>NW_022589782.1:1286098-1612896 GCF_004348235.1 Phoca vitulina | reverse complement strand
AGCCAGGGGGAAGCGCCACGGAGATAGCCAGGGCGAAGCGCCACGGAGATAGCCAGGGGGAAGCGCCACGGAGATAGCCCGGGGGAAGCGTCATGTGCACAGCTCTGGATTTGAGGGCTCGCTCGGGCTCCCTTTCACTGGCCACGCCGGCCATGGGAGCAGCTGTGGGTCAGGAACGGCAGATGCCTGGGGACCGGGGTGTCTCCCTGCGGGAAGGCTGTGCAGTGGAGGCTGCTTGCGGGCTTGCCTGGGTCTCGGTGTCCTCATCTACAGAACAGGGATGGCAGCTAGCCATCGATGGGCAGAGCGATTGGCACGTGGTAGCACAGCGCTGGTCCATCCCTGTCCCCGCTGGGGGGGCTGTGCCTGTGGAGCGAGCGTACCTCGGGACACGCTGGGCCCCGAACATCCCGGGAGATGGGACGGCAATTTTCCTTGGGTCTGCCTGTGCTCGGTCTGCACGGGAACCTTGCCTGTTCTGCTGCCCCCGTCTCTTTGCGGGGTAGCGATGCCAGCAGGGTCGGGGCGGCTCACAGTGAGTGTGCTCCCAGACGGGTGTGGGGCTTTGGCGGTGACGCTCGTGCAGCCTCCGCCTGCACACGTGGGAGAGGAGGCGATGGGCCCGCGGCGGAGTGCTGTGCTTCTAGCGAACACCTGGGACGTGCTGGTGTCCTGCGGTGCTGTTGAAAGCACCGACCTCAGCTCTCAGCCTGCAGCTCCCGCGACTGTCTTGGGTGAGGGGGGTGTCCTGGGGACTGGTCTGCGAGCCCTGGGGCAGTCTGGCCAGCTTTGCAGCAGCACGGGAGACAGGGGCTTCCGAGGGACACACGTATCTCCTGGGGACTCAGGATCATCTGATGGGGAGCCTCTCTTTGCCTCTCCCCTTCCCCCATGAGCTAGTGGAGGGCCTTTGGGCCCAAGAAGACGTGGCTGGAAGCCTCTGGAACACGGGCTGGGCCAACAGGACCCGTCCTGTGAGTGGAGGGCCCGTTGCTGACCTTCAGGGCCCTGAAGCGAGCAGGGTCGCAGACCTGTCGTTTCTGTGAGGCTCTGGGGGCCTGACCTAACTGAACGACACACAGAAAACAAATTCGTTGCTCTTCAGGCTTTGTTCTCAGTGATCTGGGAGCTGTGCTAAGCAGAGTGTCTGAGTGGCTTGGGTAGCTGCCTGGTTTAATCAGAGCTGGGTGATAGTAGAGAGTAGTGTTTGCTGCGGGCTCTGAGGGGGTCAGGGAGTCAGTCCTTCCTAAACACTGACTGCCTTACATGGCAGCTGGCAAGACGGGGATTGATGTACTTGGTTTCACTGGAGACCCGAGCCGTCCCGTTAGGCAGAGATGGGGGAGGGGGGTGGGCAGAGCCCTGCTCGATCTCCGTGGTGGCGAGGCTGGATCCCTCCCCTGACAGCAAGGCCTGTCTTCTTCCCCTTGCCTCATGCTGCATCTTACAGATTTCCCCTTCTTCCTGCTGCCCACGTGTGGACGTAGCCTGAGCATTTAAGGTATGTCTGGCTGGTGCTGGGTGCTAGGTGTCTGAGTCCTCCCAGAAGTGGGCAAGCCGGTGCACAGGTGCGTCTGGCATGGCTCCTGGGAGAGGCGGTGCTTGGCCTTCAGCTGAGAGGCTGGAAGCTTTTTCCCTGTAGGGGAAGTGGCTTGTGCAGACCCACTCAAGCCAGAGGGACCCGGTGAACTTCGACGTCCTTCAGTTCCAGGTGCTGCTGGCCAGTGCGTGGGGGCGTGGCAGAGGCCCACGAGGCGGCAGGGATCAGTTCCCCGAGGTGTTCTGAGTCATGCTGTGGTGGGGGGATTACCCGCTGTGTGGTAGGAAGCACTTCCTTTCTGTGGCCTCTCCGTGGCCTCTCCTTCCCTGAATTCTGAGACACGGCCTTGGTCCTTGGCTAGATCCTGCCTGGTAGACGTCTGTGTGGCTGGGTGGCCGGCTATAGGTGTCCAAGCCCTGTGGCACGGGGCAGGGGAACCCCTCGGGTGCAGGGGGACAGTCTGCCTGTGAGCAGGGCTCAGCAGCGGCGGTCCAGTTGTGCGGGCACTTCGAGAGTTGAGGTGGAGTCTCGAGTTCCAGGCCAGGTCCTTTCCGATGAGGTGCTGTTTTCTCTGCAGGTAAGTGCCTGTTCCCTGCTGACCCCATCACCTGTTGACAGAACTAAATTCTGGGAGAAGTCAATCACGTGTTCACTCTTTGCACGTTTGTTGGAGCCTCTGTCGTTTGGCAGACATCAGGCTGGCTCTGGGGATGGGGTCATGCAACCCGGCCCTGCCCTCAGGGCACGAGGACAGAGTGTTTCAGACAGAATGAAAGGAGAACTTGTGCAGCAGCATTTTGCAGGGGTGTTTGACGTAGTTGGAGTCAAACCTTGGTCGTATCTTTGCTGGATTTGAATAATGTCGGTGGGCAGAAGGCCAGACGTTTTTTGTGGTCTGGAAATCGGCGGCTGACAAGAGGCTGCAGAGCCTGTTTGTGTAAAGACGCGCCCTGCTCTGAAGAGGGGCTTGCCTTGCCGACAGGACGGCTCTGTTGTAGCTGGGGCCGCCCTGGAGCTGTCTCCTCGGAGGGGCCGCCCGGGCCCGCTCGTGCTTGCTGTCTCGTCCACGTTCCCCCAGCTCTGGATGAGGCTGCCCACTGTTATCCCCACTTGGCAGAGGAGGTATTAGAGCTTCCGGGGGGCTCGCCGGCCAAGGTCATGCAGCGAGTTTGTGCCACCCTTATTGCATTGCCTGGCTGGTCGCGTGCGTGGTGGGCCCTGCCCTCCGGCACCTCCATCCGTCTGGCTGGCCTCGTGGTGCATGCAGCTGGATCCTGTGTCTTTGTGAGCTGAGCAGCCTGCTGCTGGCATCTCCGGCTTCCGTTGGGGTGCTGCCCATCCGCTTAGCCCGAGGAGCACTCGCACATACGCGGGCGTGCGGCCCATCAGCCCATAGCAGCTCTTTGAGGCCTGATGGCTCCCCGCCGAACTTCGGCAAGGAAGGCCTGCCCGCCTGCTGGAGGGCTGACCTCCTGCCTTTGCTCAGGGCCGAGCACCTTCCGGCGGGCGCTGGGGTTTGCTTTTCAGATGGGGGAGGCTCTGCGAGGTAGAAGAAGATGGTAATTACTTGGGAGGGGAAGATTTAACTTTTGGGGCAGCACACAGCACTCTTCTGTTTTCAGAGGCGGCTGAGTTAGAAGATTAGCAGTGAATTTTTTACTACACGCAAACTGCTCTAAGTTCCGTGGAACCAAGCCGTCCTCCCACAGCAAGGCGGGGGGAGGGCAGGCTTCCTCCTCGTTTGATTAACTGGTGGGAGTTGTTCATGAGTCTGTGTGGAGGCCGGTCAGACACACACGTCTCTGTCCTCCCGTTTGTTCTGTGGCTCCGCCTCTCCCGTGGGGCGGAGGCTTGCTGCCCTTCCCCGGGATTGCCGTCACACTCGTCGCTGAGAGCGGGTCCGGCGTCGCACACGGGTCTCCGTTCTTGGCTTGTAGAGGAGGGTCCGAGTTGGTTTTTCACTAGTTTGCGGAGTCGAGAGGAATGGCCAGGAGCTCTTCCTGGCGTTTCCGTTAGCTGGGGCATCTTCTGCTGTTTACTAGAGCTCCGCCGCAGTGTCCTGTGTGTCCCAGAGGGGCCACCACTCGGCTTGAGTCTGGAAGCTCAGCTGACACAGCGTGACACTGGTCTGATGTGTGCAGCATCGCGATTGCGTGCGACTGTTCTTGCGCCCTGCGCGCCGCAAGCGAACTGCGTCGGTCCCCACGCAGGGCCGCGACGGCTGCGTTTCCCGTGCTGTGCCCGTCATCCCTGCGCCTCCCACTCCCCTTCCCCGCTCGGCCCATCTCCCACCTGACACAGAGACCGCCATGGTAGAAGGTGGGCTTTCTCCTGTTTTGCCTGTTTGCCAGGCTGGTTTTCTGAGTTTTCTTGACTAAACAGTGGGTGCCCGTGAGGGGCTGGATTAGGGTAGAGGCTGCGAGCTTTTACGGTAAAGCGCCAGGTAGCACATACTTAGGGCTTTGGCCCGACAGGCCTGAGCTGCAGGTCCTCACCTGTGCAGCACAGCACGGGCTGGGGGCCGCATAGGGTGGCACGGGACGTGGGGCTTCTGTGCTAACGCTAGGACGCCCCGGGACAGAAGCCGGACTGTGGGTTGGCCTGTGGGAAAGCTGCTGGGACAGGATGTGAGTGAGTGGGTGCGGCTGTGCCCCAGGGAAATAGGATCTTACGGGAACAGGTGGTGGGCTGGCAGGTGCTGAGCCCTGCTTCGGGCTGCGAGGCTGGCCAGTCGGCTCGCAGCCCTGCTCGCTCCTTTCCCTGAGGAGCCTGGTAAGTTCTTCCTCCTCGTTTCTGCTCTGGGAGAACCCGGTTTCGGGATGTGAGCTTGTCTGGAGGTAGTTAGTGGGACTGGGGCGCCTCAGCCACGGGTCCGCACTGGCTGGTGTGTACCTTGTGCAGGCAGGCCTTCCTGGGGGGCCTGGGCCGAGCCCTGCTTGTGTCTGTCACGCCTGCTCTCTGTCCCAGTCAGCAGCTATTTGCCGAGTGATCGCGGCGTGCGGAGAACCAAGTCAGTGTGGTCCCTGCACCGCCACCCTGCAAAGCACGGTCACAGTACCGGGCGCTGAGAGGGAAGCTGTCTTGAGGGCCGGGGCCGGACGCTCCGCCTGTTCAGGGAGCGGTGGGGGGCCACGGGACCCGGGCTGGCACTGTGTCTCAGCCACTTGATGGCTGGACGTGTGGGCCGCGGGGCCTCCCCCTGGGCACTGCCGGCCTCCGCCTGGACCCCGGGAGTCTCCAGGGCTCCCCTTCCTGGTACCTCGTCTCCAGGACGGGCTCCCGCCCCCCTTCAGGCGACATGAGCCGTGTGTCTGTCTGTACGGCAAGGCATTGCTTTTGTTTCCATCAGAAGCCCGAACCTCAGTTTGGAGCGCTTCCATTTACTGACAATCCTTGCCAAATTAATTTTATTTAATTATCTCCCGGGGCTAAGCTTGAATACATTTTGTGTTAAATTCACATTTTTTCCCCTTTTCTAAACGAAATGGACTTAATATCCTTGTTAAAATCTGATTAAAACTAAAATTGAGTTTTTTGAAGTCTGATTATCCCATGAAATGGAATTTTTAAACGTAATTATGGATGGATTTGCATATACTTTTCAGCACCATTGAAAAGAAAGTTGAAATCATTTATTAATGACATCTTTTCTGTCATTTCCTTGGGGCATGACGCTCATTCAGGAGCGAGGCAGGTGGGGGAGAAAAGCTCCCCTTCTCCCCGCTCTTTCTCAGAATCTGTTGTAAACTTTCTTCCTTGGAGAACCTGCTCCCGAGGAGTCTGAGCGTCCTCTCCACCCGCTCTGTTGTGTGCTGCCCGGCCTATGTGGGTGGTGGCCGGCCTGCAGGGTGCACGTGTGCCCCCGAGCTGCCTCCCTGACCTCAGAGCTCTTACCGCGGAGAGGAGGATGGGGCGGGGGGACCGCAGCCTCTGACAGCCTCCCCGTTCAGCCCCAACTATGGATTTATGGTTGATAACCCCCTCCTAATTCTGGATTACGTGCATACTATTAAAAAACAAAACAAAACAAACACACTTCATAATCCCCTGGGAAGAAGCACAAGGGATTTTCAGAGGCTACCTCCTTATTCTTTGAGAAACCCCAGTGTTTCAGAAAGCGTGGTTTCCGGTGAGTGCTGGGACGTGCAGCACCTGCCCAGACTTCCTCGTGGCAGCGCGCACCTTCAGGGGCTCTGTGTGTAAGGGCCGGCGTCCCCGCCTGTCCCCGCAGGCTGGCCCTTCCCTCTGTGTTCTGTGTCTGTGAACAGTGCCCCGCGGGGCTGGGGCCACGGTGGGTACATCCCATGCGCACAAGGCCCTGGTGATGGGACGGAGGCGTGAGCCGGGGCGAGCGAGGCAGAGTGCCGTGCTGCCCGGCGGGGCCGGCCCTGCTCATGGTTGCCCTGCGAAGGTGTGTGGGATTCCACATGTTCACGAGAAGCAGGGATTGGGAGTCTTTATGGAAAATTGCCTGCTTTTGAAATCACTGCCTGGGCTTAGCCGTGTCTGGGACATCACCGATTCACAGCCTGGGCTGGTGGCCTGGGCACAGCCTGCGTTCCGGACGTGCCTCCTGCCTCCCTCCCGCAAAGCCACGTTGTAGCCACGGTCCCCTCTGGGCCTTAGGCGTGTCCTGTCCGCAGACCGTCCCCCGTGCCCCTGGCTCTTGGGAGGGCCCATCAGTTTGACCTCTGTCTGAGGTACAGTGGATCAGTAGGGTGTCCCACCGGTTTCAGATTTTAGAGGAGGGTCCAAGCTGGACCTAACTGCCAAGACCCAAGCTTTTTTTTTTTTTTTCCTGTTTTTTCTATTTTTACTTTAGTTCCTATGGGGAGAACTTGTATGCGTTTTATGAATGGCTCCGCGGGGGGAGGGCGGCGGAAGGGTCTCTGTAGGGGCTGCAGCGCAGCCTGAGAAACACCGGAGAGGGTCCCACTGGCTGGGCTCTTTTGAACTTGACCTCTTGGAAACCAGTTTAGGCCGTGCTGGACAGTGAGTCGGTGGGGAGGCGGACATGTAGGCCTGATGGTGGGTTGCAGCCTGCCCCTGAGGAAGCGGCCGCCTTTGCTGCACCGAGGTCCCCGCCTGTGGGGTGGAGCTCAGAGCCCCTCCTCCCTGGGTTCTGGAGGGGACTAGAGAGGACAGATGCGTACTGGTCCCTGACTGCCCCGCAGCTCAGCAGCTTGAACAAGAGCATGTCTCATCTCAGGTCCCTGTGGGTCACACATCTGGCCCGACTCCGGGCCTCTGCCGAGCCGGTGGTCATCTCAAGGCTTCCCTGCTCATGTGTGTGTGGGCAGCGCTCGGTTTGCTGGCACGCGGCGTCTCCGTAGAGCATGTACGGCGGGCAGCCAGACCCTCCCGGTCTGCGGGCAGAGCAAGACTGACGCCGTTCCCGTGACCTGGTCACGGAGGGGCCGTCCATCGCTTCGCCGGCTTCTTCCCGGGAAGTGAGTCCACCCTGAAGGCGAGGGGGGGGTGAGCACAGCGTGGATTCTGGGAGGCGGGGTCGTGGGGAGCCAAGGTGGCATCCCCGAACACCGTCTGTTTATGTGATGGACAAAGTCAGAAACAGAAAGGAATCATTCTAGTGGCTAAAAAGAGCAACTTTAGGGGCGCCTGAGTGGCTCAGTCGGTGAAGCGTCTGCCTTTGGCTTAGATCATAATCTCGGGGTCCTGGGATTGAGCCCCTTTGGGCTCCTTGCTCAGTGGGGAGTCTGCTTCTCCCTCTGCCCCTCCCCCTGCTCCTGCGCTTGCTCGTTCTCAAATAAAATCTTTAAAAAGAAAAAAAAAGAACTTTAATTGCAACAGCACAGAAAAATTAATATGTTTATAGAAATGAATTTTGCAAAACATTTAACCCAAAATTCTGAATTACAGTGTTCAGTGTGTTAACTCTGAAGTTTGGAAATGGGTTTTATTGTGGTTTGTGACTCACTTTTTGTGCTGTATTCCCCAAAGGAAGTTCTGTGGACTCCATGGCATCTGGAGAGAACACTGAGGCTACGGGAACTCCTTCCCCCTTCTCCTCTATCCACCCTGCCCCTCCTCCCTCTCCTCCTCCCCTCCTCCTCTCCCCCACCTCTGCTCCCCCTCCTCCTCTCCCCCTCCTCCTCTCCCTCCACCTCTCCCCCTCCTCCCCTTCTCCTCTCCCCCTCCGCCCCTCCTTCCCCCTCCTCTCCTCCCTCCTCTGCTCCCTCTCTCCCTCTCCTCCCTCTCCTCCGCCTCTCCCCCCTCCTCTGCTCCTTCTCTCCCCCTCCTCTCCCCCTCCTCTGCTCAGTCCCCCTCTCCCCCCTCCTCCCCTTCTCCTCTCCCCCCTCCCCTGTCCTCTCCCCCTCCTCTGCTCCCTCTCTCCCCCTCCTCCCTCTCCTCGTCTCCCCCTCCTCTGCTCCCTCTTTCCCCCTCTTCCCTCTCCTCCTCCTCTCCCCCCTCCTCTGCTCCCTCCTCCCCTTCTCCTCTCCCCCCTCCTTCCCCCTCCTCTGCTCCCTCTCTCCTTCTCCTCCCTCTCCTCCTCCTCTCCTCCCTCTTCTGCTCCCTCCCTCCCCCTCTCCTCCTCCTCTTCACTCTTCTCCTCTCCCACTCCTCCTCCCACTCCCCCCTCTACTCCCCTCCTCCCCCTCCTCTGCTCCCCCCTCCTCCCTCCATCTGCTCCTTCCTCCTCTGTTCCCTCCCTCCCCCCTTCCTCTCCTTCCTCTCCTTCCCTCTTTTTTACTCCTGAGTGGTTATTATACTCATTTGAAGCCTCAGTAAGGGTTACTTTCTCAATTTGCCTTTTATCTGTAGCTATTTTTTCATTTCCATTCTTATTTAATTTGATTTTTTGAATGTACAGAACATTAATAATGTTTTAGACCGTCAAAAATATACACAGAGGCAAATCCAAAGAAGTGTTTTCCATCCTGTACCCATCCTGTTCCAGTCTTCCCTTCCCTTGGAAGTAACCTATTTTATTTATTTTTCTTGGTGTATCCTTCTTGTGTTACTTTTTATAACGAATAGGAATATGTATGTTTTCTTTTTCCCTTCTGTCACACAAAAGGTAGCATTGCTGTGTATACTCTTTGGTACTTTGCTTGTTCCGTGTAATGATATCTCTCGAAAGTCACTGCACGATCAGTTTATATCGATATTCTTCTCTCTTTTTGTAGTGACCTAGAACTCCCTTGTGTGCGGGCACCAGTTTATCCAGCCAATCTCCTGTGCTTAGATATTTAGGTCGTTTCTGATACTTGGCAATTGTAAATAATGCTGTAATGAATAACCTTGTCTGTGTGCACTTAGGTATTTCTTTGGGGTCGCTGGGGGGAAGGATATACATATAAATGTAGTATATGATTATATTCTTTATGCTTTTATAAGTTTGTAGAACGATTTTGTAGTTAAGATGCTATGTATTTTCTAGTTAACGTAACTGTATGTGTTTGCTACACGTACATCCGCTGTTAGCCCCGGGCAGTCCTTAGCTGGGGCCGCACGAGGGTACGTCCTGTCCCCGGTGTGCCCAAGCACCTGCGAGCCCACAGTCATGGGGGGCGTAAGGTAACAGGGTTTTAAGATAGTTGTGGATGTTCTTCTTTGCTACAATTCCCAAACAAGTTATAGTTTTTTTTTTTCTTTTTTTATTGTGGTAAAATATGCATAACATAAAACGGACCGTGGTAAGCATTTGAAAGCCTACGGTTCTCCGGCATTCACATTGTTGTGCAACCATCACCACCGTCTCCAGGACTTTCTCCTCTTCCCAAACCTGAACTCTGTGCCCGTGAAACCCTCGCTCCCCTTCCCTGCGTCCGGCCCCCGGCACCACCGTCTGCTCTCTGTCCCGTGACTTGGACAACTCTGGGGACCTCGCACAGGTCCTCACACAGTGTTTGTCCTTTAGTCACTGGCTTATTGTACTGAGCCTGCTGTCTTCACGGTTCACCCCAGTGGTCGCGGTGCCAGAGTCTCCTTCCTTGTTAAGGCTGAAGAATTCATCCCTTGTGCGTAGACCACAGCTTGTTTGTTCCTCTGACAGTGGACACTTGGGTTGCTTCCTTCCACCTTTTGGCTCTTGTGAATAATGCGGCTTTGAACGTGGTGTACAGACGCCTCTTCCAGACTCCGCTGCCAGTTCTTCGGGTTTGTACCCAGCAGTGGAATTGCCGGATCCTGTGGTAATTCTGTGTTACTTTTTTGACAGATCACCAGATTGAGTTCCTCAGTTTCTGCCCCATTTTACATTCCCACCAGCAGAGCACAGGTTCCAATTCTCTATCTTCTTGCCAACACCTATTTGTTTGCTTTTGCTTATTTCACTTTTTTGTTATTTTTTTGGTTTATTTTGATGGTAAGCACCCTAATGGGTGTGAAGTGGTATCTCATTGTGGTTTTGATCTCCAGGTTCCTAGTGCTGAGTGATGCTGAGCGTCTTTTCATGTGCTTGTTGGTTGTTCGTGCGTCTTTGAGGACATGTCTGTTCGATCCTTTGTCATGTCTTTCTCGGGTTTTCTTGATGCTGAGTTGTGAGGATTCTTTGTGTATTCTGGGTGGTAGACCTTATCAGATCCTGGGGTCTGCAGGTACTTTATCCCCTCTGCTCTCCTGCTAGTGTCCTACATACAGAAGTGTTAAATTTTGCCTGAGTCCAACTTCTCTGTTTCTCTTTGTTACCTGTGCTTTGATGTCATCCCCAAGAAGTCCTTGCCAAGCCCAGGGTCTGCAAGCATCCCCCCTGTGTTTCCTTCTAAGTCTTACTGTTTAAGCTTTTACGTGGAGGCCTGTGATCCATTTTGAATTTATTTTTGTACCTGCTCTGCAGTAGGGGTCCGGAACCCTTCCTTTCCTGTGGAAGTCCAGTGTCCCAGCGCCTTTCCCCACTGAATGGTCTTGGCACCCTGTTGAAAATCATTTGACCCGGATGTGCAAGGGTTTATTTCTGGGTCCCTGTTCTGTTCCATGAGTGTGCAGAGCGTGCCTGTCTGCTTTTTATGCCACTTTGTTTCGATAATTGTGCTTTGTGATAAGCTGTCAAATCAGAAAGTGTGAGCCCTGCCCCTTCTCCCAATATTGTTTTGACTGTTCTGGGTCCCTTGAGATTTCACACAAATTTTAGGATTGACTTTTTTGTTTCTGCAAAAAACATTATTGGAACTTTGATAAAGACTGCACTGAATTTGTAGATTACTTTGGCTTGTATCGTCATCCTAGCAATTTGAGGTCTTCTGCAAGGGATGGTTTGTCAGAGGCCCGCTGCAGTGCGGAACCTGAAGTCCCACTGGTGATTTCTCAACCCGTTGTTCTGTGCACTGGTCTGTCTTGTTCTTTGAGTGGACGTGTTATCCATGCGTGGTTATGGAACACCATACAGGGGTCATTTGAGAAATACCGGTTCATGGAGTCATGAGGATCTTCTAAACGTTACCGTGTTTATTGTGTGTTGTAAAAAGAAAATCACATCACCAACAGATGCTGAAAAGTCTTTACAAAATAGGAAGTTGTTGTGAAGCTCATGGTGGCAGATACAAATTTTTAAAGATCCCCATTTGTATCTGGAAGCTTCAGATCACTGGCAGCAAGTGCTCTTGGTGGCTTTCTGAGAAGCGAGAAGCGTGTTGCGCTCACTCGTGAGAACTGTGTGCTGGACGCCAGGCCTGAGTGACTGCTGTCAGCCATGTCACAGCCACCCAGCTTGGTCTGCCGTGGGGGTCGACCCCCGAAACGTGCGGAGCTAGGGGTGCCGACGCCCCCCCCAGTGAAAAATCCACACGTAATTTTGACTCCCCCAAAACTTAACTACTGACTGTCTGCTCTTGAGCAGAAGCCTTACTGATAACATAGTTGATGACCACACTTCATATGTTATATAAATTCTATGCTGCATTCTTACAATAAAGTGAGCTGGAGAAAAGAATATGTTACTAAGAAAATCTTAAAGAAGAGGAAGTTCATTTACAGCATTGTACCGTAAGTATCGAAGAAAATGTGCGAGTGAGGGGACCCTCAGAGCAGCGCAGTTCAAGGGCCGACTGTATACGGCTTGCCAGTATTTTTGCCTAGTCCATGGCTTGGCTTTTCGTTTAATTGTTGAAATAGAATTTATGTTCCGTAACACTGACCGTATAAAAGAGCATGACTCATGCTGCTCCGGGTGTTCTCAGGATCGTGCCGCTGTAGCCCCTGATTCCAGAACCGTTTTCAGGACCCTCAGAAGGAATGCTGTAGCTCTCAGGCGCCGCGGCCCTCTCTCCCCTCCCGGCCTCCGCGACCGCGGGTCTGCCTGCCCTGGATGGCTCAGAGGGGTGGAGTCAGACGGCGGGCACGCCTGCGTCGGCTGCTCTCTCTCGGCCTTGTCTTTGCGGGGTTCATCCGTGTTGTAGCACGTCTCTGTCCTTGGTGACTGGACCGCATTTTGTCTTTCCACTCATCAGTCGATAGAGGTTAGGGTTGTTTCCAGTTTGGGCTGTTGTGAGTGCTGGTGCTCTGAGCACTCTCATACGGGTTTCTGTGTGGATGTGTGTTTCCAGTCGTCTTGCGTAAATACCTAGAACGGAGGTGCTGGGTCATAGGGTAGTTCTTTCCCTTTGTGAGGAGCTGCCAGACTGTTTTCACGTCCCCGCCCGCCGCGCCGGGGGCTTCAGCTTCCTCACTTTCTCCCCAGCGCGTGTACCCGCCTGCCTCTGTGACCGTGGCTGTCCTCGGGGGCGTGGGGCGCTGGCTCACTGAGGGACGTGTGTTTCCTGTGGCCAAGCTGAGCAGACTTGGCTGCTGCACACAGCAAAGGGACAGACGTGACAGGAGTAGTGGAGAAGAGTCACGGAACACGCCAACAGTGAAATACGCCGCAGCCAGCGGCAGCCCCCGTGGGCGGGGCTTGTGGCGCTCAGCTGCCACGTGATCGCATTTGAAGTGTCCGTTCTCAACAGTTGTGAGACACGCAGGGAAACAAGAAAGCGTCTCGCAAACACAGGAGAACGATCAGTGGAAATAGAGAACGTTAATATACGGAAATTTCCCACAAGGACCACGGAGGAGTTCGGCAGTTGGAAAGTACCGTAACTGAAGGGAAAGTGCCTCAGATAAGCCCGGCCGCGGATCTGAGCAGTCGGAAGGGAGAGCCCGCGCGGGAGGACAGGACCTTGTGGCTGTCGGGGCGGAAGGGAGGAGGGAGGGTGGAGAGGGGAGCGCTTGCACCTCCTCAGCACCGCGCCCCTGTCAGCGCTGGGGGGGGGGGCACGGAAGGCACAGGCCCGGGAGGGGAAGCGGGCGGCTACCTGCGCAGGAGGCGCTAACAGACGCGCACGTGCGCGCACAGAGCTCTCAGGGCCCAGGGCCGAGTGTGGCATCTCACACGTCGGGTGTTTCCTCACGCGGGTTCTGAACAATCTCGTGAAGATGGTCATCCTGAGACATTGTCTGGTCTCTCATCGCCTTCCTGTCATTGGCCGCCACGTGGACAGCCCGCTTTCCTGGTCAGCTGTGTGACTGTCACGACGGAACCTCGTCAGGCCCTTCTCGTTTGGAAATAGAGGGCAGAGAGAGGAAGCCGAGGGTGAGAGGTGCACCGAAAAGCCGCCCTAGGCCCCGCTGCCTCCCTTGCTCCGGTACCTGGAGGCGCCCAGAAGTCCACGGCCATCACGTCTCTGACGTCTTAGCGTACACTCGGTGGTCTTGGATTTCCATGAAATCCAGTTTATCAGGCTTTTCCCTTTATGGTGAGTGGTTTTTGTGCTTTAAGGAGTGTTCTGCCACTTCGTGCTTGAAAATTAATTTTCCTGAGCTTTTTTCTGGAAGCCTTCTGTTCTAATCTTTTATGTGTGGCTGTGTGATCCATCTCACGTGCAGCCTGAGGCTAGAGCCAGGGTTCTGTTTTTTAACCCCTACTTTGATCACGTTGAACACTGGTTTTGGAGAAGTCACTTCTTTTCCTGTACCGTTGTTCCTGCGAGCGGATAAACGCGGTGTGCTCACGGCGGTCTGTGTCTGGCCTCCGTTCTTGATTGCTGTGGCTCCATGCTCAGTCTTGAGGTGAGCAGTGTAGGTCTTCTACGTTTGTTTTCCTTTCTCTTTTTTTTTTTTTCCAAGTAGGCACCACGCCCAGCATGGAGCCCAGTGTGGGGCTTGAACTCACAACCTTGAGATCAAGACCTGAGCTGAGATCAAGAGTCGGACGCTCAACCAGCTGAGCCACCCAGGCAACCCTGTTTTCCTTTCTTAAGATTGTTAGCTGTTCAAGTTTCTGTTGCTTTTCAGTGTACGTTTTAGAGGTAGATCATTAGCATCTGCAAAAAACCCTGTTGTGATTTTTTATTGAGGTTGTGTGAGTTTATGGACCAATTTGGAAAGAATTGATGTCTAACGACATTGACCCTTGCAGTTCGTGGTATATCTCTCCATTCATTTCATTTTTTGCAGCAGTGTTTCGTAATTTTAAGTAGAGGGATCTTATAGGTTGTATTTATTCATCTAGAGTATTAATTGAAGTATTAATTGAAGGAGGAACCAATAGGTCTCAAAACTGGTCCAAAGGAGAATTTAAAGTACCATCTATTTATTTTCGAAGTGGGATCTCATTACAGCAAATTTGGAAAACAAACGGGTTCAGCTGTGGTCCCAGTGCGTATTCGAGAGCGTAGCAGTGCCGGGAGCCAGGCGGTGGGGGTGGATGGCGCTGGAACGTGCTGCTGTCCGTCCCCCACTCCATAAAGGGCACACCGCGGGTGTTGCTTGGTCTGTGTTTTGAAGCTGCAGTGGTAGGAAACGGATTAATTGGCACCAGGAAGCCAGACGCGGGAAGCAGCCGTGTTTACAGGATAGAAGGCATATTTCTGGGGGTGGTATTTGTGTTACTGTCTGTTTTCTTCCACTTTTACCAGTTTGTACCATAGCTCAAAGATGACGGGAATGAGAAAAAGCCTTGAGGGGTAGTGAGAACGGATACCAAGTTCCCTTTTTCCCTGTTCTCACTGAGGGTTTGCCTCCCTCTTTGTGACGATAGCAGTCTCAAAGAAAGTAGATTCTTTCAGGCTGGTGTCGTTAGGCTCAGCCTGATAGTTGATGTGGGTTATACTAGTACTCAGAGTATTACAGAGTATACTCAGAGTATTAGTATAACACGGAGGCCTTCTCTCTGGTCTTGCAGGGCCCTAGAGCCCTGCGGTCGTAACCGGGCATAAAGTTAACTTCTACGGAAACTTAGGTAAGAAATCTCAGATTGGACATTTATGGCTTTCTTTTGCTCTCTGCAGGTTGGGAAACCGAGCCTAGGACATTCTCTCCACCAGATTTCACCTGCCATACCTATAAATTTGGCTGAACTCCTCTTTCCTCGAGGCCCCCCTCGATATCCTGAGTTCCCTGTCATTCTTGTGAGTGGCCTTACGACCTGAGAGCGGGGAACCGGGCTGTGTTCCTGGGGCTTGTTGGCATTGCCTGTCGAGGTACAGTCATCCTCTGACCCTGACAAGTGGTTGGCCGTGCTCTGCTGTCCTGAGAGTTGTCGTCAGACAGAGACGCTCCAGGCAGGGTGCTGGTTGTCGGCTGGTGCAGTTCTGTGCTCTTCGAAAAGCAGAGACGTTCTTGTAGAACCGCCCAAGGACCCGGACTGCCGGGAGAAGTAAGAAGGCTCCGTCACAATTCCCGAATCTGGGAGGGCAAGGAGGGTAGGATAGTGTTTGCAAACTTCATTTCTTATCAAAGCCAGGGTCACTAAGTTGTTGCAGGTTAGAAAGCTTACAAAGGAACCAAGAAAGTAGAACTTTCAACCAACATCCACAAATAAGCTCGATAAAGTGTCCCTCTTTGGTTCATTAGTTGTGTGTAAGTAGTTCTTACCCTGTGACATTATGGGTTAGCTGAAGTCTGAAGTCATCTGCTCTTGACTACAAGTGAGGAAATCCTGACTCAGTTTCCCGATGGTCTGCAGATGCCACCTCATAGCCTCTGCCGTGCGTCTGCGTCTGCGCGCGAGGGGCCAGGGGAGGAGGGGGACGATGCCTGGCTCGCTGCTTCTCCGGGAGCCCGAGACTGTCCTCCTCTGCGGGAGACGTGAGCCCTGGCCCGGGCGCACCTACGGCTTCCAGGCCGGCCTCGGAGGGAGACAGAGCTGTCCACAGAGGACAGACGGTTCATGACTCTGGCTAACTTATTACCGGTAATTCTCACTGTGAAACGGCGGCTGAGGTTATCATAAGTAAGACTCATGCAGCAGAGGAGGACGTTGGCTTGGTTCTGTGGCCGAGATGAAAAGGCGTTGTTAAAAAATGAGACGAGTCAGCATAATGAGTTTTCAGAGAAGTCAGCGGGTGTTAACATCGGACTCATCAGAATGGGTGAGCATGATGGTTACAGAGAGAACACCTCCTTCAGGTGACAGAATTTTCTGGGAATGTACCAGAGACCACCAAATGAAGAGATTCTGTAAGTGTGGAGCGGAGCCCCACCGTCTTTACTTTTGTGGAAGTCCACGGTCACGTCTGGCCTCTGCGGCCTGGACGGTGCTGGACTCGCGGGGCGAGGCGCCGCTGTGGCTCGGCGCACGTGGAAGGGAGTTGTGATGAGTGTCTCTCCTGGGGAGAGAGCTTCACGGGCCGCAGGGGCACGGGCAGGTCCCCACGGGCTTCCGTAGGAGCCTGTGGCTTCTGGAGTCCTTCCCCAACATGGAACTCAGATTCACGCTGAAGGATTCTTCCGGTTGGACAGCTCTCGCCACGAAACTCACTGAACACTTATTTCCAGGGTGTTTCTTTCTACGAAGAGACTTTGCATGCCTTGTGCGAATTGAAGCCTAAATGTTTTATAGTTCTGGTGCTATTTTGAATAGACCTTTTAAAAATGTTACTTTCCAATATTTGCTGCTAGTCAATGTGTAAGAAACATAATATAGTTTTTTGTACCTTGACTTGCAGTCTGCTAAATTTACTCTTAGTGCCAGTGAATAGTTTTTAGAATCTGTAGGATTTCCGATGTGAATAATAGTGCTGTGTGCAAATAAAGACAGTTTCAGTTTTTCCTCTTGATCTCTGCCTTTTCTTCCTTCCCTTGGATTGTTAACCGGCGAGGGCCCCCAGTAACTTCTAGAGCAGCAACGGCGATAGCTTGCTTTCGTTCACGGTCTTCAGGGAAAACACTCTTTCACTGCTCAGTGTGATTTTAGTTGTAGGGTTTTTTTTTTTTTTAATAGATGCTCATTTTTTAAATGTAGAAAGGTTGAAGGAGAGAGCAGATTTCCTAGGGTACAGGCGACCGTGAAATGGCCCGCCGTTCTGGTGTGCGGAGGCCTCTTTCACGCCCGGAAGGTAACCCGTGCTGGTGGGTGGTGTGGCCAGGAAGTAACCCAACGCCCAGTCCTCCTGGCGGCGGCAGCCAGTCTCAGCAGTGTCTGACGGTGCCAGCCCTCCGGCTTCTCACGTACGTGTGCGTGCTGACGTGTCCAGTACCCTAGTGTAGTCAGCGCACAGGGCCATGTAACTTCCGGGTGCGCAGTAGCGATGCATCACGCGTGCTCATGGAGACGGGTGCGCTCTCAGTCCCCGCTGACCTGTTTCCCTCCCCCGCCCACCTCCTCTGTGGCCACCACCAGTTCTCTGTATTTAAGACTGTTTCTCTGCTCCTGGGTATTTGCCCAGAGAAAACTAGGAAGACACTGGCTTGAGAGGATGCAGGCACCCCAGTGTCTGTCTCAGCGTTGGGTCCAGGAGCCAAACTGTGCCCGCTGACAGGTGGATGCATACAGAACGTTCCTCAGCCGTAAAGAGGAGGAGATCGTGCGCTTTGCGACCGCACGGATGGAGCTGGAGGGTAGAATTGTGGGTTAATTTTCATAGAGTGTGCAGGATCTGTAGTGATGACTCTGTTCTTCCTTCTCGATGTTGCGGATTTGTGCCTTCATCTCTGGATGTCTGTCAACTTGATCAGCCTTTTTAAATAACTAGTTTTGACTTTGTTGATTCTCTGGTATTTTTTTCTATTTCATCTGTTTTTCCCCTTCATTTCCTCTCTTTTCAAAACCTGCTTTGCATTTACCCTGTGTGCTGACCCAGCCTTCCAGGTGCCTGCGGGCACAGCCAGGGCTGACAGCTGCCGACGGCCCAGCTCCTCCCGGGCGGCACCCCCGAGTTCGCGGGCTCCCCATGCGCCTTACCTGGGCTGCCGTTCCGCCCGCCTGGGGCCCTCGGCTGACTGCAGCTGTGCGGGCTGGGCTACGGAGGGCGGCGATGGCGCCAGAGGAGGCACGTGGACATTGTCTGCCTGTCTCCTTCCGAGGCCTGATGTCAGGCAGCGAAGACCGTGTGAGAGGCAGAGCCCGGAGAACGGGGACAAGGTGGGAGGAATGACAGTGCTGCGTCGGGAGGCTGGACTAGCGTGGCAGAGCCGACCGCCACAGCCCACCCGAGAGAGAAGAGAGTGCCAGTCGGCAGCCGTGAAGGCAGGCCAGCTGGACGTACGCCCCCGCATGTCCAGGGAGCACGCAGCTGCACGCCCTGTGCCTGGCCTGGCGGTGACCGACGCAGAGGAGGACGGTCCCCGGAAGCCATCTTCAGAGGCCGGCAGAGCCCCCGTCCTCCTCCTCCGGGCAGTGGGGTCGGCTGCCCGCCCTCCGCGTGGCACAGGGAGGGCGTTGATGTGTGGATGCCCAGCCAGGGCCTGTTTTTGGGGGTGGGGTCCCTCCCAGAGCGCGGGATCCAGTGCGCTTGGGCAGAACTGGGGCCGAGGTGGCTGGCCTTGGCGCCCCCTGGTTCCCGAACCGCGAGGGACCCAGCGCCTGCGTGTCCCAGCCCCTCCCCCAACGCACGCAGCGTCTGGGCCGAGGCTCCAACCTGGAAGACGGGACCAGAACAGCACGTGGGTCGGAGCAACTGAGGAAATGCAGACCGAACAAAGAGAAGGCTTCTCGCAGACGTCCTCCGAGGAGAGTGGACACTTTAACCTGGAAGAAGGAAAGGCTCTGTGCAAAGAGCACGCAGTGAACAGGAGCAGCTGTGGGCCATCGGAACTGTGGGAGCGGGGGTGAGAAGCAATCACTGCAAGGGTTGGAAAAGTTGAGGAAATGTCCCAGAAAGAACAAAGGGACAGCAAGTGCAAGCGAGAAGATCATGCCGAGGGCCGGCGCTTGTGGACCATATTCGGATGCAAGGAGCGCTTAGAGTGGTGCCCGGCCCAGGGGTGCTGGTTGCGCTCTCACTGGAGCGTTCACGCCGAGAGGCCGTCCCGCCAGCCTTCCGCAGGCTGGAAGTACGTTACCTACAAATTGGGGATCAGAATGGTTTTGGGCTCCTGACAGCGGCGCTGGAATCTGACAGAGCACGTGCATCCTGGACTTGGCAGGAAAATAGTTTTCCTCCTGGAATTCTGTTCCCAGTCACACTGACAGTCCAGTGCGGGGGCCTACCGAAGGTATTTTGGGATTTGCAGAATCTCAGAAACCATATCCTGTCACATACTTTTCCAGAAAGCTGTTGGAGGATGCATTTTATCAGAAAACAAGGAGAAAGTGAGGATTTGGGTGTGGGGCCCAGGGAACTGGTGGCCGGAGCCGGAGGGAGTCTGAGGTGTGAAGAAGGCTGCGCGGGGAGGAGGGTCTGGGAAAGTTTCTTCCTGCAGGGGGCTGATGGGCCGCCACCTGCGTCTGCTCGTCTGGGGAGGGGATGTGGGTTCAGAGAGCTCAGGGTGGGATTAGACACAGGTGCCCTGAAAACTGAGCAAGTGAGGGAGAACACAAAGCAGTACGGGATGTGGGAAGGGCTCGGTGTCCTGCGTGGCCGCGGTGTGAACAGTGTTGACCCGTCGTCTGGGGTCGCCACTGACTGTCGGTGGGGCGGGACCTGGGAGTCATTGCTGGCGTCTGGGGAGGGAGGGAAGTGCGTGATGTGTGTGCAGGTTGGATCGTTGTGGTCCGTCACGGGAAGTCTTAGATGATGCCCCAAACGGAAGAAATCTGGCAAGGTAGCAATAGAAGCGTGTCGCCTAGAGAATATACTGGTTCAGATAATTCAGAGCGTTTGCTTCAGGAGACAGAGTGGAAGGGGCAGAGGGCTGCCGGTTTTCATAACCTTCCAGTTTGACTATTTACACTTTGTATAACTTCTGTAAATGTACTTTATAAACGGGAGAAGGGGTTCCCCTGAGAATGATCCAGGAGGCAGGCGAGCAGGGTGTGAAGCCAGGCGCGGGACTGGGCTGTTGGGACAATAAGAGGAAATGCCGTTCTGCCCCAGAATCTGCCCCTGGGGTTGCCCGGTCCGTGTGGGTTCCTCACTCAGGGTATGGAACACAGCCCTGTCCCCACTCGGGGCCTGCAGGCATTTGAGAGACACAGGCCAGGGCCCACGATGAGCCTTCCTGCAGGCTCCCGTCCATCGTGGTCACCCTGCGCGGCTGGCGGGCTGACTGGCGTCTGGTACTGTCCTGGAAGAAGGTGGCGAGCGCGGGCACCTCCGCATCTGTTTGCTGCTTCAGGGACAGCTGGGCCGAGGAAAATGTGCTGAGAGAAGGCTCCTCGGTCAGGAGGTAGGACCTGCCCCCAGCACAGACCCTGCTGTCCCTCCCGGGAGCGGGCCGGCAGTGACATCGCCCGCCCTTCCTGCCGGCGCGGTGTCTGAGGCACCCACACGAGTGGTGCCGCTGTGCTTCCGTGTGGTGTCTGTCCCTGTGACGCGGTGAGCGCTGGCTGCGGTGCTGGGGTTTCGGACCCCAGAGCCTCCTGGGGCCCTGGCCCAGCAGCGTGTCTGCTGAACATGCCCGGTCCCACACGTGGTCTCTGCGGGCATCCTGGGACTCCCGTTCATGGCCTGTTCCGTGGGCCTGCTCTTGGCGGGGGCACTGGGGGAGGTGGGAGGGACTCTTCCTAGAGGCCCAGAGGAGTGACCCAGCAGCGGGCCACCTGCTGTGCCCCTCCGGTGGGTTCTGTGGCCCGCGTGGATCACACCTGTCACCAGCAGCTCCGGGTGCGAACTTGTAGTATGTTTGTGGGTGTGTGTGCACACGTGTGTGGTTCTGGCTCCCCGGGCCCAGACGGTCCTTCTAGCCTGGTGCCGGTTCCGGGGCTGCGTCCTGCGGCTGTGACCTCAGGCGACCGTTTGGCCCCCGTCACTGTGCTGGGAGCTGTATGGTGGGGTGGTGACCTAGGAGGGTCGGTCAGCCTGGTGTTGTATGTGTCACCGCCGCCCCTCAGCTTAACGCTGGGATTGTCCGAACCCTCTCCCCTTCCCTCGTCTGGGCCAGCCTCGGCTGCAGCAGCCCGGAGAACCGGGCCCTCTGGGCGCAGTGCTCAGTCGGGCCTGTGCTGGCAGGTTCCCTGTTCCAGCTGAGGCCTGGGGATTGTCGCGGGGGGACCGCCCTGGGGCGGGAGACCCACGCCTCTGTTTCTGCCTCTGTGCCCGAGCGTCCGGCCCATGCCCCATCTCTGGGAATGACACCCTTGCTGCTCTGCACCCAGCCTGGACTGCTGGCTCTTGTCGTCTGTTGCCGCCTCCCTACTTCCCGCCCCTGCAGAGCACTTTCCTCGGTGCTCCAGCCCTGCTGCCACACGGTTTAAACCTCTTCAGCCAGCTTGCGGCTCCTGTCTCCACTCTGGCCTTTTCTAGAGCCTTCTTTGCTGCAGCTTCCCAAGGGCTCCCAGTGAAGCTCTGAGCACCTGACCCTGCGACCAAGCTCGGCCCACAGGCGCCCCTTGGCCCTGGGCTCTGCCTCCGAGCCTTCTCTGCCTCTGTGGCCCTTCCCGGGCTGTCCGGGGCGCCAGCGACCGCCCCTGCAGCATTCTGTAGGTGGTCAGGGCACCCGGCGGCTGCCGTCCCTCAGATGCTGCTTGGGGCCGGACATCAGGCTGGCTTTGTTCACCCAGTGACGCCTCTGTGACACCCAGGAGGTGGGCCCCAGTTTCCCTCCGTGGCCTCTCCCTGTGGCTGGAACGAGCTGCTGTTGGCGCTACTGGATCCCGTGAGGTCAGGGAGTCGTGGCCAGAGCTCCCCGGCCTCGGCCCGGAGTCCCTGTGGCCTGAGTGCCCGAGCCCCACGCCCTCTTCTCTGGGAGGACACTTGCTTATCATTTAGGCTTCGCCTGAGACCTGTCTTCTCACAGAGGCTTCCACGAGCCCCTCTGCACCCCAAACTCTCACCTCCCCGGTGTGGCTCCCGGACCAGCTGCTTGTTGCTCCGTGTCCTTGTGTGGTGCTGGTCTGTCCTGTCGTGGGTCGCGGCGCCCAGCCCGTGCTGGGCCGCTGTGGGCACAGGCGGGTGCCTGCCGTGGGGACGTCTGTGTTCCTTGGCGCTATCAGTAGGGAGGAGATGTTTTTTCCAGATAAATAACAATTCATCTCCATAAATATTTGTTTTTTTGTGACAACAGAGTAGAACGAGGCTGGCGTAGAACTTCGTTCTTAACTGTATTTCACGAGTAATGTCCTTCACAAAGCAGTGAAATACGCGTGTAACTAGAAATCGGTTCCTCACGGTCCCAGCACTGGGAGGTAGCTGCTCTCCAGGGAGTCCTGTTCATCTTCCTAGATTTTCAGGGTCCGTATACAGACGTGGTGGTCCCACGCGTGTGGGTTACGGCCTTCCCTACACGTCCTGTGTCCTCGTGCCCCTTGCTGAGAGCGCTCCCTCCGTGGCCGCCGTCATCGCCCTGCTGGTGGGGGATTTGGGTCATTTCTGGTTCTTGTTACAAACAGCAGGATAAACTTTTGGTACCCATCTCTCTTTAAAACGGACGGACACGTAGGACTGTGTGCCCCTGCTGCGGTCGTCCAGGGGCTGGTGATCCCCCGGGGAGTAAAACCCGGAGTGTCGAGCACGGCCGTGGGGCTGCACGCCCCGGCCCTGGGCCCTCAGGACCTGGGGTCCGTCCACACTCTCCCACACCTCCCCTCCTGTGTTTGTGCCTCAGGGACCCAGGATTCAGTGCACCCTCGCTCTGGGGACCTGGCCTCACTGGGCTGGTTCTCCACATTGTTCCTGTCATCACAGCGAGCAGATCCTTAGGCCACTTTTGTTTTTGGAAACAGAATCCTAGATCAGGACAGGAGGTCCTGTTCTCCTGGTCCCTTCCTCACCTGAGGATGGGTAGACCCATGTTCGGGAAGGTATAGTAACCTGCCTGGGGCCTCACAGCCATGCGGGGTCCCTCCTGGGACCACTGCCTGGGCCTGGGCCGCCAACAGGCCTGCTGCTTCTCCACGGTTCTGAGACCTTTTCTCCTGTGTTGCTCGGCAGGTTCAGAGAGCATCTTCCCGGTGCGGACTCTCGTTTGGGAGCATCCTTTGTTCCCGCGTTGCCTTTGATTGTCGCCCGCAAGACAGCTGACCTGGTCTTTAACTCTCCCTTCTTTGCCCTGCTATCCACTGCCTGTCTGCTGAAAGAAAGCCTCGTGGGCCGGGGTGGGGGTGGGGTGCTGAGTTCATTGTTTGGGGTTTTGTAATTCTTGAACAGGAGGGGTCGTGGCCAGGAGTAGCTAGTCGGAAGCGGCGGCCCGGCGTGTCTGAGTCATGGCATGCGTGGACGGGGTGGAGATGAGCGTGATGTCCCCTTCGGCTCACGCGCCCACTCTACCTTCCTGCCGCATCCTCGCTCATCTTCCCCCTGTGGGGCGGGGTGCCCAGCCCGTGGCAGCACACCTGGCCGTGTGAGCTGTGATTCCTCCCCTGAGGCCAGCCCGGCCTCCCACCGCCCCCGCCTTCCTGCTGTCGGGAGGAGCACTCCACGAAGCACACCGCTCGGGTGTGCAAGAGGACGGCCGTCCTCCCAGCCCGTGAAGCTGCCTGCGGTGCTCACGTAGGGGACAGGTGTGCCTTCCCGTGTCCAGCTATGCCTGAGCCCCCGGCTTGCCACCCCTGTTCGAGCTCCTGGCGAAAGTGGTCTTTGGGGCCTCTATGCAGCTGCCTTTTTGAATTTTTAAAGTGTTCAAAAGATCAAGTTTTCCAGGGACTGAGGGAACAGGGAGAGAAAATTGTGGCATTTGTTTGAAAGGTTCTGAGAGCTTTTTTTAGCTCAGACCGTTCAAAGAGCGCCTCTTGTTAGTCAGACGAATATTCTAGCATCCCTGGGGTGGTCACACTGGCTTAATTGGGACCCGGGCTGCTTTGAAGTCCTTTTAATCCTGCCTGAGCTGGGGGAAGAAATTTGAAGGCAGCAACTGTAAGTTTGAAATTTTTTCGTTTTACTTACATGAGTCTGGGGACTCGTGTAACTCGTTTTCCTGAAGCGGTTAAGCCAGGCCGCTGGCCGGTGCACGGCAGCATCTGGTGCCTCGCCTGGCGCGGTCAGGTGGCCGCTGCTGACCGTGGCCAGAAGTTTGCTGTCCTTGGGGCTGTCCCCGTGGACCGTCCCCTCACAGCGGAGTCTGTAGTCCTGCTGCAGTCACTTAAGGAGGGGCCTCTCGACCCCGACAGTCCTGACCTCACTGACCGAGTCTCCTGCCACAGGCCCCACAGAGGGGAGGTCGGACTGCAGCTGCCGGAATTCCAGCCACAGACTCGTTCCTGTGGAGGGACCTGCGGGCACGTGTGCTGCCGGCGAGCCCCGGCCTATTCCGGCGGGTCCTGACCTCCTCGACGTTCCCCCCCGCCCCTCGTCCCTTCCCTTCCTGCCACCACCCGCCGAGCTGCCATGTGGCCTCCGTCTGTCTCTGAAACACAGCGGGTGCTCGTTTTCATTTTGTAAATGTTGGAAGTGTTTTATACGTGGAAAAGCACGTCTTTAAGGAACACGTGTGGGAACGTTCTTTAAGGAACACTGTGTCTCCACCCTCGAGTTACTCCAAAGCCTGGCGGGAGCCCCGTCGGAGCCTGCACTGCTGCCCCCGTGCTTTGTGGCCGTCCGTCTGGAACTTGCCGGCCTCTGCGAGCCTGGCCCTCGCGGGGTGCTCGCTGGGCCCGAGAAGCTCCTGTCTCCGCCGGTGCATACACCGCTGATTCCTTCGTTCAGTGTCGTGGGGGCTGATGACGTATAAATGTGTGAGGTAAGCTGTGTTCCCGTGAAAACACCGTTGAACGCTTTGGAAAGCCTCCCAGGAGAACTGGTAGCACATGGCTGCTGAACACAGCGACCGACGGAGAGGTGGACGGGGGTGGGGGGCGTTGGAAGATTTAGGAAGGTTGCAGGTGTCCGTGTTGAGGAAACAAAGCCAAAATCGTGGATGATGATTTGTGGTGTCTGTAAGAAATGTAAGGTTGAACTCAAATTAGGAGACCCACCTTTGAAGAAGTCTGCAGCTTGGGCGGGGGGGCTGTGCGTTTGTGCCAGTTACCGTGTTTGCGACGCCCGTGTGTGAGGCACGGGCTCCTCGCTGTAGCCGGCCACCACCGTGTGGGGTCAGTGACGGTCCTGGTGGTTTTATGTGGGGAGCCTCCTGCTGGTATGTGTCGGCCGCGCTTGGCATGCGGGTCAGTCTTCCTGGTACCCATCGCCGGACACCGTTGGTGGACGGCCCGCGATGGTTTCGGTATAAACGGCCATGACTAGTAAGTCTACAGCGCTAAGCTTCACGATTGTTTTCTGAATAGTATAAAATCTCCCAGTTTTCATCCTGTCCTGCGAGAGGCCACTGTTTTTGTCTCGTTTGTCCTTCTAGACATTTCTTACGCATCTGTAAACCAGCTCAGCCGTGCTTGATGATGTCTTGTTGCTTTCATACTGAAGGTGGCCTAGTGCTCGCATTCTCCTCTGGCACGTGGGAGGCTGGGCCGTGCCGGCTTCCTAATCTCTGGTGGCAGCTTTGGCATCACCCTGGCGTCGTTGGGGGAATGCGCTGCGTAGTTGGACACGAGGTGTGGGGCCTCACTTAGATTTTAAAGTGCTGGCTGTGGTTGCCGGCTTGCAAGTTGATGCTTGGAGGTAAGTATGAGATGCAGGGGACCGGCCAGGAGGCCACCGGGATGGTCACAGTAGAGCCAGGATGAGCGGCTGTGTGTGGGGCTGTGCTGAAGCCACAGCGGCTGAGTGAAAGTGACCTGGAGAAAGGCCCCCGGGACCCTGGGGCTTGTCATGGCGGCTGGCAGGATGGAGAAACCGGAGAGGAACGGGGTGGGAGGAGCCAGGAAGGTGCTCTCCAGCCAGGAGCCGTCCAGGAGGCAGGTGGGCGACCCCGGAACTCAGGACCCAGAGTCTCTTGTTGGGGGTCCGGCCCGGGGCGAGGGGGTGGGGGACACAGGGTGGGTTAAGAGGGGGGCGAGAGGCATCCAGCAGGAAGAGGCCAACGAGGGAGCTGGAGAAGGAGCGGGCTGTCCTGGGAGGACGGGGAAGGCCGAGGGGTGTCGGTGCAGAGGTTTGCAGCCAGCTCCGGCCGGGAGGGGTGGGAGAGCACGGGTGGGGCGGGTTTGGGGACGGGGAGCAAGGATACTGTGCAGAGGCGTGCTCCTGGCAGAGGGCAGTGAGGAGGGGGGCTGAGGCCCCGGCGGGCAGGGGGACGGGACGTGCAGACCCCTCCGGGGCGTTCCCCTTGGGCAGGGGGGCCTGAGGGTGAGTTGCCTATGGGCAGTACTTTGTCAGGCAGTGTGACCGTGTTTCCGTGTGCGACCGTCGTTGATTGCTTGGGGGGACAGCTGCAGCTGGGTCGTGGGCTGCCCTGTGGGCTGTGGGCGTGGGGAAAGGACACTTGTTCTCTGTTTATCCGGGAAAACAGGCAGCTTTAGAAGATGTGTGGATGGCTGCTGTCTGCCACGTGGCCATCATATCACGGGAGAGGGGCAGGTGACCTTCGTGGGTGCCTGTGGCCTTGGGACCATCAGTGGTCTCTTTCTCTGGAGTGTCTGATCTCCAGCTCTGTAGCCGCAGGGCTGGGTACGGCAGGAACAGCCCCTGAGGGTGACCCCATCAGAACCTGGGCCACGTCCATGTCACAGGGAATTCATCCTTTTCTTGAGGAAAACAGTAGCTGCTTTCCCCGTCCTGGGAGAGATACCAGGCTTTGTCTTAACTCAGTGCTTGGTGACATCCCTCCTGACCCCAGCCCCACCTCCCCCCCACAGCTGTGCCCCGTCATCAAGAAAAACCTGATTTAACGGGACATCCCATTGGCCCTGTGGCTTGCAGTTGTGAATGTCTGTCCTCCTTTTGGGTTTAAGCCAGGTTTTGCTGTGTAGCGTTTTCCAGTCCTGGTTCTGCATACTTTCTGCAGGGGGGTTTGTCCCCTTGTTGTAGGTCCCCCTGCCTGGCCGAAGCCACTCCTGGGAGCCTGGGCCCGGTGGGCTTTGTTCTTGGGGAGAATGGCTCCCTGGAAGTGAGCTTGAGCTTCATCAGAGAAATTGGAGTCCTCTGGATCTCATGGAACCGGCCCTTTGGGCTTTGGCAGGAGCCCCAGCACCTGCTCGTATGAGCCTCGGAATAGCTGCTGCTGGGCTGGACTGTCTTTTCTTGAGCGTCACCCGGCAGGGTGACTCCCCCAGGCTCCCGCTGGGCTGCACGCAACTGAGTCGGAGTCAAAATTCAGCTGCGGATCGAACAAAAAGACGTTTCCCCCTTGAAAGCCCACAGTCAGAGTTAAAAGTCTTCGCGGTGAAGCCAGGGTTTTAGCAGCAGCTGGGAACTGTCACTCCTGTCATCTCTGAGTCGAGGATCCGGAGGCCCTCTGAAGGCCTTCCACCTCGTCGTGTGTGAAGTGGAAGTTTGGGGGTGGATTGATGCTCCCGTGCTGTTTCTGGGCTGCGAGTCCTGCTCGCCGAGAGGCCGAGCTAGGCCCAGAGCACCCCTGGTGAACGTCTTTGGCCTCTGCTCTCTGATCCGATGCTGCGGAGCCTGCAGTGTTCGGTGATCCCTCCTGATGGCCCAGCTCCTCCACCTGCGGCCCGCGTTCGCACTGGGCACTCACCACGGGTGGCTGGATCCCAGCGCTCCTCCCGCCGGGTCTCCTGCCGCCGCCTCTTCCAGATGCCCTTCTCCCGTTGAGCACACGCGGGCGAGCCCCGTTTTCTGCCAGCCTCACTGCTTCTCCTCTCCAGCTGGGCTTTTCCAGTGGCTCTTTGCACACAGCGCGCTGCGTGGGGCTGTTGCTAGTTTTTGTTTGTACTCCGACACGTAACACGCTTCTTATCAGAAGTTACAGGTCCCTTTGATTGCCGCTGGTCTCGGCTCTGACCTGGAGGTGCCCCTCCGGGCCTCCATCTGCAGTGAATCTTTTCAGAGCATGCTCTGTAATTACACGCCTGTGCCGTTGGCGTGTTTTCTTTGAGCCTGGACTTGTGAAGTTGTTGGTGTGGTTTTGGGGACGCGGCCCTCTTTCCCTGAGCACCTGCCAGACTCACCTGGCCCTTTGGGTGGAAGAGGGGGTGCTTCTGGAGGAAGGTGGGGCGCTGCCTGTCCCCGTCCTGCGGGCCTCCTCCTCTCCTGGTGTGTGTCACCTGTGCCCCCCGCAGTGCCGCCTGCGCCCCCCGCCCTGCCTTCCGGGGCCCTCGTCTTCTGTCCTCTGTGCTCAGTCCCCAGACCCTGCGTAAGTTGGAGAGCGCGGGTGGAGAAATGCACACAGATGTGACGTATGACCCTGTGCACACACGCAGGCGTCTGCCTCCTTTGCTGCCATCGGCCTGGCCACAGGGGAGAGGGGCCTGGGCCTCCGGAATGGCGGGTCATGTCTCGGGCCCCCACGCGCTGTGCAGAGCCAGCCCGGGGGCCCTGACCCATGCTGTGAAGCCGGGGAGGCCTGAGTGGCCTCCCACGCCTAGCCCAGCCTTTGTGGGCAGCCAGGACGCCAGCGTGAGAGCGTGGGTCCCAGGAGCCCACGGTGGTCTTCCTGCGGCGCCGGGCTGGGAGGGCGGAGGGCCCTTGGGCTCGGCCCACAGGCTGCTCTGAGCCACCCCGCCGGATGTGCGGCCTCACGGGTCAGCGCTGGTCACCGTGGCTCCCAGGTTCCACCGCTCAAACGGAGTTTAAGAGAAACTTGACAGATGTTCTCACAAGAAGTATTGGAAACTTTGGAAGGTGAACAAAAACAGGGCTCTGCCGCTGTGACGGGGGTCTGGCTTCTTCCCACACGTGTTCTCCCTGCTGTCCACACGGGTGCGTCATTAGTCTAGTCGATCCAGCTTTCTGCTTTTGCTTTTCTCAGTGTGCGTGTTTTTGTTGTCAGAAGACCCACATATGTTGGCATTTCAAAATACTCCTGTCACCCCCCTCCTGTTCTCGGGGCATCATGCGTGTGCCCCAGGGTACGAAGCCCGAGTGTGGATGACGGCACAGGGGCCTGGCCGCCGGCCATGTGACGGCACAAAGTAAGGGTCGTGGGAGTTCACGGCCTTGTCTTCTGGGATTCTTTTACCTTTGGACCAAATTCTGGAATCTAATGTTGGCCCGTCAAATTGACAGAGAACCTCAGAGAACGTTTTCTTTGTCAAGTGTCCAGTGGGCGGTTTTCTTGATGGCATAACCTGTTTGGTGACTTGCCCTACGGCGTCTGTAGGACTGTCTTACCGCTTAGGTTGCCCTGCTTTTTCTGTAAATGACCAGTGGTTCTGAGTTGTGCCTAAGAAACACTGGGGAGTTGGTTTGCGGATCCTGGGCCCACCTGGGGGGGTTTCGATTCCGCGGACTGAGAGGTGGGTGGACCGGAGTGACTGCCGAGGACATGGGCCGCTCTTCCCGTTCCGGACGACCCCGCCCTGTGGTGGCACCACATGTGTCCTGTTGCCCTGTCCCCTGCGTGTGCCCCGTGTTCTCCTGTGCCTTTTGCTGCTGCGGCACCCACCTGCCCACCTCTTGTGCTCGGCCTCAGGTGTCCGGGGTAGATAGTACCCACGCTGGGCCGTGAGAACCTACTTATTTTCTGTTACTGAGCTTTTTTTTTTTTTAACATTAACAACAGTGGCGTTGTTCCTCAGAACACTGAGGGCGGGATGATCCAGCAGTTCTGTTTCTGGGTATATATCAAAGAGTCGAAAGCAGAGACGCAAATATGTATTTGCACATATTAGCTACGTGTGGTGGTTTCCTTTTTTTTTTTTTTTTTTCAAGATTTTATTTATTTGAGAGAGAAAGCACGCATGAGCAGGGGAAGGACAGAGGGAGAGGGAGAAATAGACTTCCTGCGAAGCAGGGAGTCCGATGCGGGGCTCAGTCCCAGGACCCCGGGACCATGACCTGAGCCGAGGGCAGATGCTTCACTGACTGAGCCGCCTGGTGCCCCACGTGGTTGCTTCCTTGAGATGCATTCCTGGAAGAGCAGTTGCCCTTTGGCAGGTGCGGACTCCCCTCTTGGTTACGTGTCTTAGCTTGTCCGTGGCCAGGGCCTCCTTGGGGCAGTGGGGGCAGGACAGCCAGGCCACAGGAGCCACAACACCAGACCAGGAAGCTGTCCTGGCTTTCCTCCCCAAGGAGCTGATCGGCAGGGACCTCGGGATGTGCGATTCACGCACGCTGTTGTCTCTGCTGCCGCAGACGCCTCCCTGATGCACCTCAGCCGCGCCCCAGGGGACCTGGTGAACGTTGGAGTCCTTCAGTGTCCGATTACTGCCCACACCCTGTCCTTAGGGCGTGTTTTCACGTAAACCGAGCGTGCTGCGGCTGCTTCCTGACAGGTCACCGTCCAGACCCTTCCTCCTGGCTCTCCCCTTTCCTGGCTTTATTTATTTTTTAAATATTTATTTATTTGAGAGAGAGAGAGTGCGCGTGCGCACACCCGTGCGAGCGGGAGCAGGGGCAGAGGGAGAGAGACTCTCAAGCAGACTCTGCAGCTGAGATCATGACCTGAGCCGAAATCAAGAGTTGGGCACTTAACCGACTGACCCACCCAGGTGCCCCTTCTTCTGGCTTTAGAGTGTCCACACACTGCACCACCCACCTCTGTCTCCTTTTTCTCACACAGAACATTCCGGAACCATTGCCCCAAATGCACTGTTTCTAACTAAATTCTCACACATTTTCTTTTTGATCAGCCCTGCAGGACTGAGGGTGTGTGCAGAATCCCAGGCAGGTTAACGTGTTGATTACTTATTTCGAGTCGGACCTCGTGTTCCTCATTTACACAGTGAGACGTCACACGCCGCGGTCTCTGTCACCCGCGTCCTGCCCCTGTCGAGTTACGTGGGTCGGCTCGTGTACCTTACAAACCGGGTGTAAAGGCTCCCGTCCCCTCCTGTGCCCGCGTGCGCTTAGTGAGTGCAGCAGGGTGGTCGGACAGCCGCGCTGCAGCAGGCCTGGGTCCTCGGGGTTTGGACATAACGCCAGAGGAGCCCCGTCGAGCTGGAGAGTCAGCTTGCAGGTGTCTGGACGGTGACCGAACCCGCACCGTCTCCTTCCTTGAAAGATGTCCCGCCTTTTCTCCGTCTCTGAGGGGAGAATGAGCTGGTGGGTGGGAGAGTCCTGAGTGTGGCCCGCTGGTTTTCTGTGCTTCGAGCTGCTCGGGGAAGCGGAGCCCTCGTGCTGGCGGGAGTGACCGGTCAGGGCCGCAGGTGTGGGGCCCCGCAGGCCACCGAGGGAAGGGCTGTGCTGTGGTGACGTGCCCGCGGCAGCTGCGGGCCAGCTGGGGCGGGCGGGGGTGGGCGCCGTGCCACGCAGCCTCCTCTTCTGGAATTGGGCACGTGGGGGAGGCAGGCCCTGCAGCCCACGTCCCTGCTCTGCGAGGAGGGGGGGCTCATCTGAATGGTGGCACCTGGGATTCGGGGGCTGGGACCGTGGCCAAGGACCAGCCCGCTGGAGGGCCTGCCGAGGCGTGTCAGCCAGATCCGTGGGGCTGTGCGCTGTGGTTTGTGCGGGGGACGCCCGCCCTCTCGGCCGCTCTGGGAGGGGCAGCACGAGCTCCGGTGACCTAGGCTGCGGACGTCCTGCCCCTCCGGCGAGTGGACCGTGTTTGCGTGGCCAGTGCTCTCGCTGGGGGAGGGGTGGGAAGTCGGTTTGCTGCTCGGTTCATTCGAATGTGGAGCCAGCCCCGTGATGGCCGCCCAGAAGTCGCACCGCGCTTGTGCGCCTGACGGCTTCTGTCTGAGCGTTTGTGCTGAGGGAGCGGACAGCCAGGTCGGAGTCCCGGCCCGGCCCTGCGTGCGTGTGCGGGCGCGGCCCCGGCGCACTGGCCTGGGAGGGGTTCCCAGGGGGCGCGGGGCCCCGCCGTCCGTGGGATGGAGTGTCTCACGGTGCGTTTTAAGTTTGCTTTTCTCCTGATTTGAAACGTTCCAATTTTCCCTCATTATGAAATTGTTTCATTTCAAATTATCTTCACTTCAGAGGAGATTGGCGAGCCCGGCGGAAAGCGAGTCTGCCTGCGCACTGTCTGACTCCTAGCTTTTGGGGGCTGATTTGGACCTCAGGGCACGAAGCTTGTTTCTGAATTGGCGTCACGTGCTCCTGACTCTGCCGAGTGGCCTCCAGATTTCTGGAAGGCTTCTACTTGGAGGGAACTGTAGGTCACCTGCCCTCGGTCACTGAGAACCCCTAGAGACTCAGTGGCCACCTGCTGATGGGTCCTCTCCCTGGGCCCTTCCCTCCGCTCAGGCCTGAGCAGATAGAGCCGGGCCGGAAGATGCGGCACCCACCTGCCTCCCCCACGAAGCGAGGTCCGGGGCGGGGCAGATGTGGATGTGCGGGCTGTCTGGTAGATTTGTTTTCATTAAACTCGTCCCACGGACTTAGTAACCGTTTGGGTACCCCTTTGACTGACACAGAGAAACAACAACTTGAATATCTCTAGAATGTTTCAGAAGAAAATATCTCTTGGCTTGAAAAGATTTCTTTATTTTTATGCCCATATGTTTAACTCCCCGAGGTTGGGAAGCTTGAGGAAGCTTCTAGGAAGAATGGGACCTGGCATTCAAAGCTGGCTCAAGCCCTTCTGTTGCTGGATTTCAGTCTTGCACAGGGTCCTTACGGATGGTCATCTGGTCTGGGGAGGAGCGCGGGAAGAAGTCTCTCCTGTGCCCAGTGGTTCCTGTAGGCCCAGGGAGGGGCTGTTGCTCAGGTGGCCGGGAGGGGTGTTTGTGAGGGCATCTGCGAGGGGGAGAGCCAGGGGGGCACCTGGGGGAGCACCTGCGGGAACACGTGCGGGAAGGGTGTGGACCGTAGAGGCCCAGGTGTGTGAGCATTTGGGGCGTGCGGGGTTTCAGATGGACTGCTGATGGGTCACAGGTGCTGGAGCTCCTGTTCAAGTGACGACGGACACCGTGAGACCCCGTGGCGAATGCAGAGGGGGGCAGGCGGGACGGGGAGTGGCCTGGGGGCATGACGGGAGGTCCCCTCTTCCAGGAAGCGCGGATTGTCCTGAGACCTCTTGAGGAAGAGCGCTGGGAGCACAGGGTGAACTAGCGCAGAGCTCGGGGGCGCTGCGGTGACATGTGTGTGTCCAGAGGCAAGGCTGTGGGAGGCGGAGCCCCTGGGGCCTGTTCCTGTGGCGGATGCTCCCGGAAGCCGGGCACTGTGGTGCCGCTGGAGGCCGGGGAGAGGGCCTTCGGACCCCGTGGTGACCGTAGCCAGTCCTGTGGCTCTGCGGCAGACTCTCTCCACCGAGGGCGTGTCTTGAGGGTGTAGCTTTGTCACAACCCCCGTGGCTCCTTCAGTGATGGAGGAGGCTGCGGCCCTGTGCTTGGCCCCTAGGCCTCGAGCTCGGCTGCCACCTGCAGGCCAGGGAGCCCCTTAGCTTGCATGCCACGTGCCGTGTGGGGACCGTGCCCGCCGCACTGGGTGTCGTAGTCTGTCGCTGGTGTTGTTGGCTCGGGTTCTGCTGCGTCCCAGTGTCGGGTTCTAAGGGGTCAGACGAGGTCAGCGCCGCTCAGGGGTGCATCGTGAGCCGCTGTGGACACCTGGGGCCTCTGTTTCCTCCTCTGTGAGGTGATGACAGTGGCCGCAGGGACGTGAGCCGAGGTGGGCAGTGTGGAGGGGTGTGAACACGACAGAGCAGCGTCCGTGGGGGCGCCTGCTGGGGCTTCTCTTCCTATTGCCGGTCCAGGGAGACGGGCACCCTCCACCTCACCTCCCCTTCCCTGCGGGCCGAGAGCGGCGGCTAGCTGTTGACCTGTTCTTACAGCTGAAACGAACTTGTGTCAAGTAAACATAATGTACCTGATACCACGTAGCCAGGGGCGGGCTGCGGTTCAAACCCAGGTCGCGGTGTGTGCACGGCGCGTGGGACGCGACCCGTCCCGGGTCTGTGACTCATGGGCGGCTGGCGTGGTCTTGGCCGTCCGGGGGCAGAATGAGGTCCCCCCCAGGGAGTGGCTGCCGCTGACACGTGTTCTTGATCCCACAGGACCCCGGAAGACCTGTCCAGGTTCATTGTTGACCTCCAGCAGCGAGAGGTGGTCTTGCAGGAGCGGAACAACACCATCACCAGCAGGTAGGCCTGGCGGCCCGGCTGTGCGCAAGATGCGTCTGCTTTGGAAAGGAGCCCAGCGCGTGTGTGTCCCCTGGGCGTGGCTCAGGAGCGGCTCTGCTTCACTGTCCCTTGGCCTCGGCCTGAGTGAGCGGGAGGGGTCGGTCTGGAGGGTGCAGGGTGCCCCACCTTTCTGCCCCGTGACCGTGACTGCCGAGGCGGCATGGTGCTGTCATCCCTGCCATGTGCCAGGCCACCTCTGCCTTCCTGATGCTTGGGGGCCACGAGAAGGACGTGCGCCTGGATTGGGGAACCCTGTCTTTGCTATGGCGTGGGCTCCCAGTGACCCCCTGATGGTGTGGAACCCGGCGCCCAGGGGGCAGCGTGTGCGTGTCCGTGTGCTCAGGAAGGTCCCCGCAGAGGAACAGAGATCGGGAAGACCTCGCCCAGGCTGCACAGTGAGGAAGGAGTCCCCTTCCCTGGCGGGAGGCCGGGAGGCCAGCCGCTGTGTGCTTTCTTGCCCGCTCGGTGTTAGGTCTTCCCTCCCAACCCCGTGGGGCCAGCGGTGCTCTGTCGTCTCGCTCTGTCCTGACACGACGCCACAGGGGAAGCGCTTGGTCCCACAAGCTGCCCCCATTCCACACCTCGGTCGCGAGTCCTGGCTCCCCAGGCTCCCTGTGCTTTGGCCCTGGTTGTCCCCCCACCCGTTTGCGGATTTGCTAGAATGACTCAGAATTCAGAAAATGCTTTATGTGCAATCACCGGTTGACAGCCAAGGTTGCAATCAGAGCAGCCAGATGGAGGAGATGCCTGGGGGGAGGGCTGGGGGCGAGAGCTTCCCTGTCCCCTGTGGGTGCACCCCCGCTCCCAGCACCTAGGTGTGTTGCCCAACTCAGAAGCTCTCTGAGCCCTGCTCTGGGGGGTTTTAGGGAGTTTCCATGCTTGATTAAGTTGTTGGCTGCTGGGGAAGAGCTCAGGCCCCCCCAGGCCCCCACCCCCACGGTGGGGGGGTGGACCTGGAGGTGGTTGATTGCTCTGGCCCCGCCTGCAGTCCCCTCATTAGCTCAAACGGACTGTGGTTGACAGGGGCTTGTTAGGAGTCACGCACTGCCCCTCTCACCTCAGAAACCCCAGGGGTCTTAGGAGCCCGTTGCCAGGAAAGTGGACAGAGAGCAAGTGCTTCTCCTTTAGGCTGCCTCTGGGCTCTCCCGGGTGGTCTGCCTCCTTTCTCCGGGGCCGAGTAGGCGGCTGCCCAGGCTGTGGGCGACACATCCGCAGGCCAGAGGAGAGGCCTTTTTCTTGGGTCTCCTCTTTGGAACGAGGAAGCCTTTCCTGGGACCGCGCTGCCGGCAGACCCCCATCCAGCCTCGTTGGCCGGGGGCAGCTCCAGGCAGGATGGGCTTGTCCTGAGGCTGCGGCCGGCCCACTTCCCGCTGGGCTCTCCGAGGGGCGGACAGCTGAGGGGGTCTGTGAGCAGCCGGCCTCAGCCTTCTGCGGACATAGTGTCTTAAGGATTCATTAGTAGCCAGGGGAAAGGATTTCTTATTTTGGGGGTTGATGTCACTTTGAAAATGGGCTTTTAGAAGCATCTGGTTATGTTGGACATAATCACGTCAACTTAGCTCAAAAACCTCGAACGATAAAATTGCCTTTTGCTTTCAAAGCTACTGTCAGATGAAACGGGTATTAAAAGTGATTTGAAATTAAAGCTTTTACATTTTTGCAGACGATCTTCTTCACTTTGCATTTGAAGCAGAATGAACCGTTAGAGGGAAGGAAACTTGCCTTTGTTTTTCTCAGGCCAAACCGTGAGGGGGCGGGAGGCCGGCGTCCGCGTGCGGGAGGCGGCGGCAGGAGCAGCTCCGTCCGCGGGGCCCCGGCAGCCCTCTGGCTCGCGGCTGCGCGCGGGGCCGGCCCTCCCATCTTCCCGATCTAGAGGGCCCCTGCGGTGGCTCCCTGCCCATCTCTCCGGACCCTTGGGCCCCCTCCGAGAGCGAGGGTGCGGCCTCGGGACCCCCCGAGGGCAAGCTCTGTGCCGTGGCTCTTGTGCGGGAGGTGAGGGGTGCTGGCCCACACGCCGCCACCGGGGCGACTGGCCTTTCGCAGCTTGGCCTGGCCCCGGGGGAGGGGCCAGAGCTGTCACCTCGTCCTGCAGAGGAGAGCTTGGGCTCAGAGGGCCGGAGGGCTCAGGCGAGAAGGGAGGCCAGGCAGCTCCCACCACGCTCACATGGGACAGATGGCTGGCAGGGACCCTGTGACGCGAGGCCCTTCCTGACCAGCACGGAGAGGGCTTGTGTGTCCGGCGTCCCTTCACGCTGGCCGGCTGTTGGGCAGCTGCGGGTCCCGTGGGCAGGAAAGTGACGTGGCCTAGCTGTGGCCTTCTGCGTGGAGGGCCAGGAGCCGCCTTCATTCCTGCACATCTTCACAGGCGGGTGAGCAGGAATTGAGGGCAGCTGCGAAGAGGCAGTTGGCTAGAGGGCGAGCACGAGGGGTCTGGCAGGCCCTGGCACGGGGAGGGCGCTCCTGCTCACACAGAGCAGGGGACCCAGCGCCCCGAAGCCGTGGCCCCAGGCGGGAGAGTAGGCCCTGTGGGTTTGGTCTCCAGGCATTTATTCTGGTCTGTCCCTTGCCGGGTCCTTCCGTGGTGGCCTCCGCTCAGGCACTCCAGCTCATTCAGGGAAGGATCTGTGCTGCGCCTCGCCTGGGAAGGTGAGGGGAGAGCAGACTCGAGCTGCTGGCCGGCCGGCCGCCCCCTGGAGCGGAGCTGAGCGTCCCCACGCCTCGCTCTGGGTGCCCCTGGTTCTGCACCGCCATCCGCCTGACTGGGATTTGTACCTTCCTCGATGTTTGTGCCCACAGACTTCTGGAGGCTGCAAGGCGAGTGGTGGCTGGGGCTTCAGGCGGGAACCTTCCAGAGTCTTCCAGGTAGCAGGGGGGGCGGAGGCGTGTTCTTCTTGCGGAGGGTAGGGATGAACTTCCGTGCTAGCTTTGTGCACAATTACCCGAGTTCTGAGCTCTGATTTCCTCCTGTCAGAGTGGGGCTCGTGTCTGTCATGAGGCTCGTTCTGAGGGCGCAGCGAGATGTGGTCTGTGCCCCGTGGCTGGTAGCGCCCCGGAGACGCCGGTGGCGGGAGCTGTCTTTCCGAGAACCCTCTGTGCCGTGGGGCCAGGAGGCGGGCATGGGTCTGTTCGGCAGCGCGGGGCGGCCATGGGGCGTCCTTTCCCTCACGGGGGTGTTGGGAGCCCGCAGGCCAGGCTGCCTGCCTCGTCCCTTCCACGGTCGTGCTCGGACACTCCAGGGCCCCCTCGGCCGCTGCTGACAGGAGCTTGATTACAGCACAGGGACCTTTGCCTTTTGTCACTGCGGCCGCGGATTCAGTTTCCGTTCTTGGAGCCTGGAGGCTGATGCGCTTCCGCCCCCCGGCTGTGTGCTGGGGAAGTGGTGACTGGAGCATCGGGGTGCATCCTCTGTCCCCGTGCCCCGCCGTGGTCCTCACCGGAGGACCTCCCCAAGGGCCCAGCACCCCGTCCGCGTCCTGCTCACTGCTCGCAGCCGGCTTCTGGAGCCAGGCCGTGGACGGGAGGCTGCATTCCTTCGAGGCCCGGACCCTGGCCAGGCTGGCGTCTGTCAGACTGTGACGTGCTCCGAGGGCGTCTTGAACGAGAAGTGGGAGATGAGGGGCAGCACTTTGTGGGGCCGTGCCATCTGGGGTTGCCGTGCTTTGCCGGAAACGAGGCCTCACGCTGGAGAGTGGGTGACAGAGCAGAGCCAGGCCCTGGGGTGCGGGTTCCCCTCCCGTACGCATGGTGGCGGCGGGAGCGTCTCCGTGCTCAGTGCTGCGCACACAGCGTCTCCCCCGAAAGTCCGCGGCGGGTGCGGCCATGTCCTCTGCGCGGCAGAGACGCCTGAGCCCCCGGGAGACAGCTGTGGCGTCGCCGCGTGGCTTACCTGAGCGTGGAGCCTGCGCCCCTGCCAAGGGCTTGACGTGGCTGCAGAGGGGCCGCTTCTCACTCATTTCTCTGCTGCGGTGGGGACGTGGCTCGTGGGCCCTCCGTGCGGCGTAGGGCCGGCCCGCCGTCCTTGGTGAGGACTTAAGGGAGAACCCGCCGTATAGGTGAGTGGGGAGAAAAGCAGGTCCGGGGGAGCTCTTCGCATCTTTGTCTGCCCCTGGCCCTCGAGAACCAGCCCCGCACCCCCCGCTCTGCACGCTGCTGCTGGTGGGCCCGCGGCCTCGGGCGGATGAGTCCCCGGCTCCGGGCTGCCCCGTCACTGCAGGCTGAAGCTCGCATTTGCCTCCCCTGGGTGAGAGCTGCCTCACAAGAGCCCTTGGTCTCGGGGGTCGGGGGTCGCGAGCCCTGACACCCCTGAGGTCCCAGTCTGGCCGTGGACCGCCCGCGGGTCTTCCCTTGCTGCCGCCACCGCGGCGAGCATCCTGGGCCATGACTGGGGACGCCTGGGGCCCTGGCAGCCTTTGGAGGAGGCCGCTGCTTGGTGAAGGGGACTTGAATGAATGGTGGGAGGGCAGTCCTTGCCCACGCCGCCCATCCCCGTCTCCGAGAGGTGGTGCCCTTGGCTGGGCGTCTTCCCGGCAGCCGGCAGGTTGATGGGTTCTCTGTCATCCCCGAGGGGGAGTTAAGATCAGTGTACGGGTCATAATTCTTCATGTGGCTCTTTTCCTGCTGTTTGTCCACAGCATTTAGGCCGTCCTCGCAGACCGTCTGGAGTATGATTAGGCCTTGTCACCTTTGTCACCCTGTGTCTGTGTGAGTTACGGTGCTCTCAAGCCGTCCTGAGGCCAGCAAGGCCGGTGACGGCCACAGAAGATTCATGTAGACCGAGGACCTGTTCTCTGTGCGTCGGGGTGGAGTTCACGCTGCGCTTGGAGCGCCAGCGGGTCTCTGGCTCTAGCTCAGGCTGGCCTGCCGCTGAGTCGTTGTGTGTCCTTGGACAGAAGAATCAGCCTCTGCCTCACTTGTCAGGACGGGGATGGTGATAACTGTCCCGGGACCGTTGAGCGCTAAGGAAGGAGGCTTTGTCAGCATCGGATACCCGTGCCTGGCGAGGGAACAGGGCAGGAGCGGCCTCTGCGGTAGTTGAGGGCATGGTGGTGTGAGCATCTCCTGTGTGTGGCCAGAGAAGGCCCGGAGGGGCTGGACTTGGGTCTGGTGTGCAGGACAGTGACGTCGGGTGGGAGAACAAGCCGGGGGGCTGGGGGGTAACCGTGAGAGCACGAGGAACGGCACGAGCTTCTCTGTGTGTTGATGGAGGGCGACCGGGAAATTGCTTTGGACATTGTGTGTTGGGGCGCCCGTGAGGTCGGAGAGGTTGTGGACAGTCAGAGACGTAGGCGCTCACAGCGTCTCCTGCGGACTCTGTCCCGGGCCTGTGGGCACCCGAGCAGGGCCGAGGTCCCGCATGGCCTGGAGCCAGCTCGAGTCCTGTTGGCGCTCCCACTCAGAGCTCCAGCATCTGTCCCGCGAGGCCTGGTCGCTCTGCTTGGGGCTTCTGCTCTGATACGTCCTGGTCAGCGAGGTGGCCCTGGCGTGCGCCTGCTCTCGTGCCCAAGGGCCAGGGATGGTGGAGGACGCGGGTGAGGTGCTGCTCAGCACGTGTGTGTTGGCTGAAGGGATGAACGAAGCACCGACTGAAGAGGCACAGTGACGGACTGCTGACCGGGTGAGCCCTGTGGGGCGGGCGTCTGTGCCAGGCCGGTCACAGGGCCGCCAGCTGGGCTCCAGGTGCCACCTGCTGGGCTGGCTGGCGCGCTTCCTCTCACGAGGCGGGCCTGGCTTCGCCTCATCCATCTGTGCTCCGCCACCCTGTGCCGGGCTCCAGTTCCGTGGGCCCCCGGGGGCTCCGTGCTCACCTGGCTGATCACCCACAGCTGTGTCCCGCTCTCAGGTCTCACGCTGGTCTTAACCATCACTGTCTCTGCAGGAGCGGGTCCCGGGGCTTTTCAGCGACGCGGACCGGGGCCCTGCTGGTCTGGCCAGCTCCCGGTGCTGCTCCGTGTAAGTGGGCTTTGGCGGGAGGTGTTGAGCCAGCCTGTGTCTGAGGGCTTGTCTTCGTGCATTCCTCGGTGGCAGTCCGTGGTGGGGCTTCTGTTCCAGAGATACAGGCACGTGGCTGTGAGCTCGGTGACTCCACAGACCAGCGCCCCTTCCTCAGGCCGGGCCGGGCTCCATCAGCTTCTGCTGGTCACATTGCTCACGCGGCATGAGGCCCAGAGTCGTGCTGTGAGCATGCTGTTCTGGCCGTGGGGGCAGCGAGACCCGTGTCGCTGTCTCTGTGGGGATGGGGGTTGCCCAGTGGGTGAGGCGCAGTGTCAGGGGCTCACACTTGGAGCTTTGTCCCTGCACCTTACCCCCTTTATTGGAGGGAGTAACGAGATCTGGGGAAGCTCCAACCTTTCTGGAGCCTGCGAATTAGTCACAGTGACGTTTGTTCTTGTGCTGACTGTCTCCTGGGGCCCTTGGGAATCTGTGAGGGAGTTAGTGCTTGTGGCCATCTTGCTCGGTTGCTTACTTCTGTGCAGAGGTCAGACCCAGTCTTCTGCTGTAGACCATGCTGTCTGGGGCAGAAACCATCAGTCTAGGGTGGATGGGCCCTCTGTCTGGCATAGACTGCGCCGTCTGTCTGGTGTAGATGGGCCGTCTGTCTGGTGTAGACCGCACCACGTGGGGTAGGCGGGCCCTCTGTCTGGCTTGGGTCTGCCGTCTGTGCCGGGTGGACCGCGCCGTCTGTCTGGTGTGGACGGGTCTGTCTGGCTTAGGCCGGCCATCTGGCAGGATTTCCTGCGAGGCTGTCCTCCGTCTGTGCTGTTGAGTCCCGTAGGCACTGGCCACGTGTAGCCTTTGAGCCCTTGAACTGTGGCCAGTGTGGATGAAGAGCCGCATGTGTCATGTAACATCAAGCTTGGTTAGTGGCTTCCGTACGTGGCTGTGTGGTCTTAGTCCAGTGTCCAAGGTTCAGCTCTGGGACTGGTTCTTGAGGGTCCCTGTCGTCTGTAACACGGAGACCGTAGCAGGTGCAGTGGACGGTCTGGCTCCTCGTGGGGTCGGTACGAGCGTTAGCTGAGATAATATACCTAAGTCCCTATTTCGGGTCCTCGCTGATGAGGCAGCGGTCAGTATGTGGCCGGTGCTGTTACCGTGTGCGCCCAGCGTCACCGGCAGCCCTGTCGTCCTGTGGCGATGATGACAGTCCTGGCACACGAGAGCTCGTGAGCCTCTGGGCGCTGCGTTCCTCAGGCCCTTCCTCTGCTGGGTGCACTCTGTCCCTCGCCCACGTGGGCTGTGCTGGGCGTGGTCGCTCTGGGTCTGGCCACATCCAGCCCCGTCAGCCTTCAGGGCGTGGCCTGGCTCCCCTCTCACTGGGCCGTGCCCCTGCTTCTGCTCCCGTTTCCACCTGTGTGGGGGAGGGGGCCAAGGGGACGCCTCGGGGTGGCCTGGCTGCAGTTGGAAGGACGCCATTGTGTGCGAAGCCCCCAGCCCCTTCTGATGCTGGCTGCCCTTCTCCTGTGGCCCCCACGCCCTGGTCCCTCCCCCAGCCTCCCTGGGAGCAGCCTGAGCTCCAGACCCTGTGCATTCACGACCGTGCTTCGTTCCAGCACGGCCTGCCCTGGCTCGGCGAGGGTTCCACGGGCCAGGAGTCAGCCTGGGCGCCGCGCTCGTGGGCGCTGCACGGTGTCCGGCTGCCGTGCCTCAGGTCTGCGTGTGCGGCCCAGGGCGGGGGCCCCGCTGCCGGCTGCCATGACTGCCAGCGTGTGCTCCCCTCCCGCGCTCCGCGGAGCTCCTTATGCCCCCCGTGTTCGTGACTCCACGGCTCTCCCACCACTGCCACCGTTTCCTTCAGTGGATGAGCATTCGCAGCATTTCCCACTCTCGCTGCCTCTGCCATCCATACAGCCCTCCCTTGGTGTCCGGCCCCCGCCGACCCCCCCACCCCTCCCCCGTTTCCACCGCCTCTGCCGCACGGGCCTCCTTCAGCAGCGGGACGTGCTGTCCCCACCGCTGTCCCTGCTGGCCCTGGCACTGTGCTCAGGCCTTGGCTGCATTTGAATTTCTCTGTGGCTTCGGCTGACTCCCACCTCGGGGAGGCTTCCCGTTCGATTGTGTGTCGCGTCAGTGTGTCTGAATCATGCGCTTGCTGGTTTTGATAAGGAAGATCTGTGTCCTGAGATGGCCGACCGAGCCAGCGCGAGAGTCGCAGGCCTTGCCCTGGGGCTCTTCCGGGGTCTTCGCCCTGCTCTGCTTCCCGCGTGCGCCCATCCGGGTCCTTCTCCCCCCCCCCCCCCCCCCCCCCCGCTCCACGCATGCGCCAAAAGTGCTAAGTATGCGGAAGTAGAAGTGTATACATTGCCCCCTTTGTGCTCGGGGCTCAGACCTTTGGAGACCACGCTCCTCTGAGCCCGCCGGAGTTAAATAAACCTCCTGTCCTTCAGGATCTCCGGGTGCCGCTTGGTTCTTCCGTCGGGCGATCCAGTCCGGGTTCCGTAACAGTTTAACTTGTCCTGGCACGGGGACCGTGTCTGGTGGTTGGGGCCACCGCTGTGGTTCTGGCCAGAATGACCTGGAGTGCGCAGGCCTCACACGTTCACCTGTCCGTGGCCCTCACGGCAGGTGGTTATTTCGGCTCTGCCTGCAGAGCGCACCCAGAATGTAAGTGGTGACCCTGCGGGCGCTAGCCGCGTCCCCACCGCCTTGCCGTGAGGATGTCCCCAGCAGCGCTCCCTGCCCCGCGGCGTCTGTCTGCGGAGGGGCCTCTTGAGATGGGCGTCAGACCGTCTCTTGGGCGCCTGAGGGGTATGGGACCTTCTGGGGCGTCCGGTGTCACTCTGTTGCTGCCCTCGGGGCCTTGCCTCGCTCACCCGTCCTTGTCACCGTCGTGTCACCCCTCCCTGTGCCCTGGGCCTCCCCTTCCTCACGCTTCTCAGCTGTGTCAGGAGGCCACCTGGCTCCTCTCTGTTCTGGAACATTCTAGCTGTGCTCCCTGACGGAGGGCTGCTGCTTCTGCTCTTCCTGACGGCATCTCCTCCTGTGGGAGAGGCCGTCCCCCCGGCTGCCACCCTTCCCCTGCCTCCGGGTCTTGTTGCTGTGCTCTTCCGGGCCCTGATCTGATGCGTTGAGGGGCTGCTTGATGTGTTTATGGTGCATTTCTCCGTCAGAGTGTAAGCTATACGCGGGCGCAGGGGCTGTGAGCACAGGACCCGTGCCCAGCACACGTTTGTTGAGTGAAGAATAAGTGTCTTTTTCTCTCTCCCTAGGATACGCCGTCAAGTCCCTGAGCTGCGTGTCTCTGTGGGTTCTCCTGTCCTCATCCCTGCCTGGCAAGGCCTGGGGGTCAGCGGGACGTCCCCCGGCAGTGCCCCTGTCCTCGTTCTTGCCAGGAATAGGGGGCAGATGGGGCATCACTCACTGGTGACCCAGGAGCACGGACTGGGGCCTCCACTTCTTGCCATTCCTTCATTGAGCCCTCCCTCTCCGAATCCATGGCCTGTTGGCCAGATGCCACAGCCATGGAGGTGGATGCGTCGGCCCCTGGCCTGCCCACAGCTGGCCTGGCATTGGCCCCCTGGCTGCCGGCACCCCATCTTGGCGGTGGTGTCGCCAGTCCTCAGCGCGGTCTGCTCTGCCTCCCGCTGTGGCAGGGGAACAGCTTACAACCGTTCACGCGCCGTCTGTGGGAGGGTACACGCCGCTGCTTTGCTCTGTACCGAGGGGTGGGTTTTATAGTCCGTCTCGTGGCAGCTGGGAAGGCTCTTCCTGCTCCAGGTATGTGGCTGGTGTCCGCAGGGCGGCTGTGACCCATGTGTCCTTCTGTGCAGGTGGGTGTCATCACCGAGATCGCAGCTCTGAGAAGCATCACGTGCTTTACCCCGGGCTACCTGAGCCTCCAGGAGCGCCGGCCGCGAGCAGGAGAACACGATGTGGGGGCGGGGCCGGGGCGTGTGTGCGCACCTGTCCACGCGCACCTGTTCTCGTGCTGACGCAGAGGCTCTGAGAAGGAAAAAGGTGATGTTTGGAGAGAGACATAGTTGCTTTCTGGCCGCGAGGTGGATCGGGATTGTTTCTAGGGGCAAGTAGTTTTTCAGTCAGATCTGGCCAGAACTGTGAAAAACAACAAAAACAATTACCCAAGAACAGCATACGTGAGGGCTGAGGGTGGCTGCGTGCCTGGCCTGCTGCGTGGGCCCCTCCCTTCTGTCCCGGGAAGACCTCGGCTGGGGTCTCCTCCAGCCCCTGGCCCATACACTGTAGTCGGGTGCTGAGTCCTGCGTGTGCAGCTGAGGGGCTTCTGGCTCTGGGGACCCTGCCGTGGTTTCTGTGTCCTGCTCCTGTCCCCAACCACCCCCCGAGTCACCCGCGGGCTGGCCCTAGCTGGACGTGCGTCCACTGGGGTCGGGGAGCCTTGCTGCCCAAGCCAGATTGATGACTGTGGAGGTAGGGCCTGAGTCTCGGCCCACGTGGGTCAAGGCTTTCTGCACAGGCTTCATTTTCTTTATATCCCAAGTGGGGTCATGACAGTGGCTACTTCCTAGAGCGCCGAGCATGGCACCTGGCCGGCTGTCCGCTCAGGACGGTCTCGTGTCTGGCACGTGCATGCTAACACGGGCCTGTCTTCTTCCCTCAGCTGTGCCATGTGGGTGGAGCCGTGGCCGCAACCCAGTGCTCTGTCTCGGGAGGGGACATCAGGACGGGGCCCTCGAGGCAGTTGGGGTGGAGTGGGGTGTCCGCATGGGACTGATACCCTCCTGCTGCGCGGGGTCAGCCTGGTGGCTCCCGGCCAACTGCTCGGCTGCCCCTCACTTTGCCTCTCAGATCCCCTCCCTTCTTGCTTGGCTCTTCTAGCAGCAAAGAGAGAACCCGGGAACCCCTGTGACCGTCGCGGCTGAGTGGAGGGACCCGGGCCTTCCCGCCATCTGGGCCCGAAGGGTGCTGGCACCTGCCTGCTGTGCCCGTGTTCGACGTGAGGTGGTGCCCGCAGCACTCGCAGCCTTCCTCCCGCTCAGTCCTCCGAGCCTCCTCTGCGGCCTCCGCAGCGGGAGCGCTGCTCCCAAGCCTATAAATTCTGGGGCCATTTAGGGAGGGGGAGGGAAGGAGGGGAGAGCGCGAGGGCTCAGCGCTGGAGGTGAGCTGGGTGCCGGCTTCTGCTCGCCTCTTCTTGAGCAGCAGATCCTGGGTTTTCTGGTCGTCTCCTGACCAGTGTTGGTGAGACCCACGGGGTGGGCACCTCGAGACCTCGTGGGTGGGCACAGGCCTTCCACTGACGCCTCTCCAGCTCGGCCCGGGGTGTGTGGGAGTCGCCCTCATCATCTGGACTGTCGCCGTCTGGCTTCTGTCCCTGAGACCAAGCCCCCTCTCCCCTAGGAGAGAGCCCAGTCTGTCTGGGGTCCTGAGGGAAGTCTGGGCTCGTTGGCAGACATCGCTCGCTGGGTTTCCTGGCGGTGCCAGCCTGGCACAGGGTGGCTGCAGGCAAAGGGGCAGGTCTAGGAGAGCGGCCTCGGGCGGGCGAGTCGAGCTCCTGGGCCGTGGACCGTGCCGTTTAAAGACTAAGACTTCTGACAAGCTGGATGGCTGGCCCGTGCTTTGTCGTAAGAGAACAGTAGTTCTCACGGGCCGTGTGCGTGCAGGTGTGGGGTGGGCAGGGTGTGGTCAGGGCATGGGTGTAGGGCAGAGTGTGGGCAGAGCCATGGTCGGCGCCCTCTGGGGGCTGGGGACCTCGCTGGCTCCTCTGCCGTGTGGCCTCCGTGGTGTGACCTCCGAATCGTCACGTGGCCCCGTAAGCGTATAGAATCACCCGTGACGTTTATTTTTTATTTTTTATTTTTTTTAAATGTTTTATTTATTTATTCATGAGAGTCAGAGAGAGAGAGAGAGAGAGAAGCAGAGGCAGAGGGAGAAGCAGGCTTCCCGCAGAGCAGGGAGCCCGACGCAGGGCTCGATCCCAGGACCCTGGGACCATGACCTGAGCTGAAGGCAGCCACTTAACCATCTGAGCCACCCAGGCGCCCCTCACCCGTGACGTTTAAATGCAGGTTCTGGGCTAGCAGGTGCCGCACCTGCGACCAGCTGCCAGGACCACAGTCGTGGAGTAGCCAGAACTCCCACTCTGCCTCAGTTCCTCCTTCTGTCAGCAGAGCGGCCTGGTCCCTGCTCTCTGCTCAGGAGCTCATCAGAAGGTCCCCGACGTCCTGTGAGCTCCAGGGACAGAGGGCGGCAGGATTTGCTGTAGGAGGACTAGCTTTGTTGTGTTGGGAGTCATCAGCCTTGTGCTTCTGGGGCCCTCCCTTGTGGATGCACTCAGGTGTGCTGCCTGGAGGTGGCGTGTGTGTGTGTGTGTGTGTGTGTGACCGCAGGCCTTGCCAGCCGAGGTCTGTGGCCGACCTCCGGGCCCTTCGCTCCACATGCAGAGCTGATGGTTCTGAGCCTCCGGATGGACTCTGCTAGGCAGTCGCTCCACATGCAGAGCTGATGGTTCTGAGCCTCCGGATGGACTCTGCTAGGCGCGTCTGCCCAGTTGGTGTGTACCTGCATCCCCTGCTGCTGGGCCGGCAGGTTACCCTGTGCCTGGGGCTCCTGAATCCGAGGCTTACCTGCTCTGTCCTTGGGAGACAGAGCCTGTCCTTGCTGGGCTGTCCGGCGGAGGGAGAGCTCCACGCTCTTCTTCAGGCCCCTTCAGTGTGCCCTGCCCCGGGGCGTGTGCAGCTTGAGGTTGTGCGGGCAGGGACACAAAGTTTGTCCCCGTGGGGCTGCAGGGGAGGGAGTGGTAGAGTGCTGGTTGCGGGCAGGGTGTGGGCAGGGCGTGGGATGGGCAGAGTGTGGGCAGGGCAGAATGTAGGCAGGGCAGGGGGTGGGGTGTTCATGGCATGGGGTGGGCAGGGTGTAGGCGCAGGGCAGGGCGTGGGCACGGTGTGGGGTGGGCAGGGCAGGGTGTGGGCAGAGCGTGGGCACGGTGTGGGGTGGGCAGGGCGTAGGTGCAGGGCGTGGGTATAGGGCAGAGTGTGGGCAGAGCATGGGCAGGGTGTGATGTGGGCAGGGCATGGGATGGGGTGGGCAGGGCGTGGGGTGGTGTGGGCAGGGCATGGTGTGGGCAGGGCGTGGGGTGGGCAGGGCGTGGGCGCAGTGCAGGGTGTGGGCAGGGCATGAGGTGGGCAGTGCGTGGGTGCAGGGCAGGGTGTGGGCAGGATGTGGGCATGGTGTGTGGGCAGGGCATGGGGTGGGGTGGGCAGTGTGTATGGTGTGTGGGCAGGGCATGGGGTGGGGTGGGCAGTGTGTGGGTGCAGGGCAGGGTATGGGCAGGGCGTGGGGTGGGGTAAGCAGGGCATGGGGTGGGCAGGGCATGGGTGCAGGGCAGGATGTGGGCATGGTGTGTGGGCAGGGCGTGGGCGCAGGGCAGGATGTGGGCATGGTGTGCGGGCAGGGCGTGGGGTGGGGTGGGCAGGGCGTGGGCACAGGGCAGGGCTCTGCTGCTCCTCTGGGCTGAGCCGTCCCGTGATCTCTGCTGTGGCAGCCCGCTCGCCTCATCTCTTGTCAGCAAGAGGAGATGCCATTAATACATCACGCCCAGACTGTTTTCTTATGTGTTTTGCATTTCCATATTTAAAAGGGAATTTGCATATTCATGGTCTTTTAAATAAGTTTTATTGTTCAGGGATGTGGAAGTGGATAAAATGTGAAACTCCTCCTTTTATTCAAGCGCTGGAAGGAATTTTCATCCCCCAAATGAAATCCGTTTCTGGGCGGTTAGTTCTGTAGCCATCGCTGTAGGAAAATTACCCTGGAAGCGAGGGTGTCCCGGGTTCAGGGGGCCGTGCCCTGGGCAGAGACTGGGCAGGGTGGGGCCCTGGCCTGTTCCGCAGTCTGCAGCCAGGCTCAGGTGTCGTCCCCCCCGGGGGGGTGTGGGGAGGGACAGGCACCTGCCCTCTCTCCCCGGGTCTCTCCCAGCTGGGACCTTGCCTTCCTCTGGGAGCCGGGACGAGGTCACTCATGTCCCAGTGGAGGCAGAACATCAGGTAGACAGGGCTCTGGGTTCCGGAAGGGGCTGAGCCTTCCCTGTGGACCCGGCAGCCTCACTCCCTGGTCCAGGTGCCCCCTCACTGTGCGTGGGGGAGGTGTCCCGTCAAGGAGGCGCTGTGTCAGCTGTGGACGCAGGACCAGGGCCCGGGCCCGGGGGAGACAGCACGGCGTGCCCCGTGCACGGCTGCCAGCCTGGGACGGGGCAGAGCCGGCCGCTCTCCCCATCGTCCTCTCTGCGGGGAGCCGTTATTGCAGGGGTGCGTGAGGTGCTGGCCTGGGGCTGGTCGAAGACCTGCGGGTATTTTCATTTCTCTGTGTTTGGGCCAAGCTTCCGGGACGTTTGGGTCGGGGGGAGCTGAGTGGAGACCCCGAGCGCCGGTAAGCAGTGGGGCGCCCGGGATGCCCTTGGCTTTGGGGTATTGCGTGGAAGCCAAGCTTGGCTCCTGGAGAGGAGCGGGTACTTCGGGGCCGTTGAGGGCTTCAGAACCCACAGAAATGTGGCCGCAGTGGCCTCCCGTGTAGTTCCGTGTGTCGTGGAGGAGCCAAATGAGGGCTCTTTGGAGTCCAAGTAATAGAGCCGCAATCTGGAAGGTCCTTGGAGCAGCCGGGGAGACTGAACGGAGCAGGGAGGCTTTGTTCAGCTCCGACCTGGGTTACTGATGGAACCAGCCTGGAACGCAGAGCTTCCTGCTCGTTGGACTCTTGATTGTTTTAACATGACTTTTTTTTTTCATCTCAGAGAGGCCTTGGTAAGTAGCACACAGGCCTGGAACGCACAATGATGAAGTTCACAAGCGTTGACGTAGTCAGACGCACGGGGCAGAAACTCAGCAAAGCCAGGAATGAGGTCTTACCGTGTGTCGTTTCGTCTCTAAGTATTGCTGAGCGTGAACCTGGGACACAGGGTCGCCCGCACGGCTCTGCTTCATTGAGGCTGGGCTGCTGAGGACGGCGGCCACCCTCCCGTCATGGGGAGTGCAGTGAGCGCCGGCCGCTTCTGTCCGGGTGGCCGTCCCCTCGTAACCAGGACTCGTGGACACAGCCACAGAAGGTACGGGTGTTGGATCTCCCCACACCGAGACCCTCACCCTGTCCCATACTGGAACTCGCTTGGGCTGGGGTCTCTGGCTGAAGGGACCTCGTCCGGTTTCTCCCTGTGGCTGGTGGGGGCTCGCAGGGTGTGTCCTTCGTCCCGCCAGCCTCCGGCAGTATTTGAATGACGGTCTTTCCTCGCACTTTTCTGTTGGCTTCCATGTGCTCAGGGCACGCACAGAGATGGGGCCGGGGTAGACTCCCACGGCCACAAACCCTGTGGCCAAGGCCAAGGGCTGCATTGGCTGGGGGCACAGGGGACCCCGGCGCACACCTTTGTTGGCCAGCCATGTCTACAGACCTGTGACCTTGGGGTGGAAGGGCTGACCTGTGGGCTGGTGGGTTACCAGCAGGTCTTTGCCCAACCCCAGGCCAGCACCTCACACATCCCTACAGTGGCCCCACTCGCTGAGGGTGTTGGGTGACAGCCCTGAGCTCACACCAGGGGTCGTCACAAGTCATGCTGCCCAGCGGTGGAGCCAGCCCCTGGTGCGCACTCCCCACGACCCCGGCTCAGGCTCACAGCCACCGTGTAGGGTGCTAGCAGGGCACCGAGCAGCATGACCCTCACCCGCAGTCCTCTCCAGTCTACAGGGGTCCGACCGTGCATGTGGGGAGATGGGGCTGAGGCACTCGCTGTCTGTCCTCGTGCTGGAACGGTGTCTTGGTGACAGGGAACCTGTCTCACCTGGGGCCAGGCTCTGGGGCCTCTTACTGAACACTGAACCCAAGATTCTAGGTGCTTCCATTCCATCAGGCTCTCCATCAGATTCTCTGTCTGGACAGTCAGGTTGATGCTCCCTGCTTTGCAAGTTCATTGGAGAATTGGAAATGGTGGGGATTGTTGACCCTGCGCCCGTGGTCAGTGGGCGGCCGCCACGGCTGTCCTGAGCGGGGTTTGTGGTCTCTGGCCTTACGCTGGCTCTGCCCCATCTGTGGCAGAGGCTTGGTTTCGGCTTTCCTGCGGCGTCTTTGAGGCCCACGGTGGTCCTCGCAGCTCTGACTCAGCCCCAGGGCTCCGCGATGTTGGGATGGGGGGTGGAGACAGAGCGAGGGGACATGGACGTCGTCGGTGAGGCCCAGTGGGCCAGCCCGCAGTGGCTTCCTCGCCTGGGATTTGACTTTATCTTCAGAAGTGGGAAATGGCGACTTGGCCGTTTATGTCCCAGGCCCTCGCCTCTCAGTGTAGTTTTTCCTCCCTTTTGTCAGTAAGTCTATTTTAACCTCTGCCTGCTGCAGCGCTTCTCTCCATGGCTGGTTGGTCACAGCCGCAGGGGCCTGGGACATGCGTGCACCCGCGGGGACCCCATCCGTCTCCCGTCCGCTGGGAGTGCCGCGAGCTGGGTGGCCGGCCTGCGCAGAGACGGCCAGCAGGACGACTTGGGAAAAGTGTCTGTGGGGAGCTTCCCTCTGGGGCGACAGCCTGTCCCAGCCCTTTCCTCCTTCCAGAAGCCTGGTTCAACTGCCCATGTCCTCTCAGCTCCATGGCGGGGGCTTTTTAAACCAGAGGCTGTGACGTGTTTCTCTCCTGCCCCCCAAAAACTCTTAGGTGGTGTTGGTCCCTCGGAGCTGCTTTGGGGGGCAGTGTGGCGCGTGGCCAGAGCAGAGGGGCACAGGCCTGGTCCGGTCCCGGCCCTCGCCTCGTCAGCGGGGTGAGGGCAGCACGTGTGGTCCCGGACGAGGACGCACGTGCCCGTCTCAGCACCGATGGTGGCTGCCAGGGCTGTGGCTGCATTGGGACCGTGCGCCGCCCCCGCTCCAGGCCTGCTTGCGTTCCCTCAGTGGATGCGCCAGGCCGCTGGGGTGCGGTTTGGAAACCCTAGCCCAGGAGAACGGTCCCGGAGCATGCTCCCGTTTCCAGGTTCAGGGCCGGGAGTCAGCCTTGTGTGTCAGGGCCTGCAAGGGCACTCGGAGCGCCCCTGGGACCCCAGGAAGGCTGGTCTTTTCCTGGCTGAGGTTTGTAGGTGTTTCCGTGTCCCTCCCTCAGCTGGGGAGGGGTGGTGTGGGTGAAGTACTGGCGCTCTGGTTTCTGCGGTGGGGTGAGACAAGAGATGCTTTACAAGCTGCAGAAAGGGAAGGAGAAGGAGGCACACGGTTCTGTCAGCCCTTAATTCTGCCACATGGTATTTCTGCTGGAGAACAGGGCCGCCCAGTCTCTGCACTCCCAATAAGAAATGCAAAGAAATGACCATTTGCAAGGCCAGTTAGGTGATCTCCACCCTTTAAAAGCAGACAAATCTTCTTTATTGCCCCCCACCCCTCCAAGGTGGTATTAGAACGCAGATGTCCCCACACATTGGGACAAAACTAGAAGCCAGTGATACCGGAATGTTGTTTATTGTTGGTGAAAAGCAGATAGTGAGAGAATCTTATGGAACCTTGAAACTTGTTCCTTGTCTCTTTGGAAGGGATTCATGTAGACGGAGCCACCACCCCTGCCCGCCAGCCCGCAGCAAGAGCCAGAGCAGGTGGTCAGGCCTCCTTGACTCGCCATCTGGTGGGGCTGAAGGGGGCTCCCACTTCCTGAGCCCAGGGCCTCGTCTGGGCGGAAGAGTCGGAGCTCCCGATGACTCTGTGCGAACTCATGAGCCGTGGAGCCCGCCTGCTGCTGGCTCATTTTAAGGGCAAGCCCAGGAACACACCGCTAGATTCTCGGGTATAATAAGCGCAGGAGAGCAGCTCTCCGGTGTCGAGAGGTGGTGTCAGGGCACTTCTGTGCTTTGTCTGGCAACGCATTAAAGCCTGCTCCGCCTCGTAGCCTAGCGCAGAGGAGGCCTAGAGAGATGGCACAGAGCTGAGACGGGGGAGGACACGGCCCGGGGGCCTCGGTGTCTGCTGCGCACGCTTAGCTCAGGCCGGCTTGTTCGGGAACAGCGGCCTGTGGAAGGCATCGTTCGCACGCACATCTGCGTGTGCCTCGGAGCGGTCTCTCTGGGTCCTGCTAGGAACTGGGTAAGACGGGGGGAGCAGAGAAGCATACACCGATGACGCACCGTGAGGGCACCAGAGACTTCACATACGTCATCGTCTTCGCTCCCTCCACCGCTGGCGCCCCGGACACTAGACCCAGTCCCCGCATTGGGTCAGTCTCACCGTCACGTGCCTCCTCCAGGTCGGAGTTTGGCTGTGAGCTCAGGTGCATCTGGGTGCGGAGCCTGTGTGTGCTCTTCAGTTTGCCTCTTGTCGGGTACTGATCTTTCACGCTGGGCTAACTGTGGATCGCTCCTCAGGGTCACGAGACCCTTCTTCCTGACCCTTGTCTGGTACTGAGGCAAAGAAGTAGTTTAGCAGACTCAGGAGGAAGAACAGCAGTGATTCTGTCATGCGTGGCCAGTGACGGTCAGTCCATTGTCAGGCAGGACACCTGTTGCTACCTAACTGCTGTGGCCGGTGGAGTGAGGAGTAAGCCCTGCGAGGGAGGAGCTTTCCTCCTGCCCGGGAAGAGAAGACAACAGCGAGTCCGTGAGAGAGCCAGGAAGGCGGTCCCGATCTTGTCCATGCTTCCCAAGTGCCAGAACCGCACAGATTCCCACTTGGCTGCTTAAGAATTATGTGCAGGGAAATATCCTGAAGATGCAGATTCTTGGGATATCCCTCCAGAGGTTCCTAGTTAGGACTCTTTGCTAACTACACATTTTGTCTGAATTGGCACACTGTTCCCTTGTGTTGACCATAAGCATGCGCACACACTGATTGTGCATTGGGGGGTGAGAGTCCAGACGTTGTCTGGCCGAGGCCGGACTCCTGCCCACCCACACATTTCAGAGGTCCTAGCCCCCACTCCAGCAATGCTCTCGCTTTGTCGTCTCAAGATTCCTTTATGCTAAAAAATTCTTGAAAGCAAGGAGCTTTCGTTTGTAGGGGTTCTGTTTTTCAATAGTCACTGTTTTTGGAAACAGTTTTATAAAAATTATTGACAATATGCTTATAATTTCATTAAAAGAAACTCATCACCTCTTAACAAAAAATGTATTTTCTGAAACAATAAGTTGTAGTGAGAAGAACAACATTGTTTTACATTTCTGCACATCTTTTTAATGTCTGTTAAACAGAAGATTGCTGGATTCTCGTATCTGCTTGTGCACTTAGTCTGTTGTGCTGGACTATTCCAGCTGGGATATATGAAAAAAATCTGGCCTCATACAGCTCTGTAGTTGGAAGGAGGAGGACCTGGAGGGTGCCCACAGGACCTTGGTGCTCAGAGCTCTTCGTGGTCGGGGGGGACGTTTGGAGGAAGGGGTGTAGACTGTCGTCTCACACCTTCTGTGGCCAGTCCTGCCTTTCCATGTGGTATTTCTGTGAGTTTAGAGGGCATTTTGTGATGTTTCTCCATCTGAAATTCAGGAGTACCGGTCATTGAACATCTGGGAAGACTTCCCTGGATTGGTTTTTCTCGGGAAGGTGTTACTCCTACATACCCCAAAGAGGCCTGTTTTGCCACACATTGGGGTGTTTGAAGGAGGACCTCTGTTTTTCTGTAGCAGAGTGGATTTTCCTTGCAGGTGTCTGTCTAGATGGTTCATGTGGGGGGCCGGCGGGGCTTGAGATGGCTCCCACTGGGTTTCTGGTGAAGTTACGACCTTGGCCGCCTTAAGGCGCTCTCTGGAGTGCAGTGGGACAGCCGTGTGGCTGAAGGGGCTGAGGCTTCTGGGGTCCAAGAACAGTCCTCAGCGAGAGGATAGGGCTTCCTCAGACACAGTTATAGCTGCTGAGCTCACTTGAGCTCTTTGGTGACTGAAGCCGCTTAAATGGGCAGGTTTTTCTTCTCATTGTGCTAGAGAGCTGACCTGTAGTCAGATATTTCTAGCTTTCTTTCAGATAAGAAGCCAGTTGTTTTCTCACCAAGATTGGGAACAGGTCAAGGATGTCCAGTTTGACTTCATGCTAGAAGTCTTGGCTGATGCAATAAGACAAGGAAAGGAAATGTGTACAGTGGGAGGGAGGAAAGAACACTGTTGGTAGATGACATGATTGTCTACACAGAAAATTCCGGAGAATCAGCGGAAGGACTCTTAGAACTCCCAGCCATGTAGCAGGGCTGTAGGACGCAAGGGTAACAGGACCAAGTCCCGCACGCTCCTGTATGCCAGCAAGGAGTGACTAGAATGTGAAGTTGAGAACCTCCCATTTACATGAGCACCAAAGAAGACAGGCAGGCAGGCAGACTTAGGTATGAGTCTGACGAATGTGGACAAGACGTCTATGAACCACTCATCTTTAATACCACGAACCTACATCGATGGAGACAGTGCGGTGTTAGTGAAAGAAGTGGGTCAGTGGAACAGAACCGAGAGCCCAGAAATAGAGCCCATGAATACAGTCCGATGAGCTTTGATGAAGGGGCAAAGGCAGGCTCCTCAACACACGGTGCTGGGACTGTGCGGAAAATGCATCTCCACGCAGACCTCGCCCCCAGAATTAACTCACAATGGATCATAGACCAAAGAGTGAAATGCAGAACTTTTACACAAATCCTTGAAGGTAATGGGAGCAGATCTGGCTGACCTTAGATTTGGCGGTGACTTTTTAGGTGAGAGATCAAAAGCATAATCTATGAAAGAAAATCTTAATAAGCTGAACTTCATTAAAATTATAGACTTCTGTTCCATGGAAGGTATTGTTAATGGAATAAAAAAATAAACCATAGTCTGGGAGAATATATATCTGATAGGGGACTGTGATCCAGAACCCACAAAGAACTCTTAATACTCAACAGCAAGAAAGCCTGATTACAAAATGGGCAGACACCTGAACAGACACCCAACACGGAGCATCCGCCCACAGCGAACACCCACTCGGGAAGATGCTCCACATCATGCGTCCTCGGGGACACGCAGAGGAGAACAGCGAGGAGACGCCACTGCCCACCCCCCCCGTCAGAACAGCCGCGGGCCAGAACACGGTCAGCACCAGATGCTGGCGGGACGCGGAGCAGCGGGGCCCCTCGGAGCAGCGGGGAACGGCGCGGCCACGTCAGGAGGCGCTGTGGTTTCTTACAAAACCAGCCACGCTCTTGCCGTGCAGTCCAGCGGACGTGCTCCTCGGCATTTGCCCCCAGGACATGAGAACGTAAGTCCCTGTGACACCTGCGCACGGATGTTCACGGCAGCTTTATCCACAGCTGCCCAAACTGGGAAGCGACCAGGGTGCCCTGGAGTCGGGCATGGACGCACACGCCGTGGGCCGAGCAGACGGTGGACTGTGACTCGAGTGCTACAAAGGAATGAGCTCTGAAGCCGTGGAGGAACCCGACACGCGTGATCCTGAGCCGGCTCCGGACTGGGATTCCAGCCGTGGGGCGTTCCCGAAAAGGCAGGACTGCGGGGATGGTAAACGGTGGGCGGGTGCCGGGGGCTGGGGAGGGGGCCGACTGAGCGGGGGTTTCCCGGGCGGTGGAATTGCTCTTTTTGACACAGGTGCTTATGTAACACTTTACACTCGTCAAAACCTCTAGAAAAGTGAACTGTAAACTGCGCACTCTAATAACGCGTCAGTACTGGTTCATCAATTGGATCAAGCGCAGCACCCTGCTCTAAGTGTTAACGGGGGGAGCCGTGTGGGAGACACGGGAACTCTGTGATCTCCGTTCCGCTGTCTGTAAATCTAAAACTGCCTTAAAAAATAACGTCTCTGGATCTAGAACAAAACACAGACCACGTGAGATGGGCCTGGAGGAAGCGCTGTCCCAGTGGTCAGCATCTTGGGACAGATGCGGGTGGACGTGTCCTCTCTGCCCAGCCTGACTTTCCGGCAGCGTGGAGCCGAGAGGGTTGTGCTGTGTCAGGAGGTGCGAGTCCAGTCTGTGCTCGTGAAGGTACACCCCTTCACCAGCCTCTTAAAAACACCTGACACCCCTGGGGTCCCGGGCCCTAGTTCCAAGTGGGGTTTCTGGTGGAGGTGGGAGGACTTTTGTGACTGCCAGGGACTGTTGTGGTGGAAGCAGATCTGTTTCTTGACCGGTGAGGACCTCTGTGCTTCCCGGCCCCGCTGTGACCTCAGCTCTAGGAAGCGGGGTGGGTGGTGGGTGGTGAAAGTGGGGGCGTGGGGGGTTGGGTAAAGGGAGCCCCTAGAGGGGTGGATGTGTCGGAGGAGACACACCAGGCTGCTCTGTAGTCACCCCAGATCAAAATAGGGGTCCCAGCCAGAACATTCCAGTCCACCATTTGGGAGGATGAGCTGGGAGACCTGGGCGCTGTGCTCTGCGTCCCCAGGGACAGGGCTCAGCAGGGAAGGAGACATGGAGCTTTGAATTTTAAATTGCTTTAAATTCCTTTCAGTTGAACAATCTCCACTGTTCCTTGTCTGTTTCTATTGGAGAGCCAAGGATGTTTTTTAGTATTCTCTCATTTCTATGCTCTGCTAATTTTATTATCTTTCCATATTTTCTTGCCATAAATGTAACAGATTTTATTATGTTTAAGCCATTTTTAATATAGCCTCTCATAAAAAGCCAGAGCAGTGCGGGGGATTATGTGTTGCCAGCCCTCAGAGCGCTGGTCCCTTGCATTTTTAAGCCTTTGGGCCGGGACTGCCTTGGAGCCCTCCTGAAATGCCGTCACGTGCTGGCCCCAGCGCGGGCTCTGCTGTGTGCGTGCACCTGGCCGGCTGGGCGGTCTTCCCTTTCAGAAGCTCGCAGTGCAGTGCGAGAGAAGAGACCTGTGCGAGCTCCTCTTTGGGAAAATGGGGAGTCCCGGGGAAGGGGGTGGCTCGCTCTGTGTCACCCCTTGTGGCTCAGGGTGACGGGCTTCCCAGGCTCTTCTCCCTGTGTCCTGTCCATGGGCAGAGTCTTGCTTCTTAGTCTGGATGCACCTCGGTCAGACAAGAGTGTTTGCACAGTCACCTGTCGATGGACTGTGTTTGGGGGGCTGGAGGAGACAGCAGGGTGCTCCCGCTGGGCGGTGGCCCGGATCGCGGCTTGTCCCTGTGAGCCCTGAGCCCCCGCTGCGGGGAGGCGCCTGGATGCTGCCCGTCCCAGAGGGCTGGGCAATGTCAGCTGGGAGAGCCGCCCCAGCAGGATGTTTTGTGGCAGTTTCGTGATTCATTTTACATGTCCGTGATGTGTTTGTAATTTACTCTGTAATACATCTCAGTGATAACTGTGAAACATCTGCAGAAATTAGTTTTCCCCTGAAGAGACCCGGTCCTCCAGGAGTGTGCTGTGGTTCGCGTGCGGCCCCCTGGGGCACCCTGCGGCCACAGCTGGGAGAGCCGCCCCGCGGGTCACGCCTCCGGGTGTTCTTGGTTTTCCCCTTGCCCTGACCGCTCAGCGGTCCTCGCCGTGTGTCTGCGCCCTCTGGGAAGGTCCTGGGCTCCGCAGGCAGCGGTGGGGAGAGTAGCCACGGCCAGTGGTCCCTGATACTTCTTCGTCCGTCACTGTCTACTGCACCCCATCCTGTGCCCGCCTCTGCTGGCCGTATGGACACCGGCAGGCCGTCGACAGGGTCCGCCCTGGGGAGCTGTGGTCTAGTCCGAGCTCCCAGCAACAGTGGCGGGCAGGAGAGGGCCAGTGTGTCTGGTCGGGTGGGCTGGGCTGCTCCTGGGGTTTCAGTGATGGGGCCGTCCAGTTCCGGGGGAGAGGGTCGCAGGACTGACACACACACTGTCCCTGGCCTTGGGCAGAGAGTGCTGTGCCCGTGGAGGCCCGCCTTGGGCAGAGAGTGCTGTGTCCGTGGAGGCCCGCCTGTTGACTCGGGGGGCTGCTTCGATCCGGGGGTAGTGTAGCGGTGTCCTTTGCCCTCGGGCACCTGCTCTTCTGTCTCACGGCCCTGGGCTCACCCCCTCCTCTGCCGGGACCGCGCTGTGAGCCCCCTGTGCCCGCCGACCCCCTCTCTGTCTGCCCCAGTGATGGTGGTGCCGCCGACAGGACCCTGGGGATGGCTGTCAGCTGTGCGGTGGGCTGAGTGTGACGCCCCCGGCGCCCCGGCAGCCTTTCCGTGGACCAGCTCGTTTGTGTGTGCAGAGACCTCCGTCTGTGTCTCCGATTGTGGGCAGAGCCGCCGGCCCCGTGCTGTGTCTGCTTTGCTTGTCTTCCTCTGTCAGGGAGACGAGTGTGGCGGCCTGGCTGTCTCCGCAGACCGGTAGCTGCTTCCGGAGGTGCGGGTGGCCGTGGATGCTTTGTTCTCCACGCGAGAGGAAACCCCTCGGGCTTCCCGCCCTGGAGTCTTGCTGATCAGTCAGTGGCCTTGTCATCGGCCCGAGGCCAGTCAAGTGGCCGCAGAAGTGATGCTGTGGACCGGAGCCCCACGGACCCCTCGGAGGCAGAACGCACAGCGTCCCGCGGAGATCAGTCTGCGCTTCTCTAGCTGTTCCGGCGCACCCAGGCTTCCGCAGAGGCTGGGCAGGCCCCGACTGGAAGCTCCGTCCTCCTCCGTCTGCTGCTTCTGCAGGGGTCCTGCCAGGCCTGTCACAGAGACGATCCCACTCCCTGCTCTCAGCAGCTGTCGAGCCCAGTCCCCACTGGCTCTCGGCCTAGAGAGGAGACCAGAGTGCTGCCCGCCCACAAATCCAGTTTCACCCTCTGCGGTGGCCACTCGTGTCGGCCTCCCCCGAATGCTGCTGGGTGGGGGTGCTGTCCGCCTCTGCTCTGGCCTGGCCAGAGCAGCAGTTGGCACTCTCCTTATGACCCGAGACACCTCTGAATGACACACCTTTTGGAGCTGAGGCTGTGAGACTGCTTGTCCCCCTCCCACTGGCACCTTCTGGATTCTGCCCTCACTCGCCACAGATTTACCCCTGGCTGGCCCTTTGGGGGGTGCGGGTGGAGAAGGGAGGGTGTGTTCCAGCATGTGTGAGGGTGGAGTGGTTGCTGCCTCCAGGGACCTCAGTGGATGGTCCTCCTGCTCTGGCCCGGAGGGCAGGCTGTGGCCACACAGGGGCAGCAGGGCGTGGGAAGCCCCAGAAGGAGCTTGCTGTCCCGTGGGGGGTTGATCCCAGCAGCTGCCTGTGCTGCCCCGGAGTTTGGGGGACAGAGGGGCTTTAGTGCTAGGGCAGCTGGGGGCCCCAAACTCGTGTGGGCCCAGGCTGCAGGCCAGACCCCCAGCGTGCCCTCAGACAGAGCTTAACCACTCCTTATTGTTCCCAGCTTGGCCATGCCCCAGCGGTGACCCGCGAGGCCCGACTCTTGATCTGATGCCCCCATCAGAGAGGTTTCCGTAACCACTGAAGCAGGTTATCCCGAGCTGCTTTCAACGGTCATTTCCTCGAAACAGGCTTCATGGTTTTTGCTTTCCGCGAATCCTCTCTTGATGAGCGGATTGTTTTATGGGACTTGAACCGTCTTGGTCCTTGATGACGGCGCGAGCTTCTCTGCCTCCCAGCCCCTGACCCTGAGGGTGACCGGTGCCACATTCCAGACAGCAGCCTGGCCCTGGGACTCCACAGCTGAGCACGCCGCCAGTTTTTAAGCAGAGCCATTCGGTGCGATGAGCAGGGCCCTCGGCTGCAGGACGTGGTTGAGCTAGCTGCTGACAAATGCAGTTCAGTGACAGAAATGCAAAATAATTAGTCTGGGACCAGAGATGTCTAAAGAATATGTGCAGAACGGAATAATCATCTGGCTTCACGAAGACCAAATTGATTTGGAAACAATCCGGGGAATGCTCAGCCGCCGCGCTGTGGCCCAGACCAGATACTGAATCCTGTGACTTGAAGTGGCCTCAGTGCATTCTTGTAACCGATGACTGTGATTAAAATGCATTTATTTATCGTTGGCCCGTTGTGTGTTAGGAGTTTGGCAGGCATTGGTCGGAACCCTCCTCATGGTGCTGCAGAGCTAAGGGCCCAAGGTCACAGAGCCGGGGCTTGGAGCCCGTCCATTCCGGGTCCCAGGCTGGCTGCTCTTGCTGTGTGCTGTCCTCTGGACCGCCGTCCCCTGTGCCAGCAGGGTGCGTGAGGGCAGTGGGATTCATGGTGACCCAGCACCCCCAGACTTTGCTGCTCCTCTGGCCCAGCACCATGGGAGTCTGGCACTGAGAACCACGGTGGGCAGCCTGTTGTCCAGGCATCTCCCCAGGGTGCCGCAGGCTTGGGGGATGCACTGCTGTGGACAGGGGGTGTCCGTCATGGGCCTCTGACCTCTCTCGTGGAGGGCTGCAGGGCTCCTCCTCCTTCCCCAGCTCCTCTCTGGGGCAGTGGTGCTGCCACGTCCCCTCAGCTAGACACGGTCCTGGGCCTGCGCTTGCTGCCCGGGAACCGCCCTGGCTCGGCTTCCTCCTCTCTGCTCACCTCGCAGCCCATGGGGCCTGCCTACCTAGAAGGTGTCCTGGGTCAGCGCCTGGTCACAGCTTGCTGGCCTCTGTGCCGTGCTCCCCGGCAGAGCCCAGCTGCGTCCTGTTGGTCTGCCCTCAGTCCTTCCTTCCTGCTGCTCTCCATGCGGGTTTCTGCCTCTGCATGTGGCTGGACGGGGGCCTCCCCTCCGCGCTCCCGGAGCCCCATGTCCATGGCCTGTGGCGCCGGTGTGGGCACGTCTTCTAGGTGTTCCTGCACGGGACCCAGGGCCAGGAGCCCACTCACGTCAGCGCGGAGCACATACCTGCTGGGGCGAGGGACCCACGCGTGGCCAACATTGCGGGCAGCACAAGGAGTGGCCGCTCCCACGGGAGCGCCGGCGAGAGACCCTTGAGCCGGGCCGCCGCTGCCCTGGCCCCACTTATGTTTGTTCTTCCCCCGGGCTTGCCTTTGTGACGCGTGCATCATTACTCAGATGCAGTGCTTTATTACACATCCCCAGTTTTAATTCGCCATTGGTCTGAAATGCCCTGTTAGATGCACAGGAACACGATTTATCAGCCAGGTCGCCCGGCAATGTGAAGTCGGGTTATTTATTGTGAGGTCTGTGGTTTCTAATGAAGCCTGAACCGGAGGTGGGCAGCCCCGTCTCCATGGCCTGTGACACCGTTGCTGGATGCCTGCCTTGACGGGGCCCGGGGTTCCCCGTGGGGCTGGCGAGTGAGCGTGTCACGACTTCGTGCCGGAGGAACCCACTCAGCGTGCTGTTTGCAAACCGTGGGAGTGACCATGGCAGCCAGTCCTCACGCCTGGCTTTCCAGAGCAGGGCTGTGCGGCTGTGTGCCCCGCACGACAGAGTGTCCACGCGGGGGGCAGTGGCCCGTGGCTGCTCTCCGTCCTCATTCTGAGTGCTCAGAGCATGTTTACTGGGCCTGCTGTGTGAGAACCGCCGCCCCCCGCGCCCGTCCTCGCCCTGCCTTGCGAGGAGGGTGTCCTCGTGTGTGTGCTCAGGGGGACGGGACTCTGCTCCCCTTTGTGTGTCTGGCAGGGCCTGGGTTTCCATTTATTCGAAATTGAAGTTTGAAGCTTCCCGTGTCATGGTTGCTTTTAGGTCTGGTCTCTATTTTTGGTCCAGTGAACTGGGATCCTCTGTGAGTTGCTTTGTGGGAGTTTTTGGTCAGTGGGCCACACTTCAAGCCCTTACTTCCATGCACTCTGGGCCAGGGCAGGGGAGGCCGTGCCCCTCCACAGCGGTCCACGCGGGAGGCCCCGGTCCCTCTCCTCCCGCCCAGGTGGGAACAGCACAGGAGCATCGTCCCCTTGAAAGGGTTGGCGGGCCGCCACTGGCCTTTCTCATCTGTAGAACCACAAATGTCAGCAGGTGGACGGACAGCGGGCTGGGTACTAATTGGCCGCCTCCTAGAAGCTGAGTGCTGGCTCACTTTCAAACAGATGCTTTGAGCTGACTTGTTCGTGGGTGTCTTCCCGAGATTTTCAGCCTGGACAAATGTCAGGACTCCTTCTTGATATTATCTCCTTGGTTTATTGTAAGAGCTGCCAGTGAAAGACCCCAGGAAGCCAGTGGATGGAAACCGAGGCAGGAACCGTGCCCAGCCTTGAAACGACGTCTGGAGGGCTTGCAGCCTCCCGTCCGGGTGAGAGGGCTGGGGGCGTGTCGTCCTGTCCCGTGTGGAGGCTTGGAGGGGCCTCTCACCTGCCGCTCGCCAGTCAGGAGGCGAGGGAGCCAGACGGCTGCCGCTCTGACCGGGACGGATGAGTGCAGGGTGGTGTAAGCTGCGTGTTGGAAATCCGGTCCCGAAAACGCAGGGTGTCTTGTTTAACCGGCTGGGGGAAGGCGTCGTCACCTGCTGAAGTGCCTCTGGGTGGATACGTGGGGTGGGCGATGGAGATGAGGACTCCAGGGGGCGACACGGGCGTGGCCGGCCTTCTCCCCAGCTGGTCTCTGCCCTGTGCTCTGCGAGTCCTCGGGGGGGGGGGGGGCGCCAGCAGCTGGCATGTGCCTGGCCCCGCCTGGCCCCTCTCAGCTGCCCACCTCTCCCTTCCCCTCGCACGCCCCCGCCTTCAGGCCGCACCCTGGGGGCCTGGCCTCCCCTGACCCTCCAAACAGCCCGCCCGGGGGGGTGGGCAGACTTCTGAAGGTGCGGTTGCTTCCGCTCCTGCTGTCGGGATGACCCCCCAGCAGTTAGAGCAGCTTTTGTGGTCCGAGGTCTGGGTCTGGGGATCGAGCCCACCACCTGCCGCCCGCGAGTGCCCAGTGCTGGGCTTGGCCTGTGGGTCCCTCACCTGTGAGAGGCGGGCACCTCTGGCACCTCTTGGGGCTGTTGGACAGTTGGGGTGCTAAATCACGTAAGGTGTGTAGCCGGGTGCCTGGCTGGCTTCATTTCCCGGTCCAGTCACTGTCGTGACCTGGTCTCGGTGCCGTGCTGGAGCCTCCACTGCGGCCGTCCCCATCGCCACCAGCCTGGCCCTGGTGTGTGCGGCCTGCGGTCCGGGGCAGGTGGCGCTCCTGCTCGCTACCCCCAGCTCCAGCCCCTCCCGCGTCCTGGGGTCCTGGCTGAAACACCCCCCGCAGGGGAGGCCGCTGCTGCCCCAGACACAGTCCTGCCGTCGCTCCTCCTGGGGGCCACCGCTGCTCTTGAACAAAGGAAGGCTGCTTCCCTCCAGACTGGGGTTCCCGGACCCAGACAGGGCCCCCCATGCTTGCCTGTGTGCCACGGGGGCCTGCCCAGCACCGAGAGAAGATGTGACTCTTGCGTGAGTGCAGGGTCGAGGCGGGGCCGCTGACGGTGCCCGAGCCATGCAGCCGCCGCGAGCTCTCTCCTGTGTCCCCGGCGGAGAAGTTGTGGGAAACGGGGTGGGGCAGTGGCCACGCTGGACTGAGCCGCTGCCCCCCCCCCCCGCCCCCCACGCCGTGCGCACAACTGTCTGCGTCTGTCTGTGCTTTAATGGAGGACCACGCAGGGACGCCGGCTTTCTCGAAGTAACTAAAAAGCTTTGGCAGAGAAACAGAGGGTGCTGACTAGTGGTGGTGGCTGTATTTATTCATTTCTGGGCATGAATGGTAAACAGCTTTGCTTCTTGGCTCAGCGGGAACAGATTGGGAGCGTTTGCCTGATTGATTCTTTACCTGCAGGGACACGCGGCTGGAGGGGATCTATTGATTTGGCACCTCCTGCCAAACCCACTCTGAAATAGGCTTAATTACCTCAAGACCAGCTTCCCAGCACCAAGTGTCCCCATAAATTCTCACTTGGATTTGTCGCCCTGCTCAGGCTGCTGCCTCCCCTGGGTCGGATGTCTGTCCCTGGTGTGTGTCCTTGAGGGAGCCAGACGCTGCTGGCTGCAGCTGCGGCTCAGGCCCAGAGTCCCGGGACCACTGGGCGGGTTAGTTAGTCCTAAGAGAAGGAAGCCCCCCTGGGACCAGCCTAGGTAAATGCATGCATGTCACCTCCGCGAGTGGCCCGAAGATGGGTATTGGCCTCAGTCGCAGAACCAGTGCTTCTCCACCCTGTCTGCTGCCTGGAGCCGCCTGCAGTCAGACATTCCTGGCCTGGCCACTTGGCCGCTGCTGGCCTGGAACCTCTGTCCTAGGGTTACGGGCCTTTGTTTCGACCCTGAGCTGGCGCGGCCCCTCGCTGCCCCTGGGCCAGCTTCCGCACACGGGGATGGGTGTCTGTGTAGCTTACCCTGTGGCCAGGGCGCGGTGGACAGACAGTCCCACGGGGACAGGAGGGAGCACGAAGTGCTGGGGACAGAACAGTAGCTGTCCCCTGCGGCAGCCTCTCGGGGACGGATGGGAGGCTCTGGAGTCTGCGTCTCTGCGTGTGGGTTCCGTCTGTCCTTTAGCGGCTGTGGCTGCGGTGCATGTGGGCCCCCCGCTGCCTGCCCTGACCGCCCCCCACCGGAGGCTCGCAGACAGGGTGCTGCTGCCCCTGCCCCAGGGACGTGCCGCCTCCTCGGGACGCCCGGGCTGTATCTCTGCCCGCTCTCGGCTGACGGGAGCGGGCGTGAGTGCGTCTCTGCCTGGCTTGTGGTTCGGGATGAGGTGGGTGGATTTGTAAGTGGGACACTACTTACACTCGGAGGAATGAAAACTAGGGAGCGGATGGGTCGTCTGGGGGCAGCTCTGAATTTGTAGGAAGCTGTATGTGATGTGCCCTGCCCCCGTCACGGTTGAGGCCCAGCCGCACAGCTTCCCTTCTCTCGGTCCCTGCGGCCGCGTGGGCGGGGAGCACGGAGGAGGCCCTGTGCTCGCGGGAGCTCTGACCTCGTCCTGACGGCTCGGGGCTGCAGAGGGACCGCCCGCAGTCACATGAGGCGGGGCCGGAAACGGCCCCTTCCGTCCGCCGCCCCCAGGACTGGGCTGCAGTGACACATTTGTATGTTGCTGTTTCTCGTGGGTTCCTTAGCGAGAAACTGGAACTGTAGAAATGACTCCTCATCCCCCATAGGCCTCTGGCCACCTACCCACCAGGCTCATCCTCTAGGGCAGTCACTGTTAACAACTTGGGATGTTTTTCTGCAGTTTTTCCTCCATTTTTATCTGTGTATGTGTCTGTGTCCCTCCCTGCCTGTCTCTGCTCTGTCTGCTCTGTCCGTGTGTCTGCATAGGTCCGTGTGTCCCTGTAGCATGGGCCAGTGCCAGGCAGTCGGCTCCTGACGGGGGTAGGGCTTCACGGAGCTCACGGGCGGCCAGGGAGGGGCTGTGTGACGGGCCGCGGGCGGGCTCTGGTGTGGCGGCTGCTGCTGGCGGCCCTCCGGCCTCCTGCAGGCGCGGTTCCAGGACTCCCCTGACTGCAGCGGCGTCCTGTGCCCGGCCCTTCCATGCTGCACTCACAGGGCTTGCCCCGAGAAGCAGGAAGATAAATGAATCTGCTAATGGGCTTCCTGCGTGGTGCCGTGAACCTGTGCCAGCCTGCAGGTCGGGAGCCCGGGCAGGAGGGTGAGTGCTCCTTGGCCGTGCCGGACGGAATGCTGGCGTGTCACTCTTCACAGATCTTACAGCTGCCCGTGGGGCCCTTCGCCCTGGCCGGCCAGGAGCAAACACAGCTCTCTCGGGCTCCCCGGGCCCGTCCTCAGCTGTTCCCAGCACCTGCACTACATGTGAAAGCCCAGGTTGCTGGTGAAGTCACAGGGACGAGCTGGCCAGGACCTCTCCGCACCGTCGGGTCCCTGCCCTCTGGGAGCCTGCAGCCTGGAGCGTCCCACTTGGCCAGGAGCCCCGCGGTCAGCACGTGTCCAGTCTCCCCATGTTGCGCCAGGGCCGGGCTGTTGGCGCCTGTCTCAGGGCCGTGTTGTGTGGCTGCATGCTTCTGTGAGTGCGTCCAGTGCGGGTCTGCGCTCCATGGGTGTCTCTGTCGATCTTGAGCTCTGTGCCAGAGGCCACTCAGTCCCCCTTGCTGGGCTCCATCACCCATCTGTGTGCACGGTCGCTGTGGGTGGTGTTGGGCGAGGGAAGGAAGACCTGTCTGTCCTTGCTCTGTCCTCAGAGGCCACACACACCAGGGCCATGCTGTCTGCTCTCTGGCCCGGGAGAAGTCGGGAGGCGGTGTCTCCGTGGCCCGCAGCTTCTGCTCTGGATGCTTCCACGCCACGTGGTTTCGAGGTGCCGTTCTCCACCTTTGTGCCTCCCCTCCCTCTGCCGTCTCCGGCACATGCTCGTGTTTACAAATCTCCTGGAATGATGTGCCAAGATAATTATAATGTTTTATGTTTTAAAAAGCCTTGGCTTTGTGTTGTTGGGGAAACAAAGGGAGGGCAGACACAGCTCCTGGCGCTTGCGGCAGCTTGTGAGCGCTGGTCTCGTCGGGCGGGGAGCGCCGAGCCGGGGTGTGCGCGGGGGGGCGGTGCCTTGGGGTCCAGAAGCTCTGCCTGTCCTGCAGGCATCTCCCCCGTCTCGGGCACGAGGGCCCTGTGGGCGGCCTGTCCGCGTCTCGGGTGGTGCAGACACCGGCGGTGCCCCCTCCGTCCTCCTGGGGCTTGGCGAGTTTTGTTCACGTACAGCACCGGTGGGGATGTGATTTGTGGCCAGCACGGGGAGGGCTGCCCCTGGGAGTGCTGACTTCATTTTCAGCCGAGGAGGAAGTTATGGAGGGTTTTGGGCGGTGGGGGTGGGGAGGGGAATGATGTGATCCGAACTCTACTTTATTGTAAGGTGTTATTTGGTATAACACACAGGGTGGGCTGTTGGGGTGGGAGAGAGGTGGCTGTTTGAGGAGCAGACGGGCTGTGAGGAAATGGGCCCAGAGGCTCAGTGACGGACGGGGCCAGGCCGGGAGTGTGGTGCTGGGGGAGAAGGCAGAGAGAGCCGGGGAGGCTCTCGCACATCTGGCTTTGAGCTCATGTGGTTAGAGCCGCTAACCTGAAGAACTCGGGAGGAGGAACAGGAGTCCAAAGGCTTTGGGCTTAATTTGGGTGTGTGCAAATTGGAGGTGCCCCTGTGGCCTTTCAGGAGCGAGGCCCAGTGGGAATGGGAGGGGCCAGGTTGGCATTAGACGTAGGGATGGAGAGTGATTTGGGGCTCGTCTGCCCAGGACATTGATGGGGACAGCCAGGATCCTCCCAGGAGGAGGTGGAGTGAGGAGAGGCGTGCTGAGTGCAGCTCTCGGGGATGGCCCTTCTGCAGGGACACAGGGCGCTCGGCAGGAGAGCGGGGCAGAGCTGTGGATGTTCCCGGGGAGAGGCCACGGTCTCCAGCATCTGGCGCAGGGCTCCCTTCCCCATACAGCACCCTGGGTTTTGGGGTGCATTGTCTCTCCACTGAGAGCACCTCCCAAATCTCCAACCCCTCGTCCTTCCCTTGACCCTCTGCAGCTGACTTCTGTGTATGGGCTGGAGCTTGGGTTTGTGCCCTTCCCACAAGGTCCGAGCACCCAAGGGAGCTGTTGGCTGGGGCTGATCGTGACAGAGCCCGGGCTCGTGAATCAAAGAGTCACTTTGGGTGGCATCTTCCAGCTCTGCCCCAATTAATATGAGTGTGTGGTCTGTGACCCCCTGCCTGCAGTGTCCTGCGGGAGGGGGCATCCCTGGCCTCATGTCCGGGCGTCACGAGGACTTCTGGCAGGACGGGTGGGAGGTGGGCCCAGTGCTGCAGGGGCACACAGCCTCTGGGCTGGGAGCTTCTCTTCTTAAAGAAGGGGAGGGGGGACACTTGTTCTGACTTTCACGTAGGGGGACGATGGGGAGAGGAAGCAGGAGAAACATCAGACACGTGAAGCACGGCAGAAGCTGCGTGCACCGCCGGTGGGCACCCCCGCCCTTTGGGTGCAGCACCTGGTGGGGGTCCTGGGAACCCAGGGCCCTGCGCAGCCCCATGGGCACGGGCTCTTCCGTGCCGCCTCTGGTCATGGGGGCCGGGGTTTGGAGAGCAGCCTTAGTGGCCGGCTGCTCACGTGGGGAGTCTGGGGTCTTGAGCCGGGACTTGTCTCCCCTGGTCTGCACGGAGCGTGGAGGGGAGACAAGGAGCATGTGTGGAAGGGAAGCGTCCTCTTGTAGAAAGATGCTGTGGTGCACACAGCAGTGGACTGCCAGACGGCGTGTGGGGGGTGCTTCCTTAGCCTGTGGGGTCTGACGGTGATTTTGGAAGGGAAGTGCCCAGTCTGGGACAGTGCGGCCTCCAGAAGGATGGTTCTGGGCAGTGCCCACACCCAGGACATCGAGGCTGACTGGGGAGTGGCGGGGTGGCTGGAAGCACAAACCCTTTGAGGGAAGGGAGAACGTGAGTGGGGCTGAGAGGGACACGTCCGTCATGTGGTCCCGGAAGCCTGGACTGGCGGGGTCTGGTAGCAGGGATGGTTTCTGCAGCGCTGGCCTGGGAGAAAGGCACATGACAGAGCAGTGAGGGGGGCCTCCAGTCCCGGAGTGTACACGGTGAGAGCCATGCATGTGAGGAGGGAGAGAGGCAGTGAGGAGGCCCGGCTCTCAGTGCGTGCGGGTCGGAGCGGGGGCCACGACTGCGCCCTGTGTGTTGGCTGCAGGTCAGGTTCTGGGACAGGGCCTGGCTCTGTCGTCTGGCCAGGGTCCAGGTCATTCCGGGACGGGGGTAGGCCGGGCTGAGGCTGGCTCCCTGGTGTGCGTATGTACTGGCCTTTTTGGGCATCAGCCACTTTCCCAAGGAGCTCTGGCTACTTTTGATGAAGAACAGATGCCCGTGTTCTGCCCCTCCAGTTTTGCCGTTCCCCGAGTGCCGCATGAACGGAATGGAACCGGGTGTGGTCTTCTGGGCCTGGCTTCTTTCACTTCTCAGAATGTGTGTAGAATCGCTGGTGCTGTGGCTGGTCCTTGGGGCTGAGCGGTGGTCTGTTGTGCGCTTGGGCCCTAGTTTGTTCCTGTCAGTTGGAGGATGCCTTTGGGACCTTGTGTTTTTTTTAAGATTTTATTTATTTATTTGACAGAGAGAGAGAGAGCACAGGTAGGCAGAGCATCAGGCAGAGGGAGAGGGAGAAGCAGGCTCCCCGGTGAGCAGGGAGCCTGATGTGGGGCTCGATCCCAGGACCCTGGGGATCACGTCGGACGCTTAACCGACTGAGCTACCCAGGCGTCCCCATTGCCTTGGTTTTTGGTGAAATGGAAAGAAGTGGCTAGAAGTGGCTACAGAAACACCAGTCATTTCTCAGGACTGGACATGTGCAGCAGCATGGCTGGCTCGCATCGTATGTTTAACTCAAGTAACCGCCACCCTGGTCCGCGTTTGCTGGCCGTGTGTGAGCCCGCAGCCGCGCGTCCTGCCTGCCCGTGGTCTTGACACTTGTTTGATCCCAGCCGCTGTGGTTGGGGTGTGGGTGGTGCACGGGGGGTTCACAGCCTGCGGCCCCCCAGCCCCCACCCAGCTCAGACACTTGCTCCTGGGCCACCTGGCACCTCCCTTGCAGCCCTGCCAGCGCCGGCTTCCCGTGCAGATCCTTCTGTTCCTGGGAACGGGGCTTGTACGGCCTTCCTGAGTGCATTCAGTGGAGCCCGTCTCCTCCCTCCGACTTCCCGCACCGTTTGACTGTGTTTCCTCTTCTTGTCATCACTCCGGAGGCTCCATGCTCATTCATCTTCCCCTCTCTCCGCCTGCAGGGCCATTTATTTCAGTTCTCTGAGGACTGGAGGGGCTGCTGCGCCCCTCTCTTCCGGGGCATGGCTCCTTGCTGGAGGCTACACCAGGCGCCAAGCATCCCGGGCTCGAGAGTGCATCGTTGCATCTGGATGCACCTGCCAGCACCCACCGGCTCTCCCTCTGGCTGGCTGGCTTGCCCGTGGGCGACGGCGGGACCTTCCCCTTCGGGATGGCCACCCCAGCCTCCCGCGTGGCTGCGGTGCGTGTGGTGTGGGGTGGCCACTCAGGCTGAGGTCCCTCCCTGGTGCTGTCTCTACTTGGCTCCTCTTGTTTTTCACTTACTTTCCTTGCAGCAACTTAGCCTCCTTGTGCCATAGGGACTTCGTATGAAAATTCTCTCTGCTTTTTATACTTCACTGTTTCCCGATTGGGTTTTTATCCCTCAGTTGTGCACAGGGTGCCAGGGAGTGGGAGAGAGAAGGATCTCAGGGACTTGCTGAGCCTTCTGGGGACTGGGTAAAGTGCACCGAGCATCTCTGTTGCAGGCGTGTCCTTGGACGTCTTTGCCCGGGCTGGTGACGTGGAGGTCTTGATCCACACTAGTAGTTATGGGTCCATGATAGCAGTGGAGGAACCCTGAAGTATCAGAATAGCCTGAAACAGGGCATCCTTCAGCACAGTGAATTTTATTTGGGACAGAAGAGCGACCTTTGAGACCAAACCGCTGTCTACAGTGAGAACGGAGGAGGGGGCCTCAACTGCTGCGCCATGGTCTACGTAATGCGGAGCGATTCATGAGGTGTTGTGATGTCACAAGTAAACTCTTTCCTGGACTGTGTTACTAGAAGTAGAGCGCCGCATAAAAGGAGGTGACGGTTCTGGTGCTCCCGGTCTCTCAGAGCCGCCGTGTGGTCTGCCTCATGTTTGGGTGGGACAGCAGGACGCTGCACCCCGGGTGCGGACAGCGTCCGTCACTTACCGTGGGCGCCTCTGCTGTGTGCTGGAGCCCCGGGTGTGACGCGGCCACTCACGTGCGCTCTGGCAGCCAGAGCGGGTCTTAGGGTTATTGGAGGCACTATTTTCTGTGGATGGAGGTGGGCGTTTTACACGCTGTGCCCGGTCAAGAAGCCTTACGAGAGGGCGCCTGGGTGGCTCAGTTGGTTGAGCAGCTGCCTTCGGCTCAGGTCATGATCCTGGAGTCCCGGGATCGAGTCCCACATCAGGCTCCCTGCTCGGCGGGGAGTCTGCTGCTCCCTCTGACGCTCTTCCCTCTCTTGCTCTCTGTCTCTCATTCTCTCTCAAATAAATAAATAAAATCTTAAAAAAAAAAAAAAAAAGCCTTACGAGAAAGGCTTTGGTTTAACATGGGGACGTCCCAGAACAGGGCACGTCTGGGACTGGAAGGTGTTGCCCATGACGCTCACGCCCTTCTGTCCCTGGCGCCGATGGCTCTGTGGCCGTGCTGGGCCTGGACCCCGTGCCGCGGAGCACAGGGCACTGCTGTTGCTCACCCGGGACTTCTCGTGTGTGTTCAGAAAGTTCCCGGATGCATTCAGAGGAATAATTAGCGTTTCCTGTAAGATATGAATCTTAATTCCTAAATTACATATTTAGCAGATGGTCCAAAATAGCACTTGTAATGGCAACATTCAATTAGTGAGTTTAAAAAATGTATATTATTGCAACACTCTCCGTGGGTTTTATTTAGAGGTTTCTAAATATAGCGCTATAAAAACACAGAAGTGTTGCAAACTATTTACACCCACACTGCGGCAGTGAGCTCTGTGCTAAACCTCCCACGTTCACCAGGACGCGGGGTGTTGGTGTCCAGAAGGAGCGGTTTACTCCCGTGCACAGACAGCGAGGAACAGCACTGCAGGCCCGTCGCCCCCGTGCCGCCCAGGCTCGTGAGTGCCCGCACAGCTGCTGGGACCCCCCACTTCTGAGGGTCTTGGTGGGGCTTGACTCACATGGGGCTCAACGTGGGGCCCAGTGCACACTTTACTCATGTTGATGCTCGTAACATCCGTTTTCTGCACCTGATTCTGGGGGTGCCTCCAGCGGTCTCGTGGCAGCCTAGCTCAGGTACTGCCCACGTTGACGGAGCAGGAAACGACATTCGAGGGCCTGCTCCAGTTCAGAACAGAGCTGGGGTCCCGCCTTCAAGGGCTCTGTCTGGGGTCTCCAGAGGCGGGCCCGTCGTCGTGGGGGCTCTGAGCTGAGGGGTGGGGGCGGGGAGTCCAGGGATGGCCCTGCGGAGGCCCCCTCTCTGGGGGGACACAAGCCACTGAAGGAGGAGAGTCTGCTTCTGCCTGGAGACGGAGGGTCCCCTCTGGCGGCCCCCCTCCTGCTGCGCGGTCCGCACCGTGGGAGGAAGCACCGAGCCCAAGCAGGCAGCGACTGGGGCGCCTGTGTTGTCTCTGCTCTGACAAGAGGGAAGTTTCCTACCAACTCGAAAAAACGCGAGCCAGCGCAAGCCTCCCCCAACCTGCCAACCCCTGGGTCTCTCTGAAAAGCAGGCCTTCCTGGTAATCAAGTGTTGACAGAGGAAAGCTTTGTTCAGACCCTTCCTAGGCTCTGTATGTTTAAACAAAGAGCTTCTTGGACCTAAACACAGATGTTCATTTGAAAATGAAAAATCAAATTATGCGGAACCAGCTTTTGAAAGTTAATGCCCTACAGCAAGCGAGACAAAGGGAGGAGACACTGTGTCGTAAATTTCACTTAAATAACTTTTTATTTTAAATAAAGTTTTAGACTAAAAAGGAGTCATTTGAAAGCCGCTCATCTTCCTCTCTGTCCTCCAATGGAACATCTGTGCTTCTTTGGAGGCCGGGAAAGACATGAATGCACAGCTAACCGGCAGAGAGCTCTTTTTACCATAATTACACCTTGCTCATTTCAGAGGCACAATGCCCGCATGAAATGCCAATTAAGCCTGCTACGTTAATGAGTTGGAGCCTGAATGCCCGATTACAGCGGACACGAATCCCACCGGAACGGATTTGATAGGACCCCTGAGTTTGTTCTGTTTTAACGGAAATGTAACCATATGTAATGAAACTCTCCATTCAGTGTTATTTAAAAGTGACCCATTTTGGGGTTTTTGGTCATCACATTTCAGAATAGGTATATTCTGAACCCCTGTGGGGAGCCTTGTCCTCTCTGCTCTAGGTGGCCGGGCAGAGCGTCTTGAAGGTCGCTGTGCCCCCTGCTCGCCGCGGGCCTGGGTGCTCTGTGCTGCAGGGCTCTGGGTGTTGTCCGGCGAAGTCAGCCTGGGGCAGCGGTGACCAGCGACAGGCACCCAGGCGCTGTGTCCACGTCTGGGGTGGCAGCTGATGCGTGTCTGGGCTTGAGAGCCCTGGGCGGCAGAGCGCTGGGGTGTCGGGCAGACCCTCGGGTCCCGGCATGTCGGTGCCCGTGAGGAGCTGCCTGCCGCTCTGCTCCGTGGTGTCCCCGTCCGTGGCAGCCGAGCCCTGTCTGGCAGTTTCGAGCGGAAGCGCGGGGGACTCGGTGCTGATCTGCGCCTCCTGAAGTTGCCTTCCTGAGTCTCATCCCAAGACGCTGTTGCACTTGCCGACGACGAGAGTCGTTCGGCTTGTCTTGGGCAGGGCCCATCACTCGTGGGTGGGTGTTGCCAGCGAGCGGGACAGGTCCGGGGTGCCAACCCTCTGCAGGGAGAGAAGAAAGCAGTGCTCCCTTCCTTCAGCACTGCTCAGTGGAGGGTCCCCCGCAGGGTGGGCAGAGCCCGGAAGGTGGGAAGGAGAGGATAGGCGGCCACGGGAGGTTCGGGAAGTGGCAGGTTGGGGGGGGGGGGGGGGGCGTCGCCTTGGCCCCAGCGCCTTGTTGGCCACAGTGAAGGGCAGCCATTTAAAGATCAAAAGTGCAGAATGCCTTGATTAGTTTCTGCGTGAAGATCGGCCTGCAAAGGCACAATTTCTTGGGATGGGGAATAGTGGAGGTCCCTGTGGTGAGCAGGGGGCCTCAGGAGTCAGCCCACGCTGCCCCCAGACCTCCTGTCTGTCTGGGACTCCTGGCCTCTGACCTGGCCCTCCCGCCTCCACACACCCCGAGAGGGGCTCTGACCGTTCCCCATTGCTCGGGGCCTGTGGCAGCCTCCCTGGGGATGGGCCGGGCCCGCAGCTTGGCTACAGCGCTGGGCTCCTGGTGCCCTGCTTCACCGTACCTTCCTGGCCGTTCGGGTGGGGCTGCTGGGCACTGAGCACTGATGGAGGGCGCGGAGTGCCTGCCCTCCACAGGGTCCCTGTGCAGACTCCTCTGAGAGCTCACCGTGGCAGCCCTCGGCTGGCTTGCTTTAGTCCACAGATGGGGCAGATCCATCCTGGCGTCCCCGTGCGTCCCCAGGGTCTGACCCCCAGCCGGTGCAGGTCAGGCCTGAGGGTCTCCACCGATAACCTGGGCCATGGTAGCACCCCACTGGGGTCTGGCTGGGTCTGAGCCAGGCCTTGGCTTCGGGGACCCGTGGTCCACACCCATCTGGTAGTGTGGGGTCACCCATAGTGCTTCGTTAACTCCAAAAAGAGGTTCAGTCGAGGCTTTCTCTTTTAGGCCGAGGCCCTACAGGATGCAAACAAAGGCTTCCATATCCCAGACAACCTGGCAGACCTGCTGTGCCCGCCTCGCACCCCAGCCTTGCTGTCCTCAGGGTTCTTAGGGTCAGGGACTGTGGGAGGGCTGAGGAGGAGGAGTTTTCTCGGGACAGTGTGTCCTGTGCTGTGCGTCTGCCTGTCCCTCTCCCTCCCCAACAGAGGAACGGAGTGTTTTGTCCCCAGTGCTTAAACTAGGTCAGAGCGATGGCCTCCAGAGAGCCACAGAGAGCCGGGCAGGTGTCCCCAGGGGCCGGTGTCCCCAGGGGCAGGGCTGTGAGGCTGGGTGGACAGCGCCCTGAGGCGTTGAGGGGGGAGAGTGGCTAAGTGAGCCAGGAGCTCTGGGAATGGAAAGAAATGGATGGACAGGTGGACACGTACTGGGCAGGAGGCAGTGTGACACTTTTTTCCTGGGAGCCTGTCGTCGACCCCGTAGAGGGAGAGGCCCGGGCTTGTCTTGTATCCCCCAAGGGTACTGATCCAGCAGAGAAGCGGACTGCCAGTTGCTTCAGAGCTAAGGGTGCAGTGGCCACCGCCAGGCGGAGGGGAAGTGGTTGGCGTGTCAGCAGATCTATGTGGTGGCCCCCGTGCAGGGCGAGGGTCCACTCCGGGGTCCGCTGCACCTGGGAGGCTGTGACACTGGAATGTTCGTGGTAGGAAGGGACAGCCTTTCGTGGGCTCTCTGCCCTCTCTCGTGTTCCGGAGCACTGGGAGGGAGCTGGGGAAGGGGGAGCAGGGCAGGAGAGAAGGGCCAGCCAGCTGCCGCCCGCTGCATGGCGGGCCTCTGACCCCGAGGCGGGCTGAGCTGGGGCCAGTGCGGCCAGACAGGAGTGTGGGGTTCAGCAGTGATGCCGAGTCAAGATGGACGAGACTCTTCTTGAGACCCGGTCTGGAGGGTGGTTCCTTTCTGGCGCGTGAGTGGGAGGTCCAGGCCCGCCTTTGCAAGACCGACAGGCCGCTGCCCGCGGGGGAGCCAGGCCATCGTGGGGAGAGAGAAAGGGCTTCATCTTGTCCTCAGTCCTTCTCTTCAGAGTGTAGCCACTCTGTCCCCCCTCCTGGTTCGTGGCCGGTGCATGGGCCTCAGGGCAGCATAGGTTTCCCTGCATTTCCCCCCCCCCCCCCCCAAGCTTGGTCTAAACCTCGTCCTGTCACCTGGACCGCCCCCCGCCCCCCGCCCCCCGCCCCCCGCTGCTGCTCGTGTCCCCACACCCCTTCTCCAGAGGGAGCCCTGTGTGCGCTCTGGCGGCCCCTTAGTCTCTGTGACATCGGAGCCCCGCTCTGACCCGCTCTAACCCCGCTGGTCCCTGGCTGGGCTCCTCTCTCGGGCTGCTCCCTGAGGTCACCCAGATCCTCCGCCCTTCAGGACACCCTGTGCTCTCCCTGTGCCGGGCCAGCCCTTTGGCACCGCCGTCCGTGACCCCTCAGTCAGATTGGCCCTTGTACTTTTGTTGTCTTCACATCACTTGCTGCCCAGCATCGAGGACCAGCCCTCCTTGTTTGCTGGGGACGTTCCCCAAGGGAGACATGCCCGTGTTGTCGTCTTAGGGAGAAGGCTGTCCTGGGCCGTGGTGGCAAAGCACGTCTCCCCATCAGACGGCTGTGGGAAGGCTGCCAGTCCCTTGCTCCCACATCTGGCCCTGGACAGGCAGGGATTCTCCTTGGGTGGCTCGGGCGGGGCACCATCTCGGGCTCGAAACGCACTGAGTGTAAGTCTTGCTGTGTTTTAGTATTGGGCAGGGGCGTGTCCCTTACCCGGACTCCAGGAACCGTCCTCTGGCTGGGATTTTAGGGCTACCCAGCCCCCAGGCTTGGGGGCATCTGATGTGGACATTTGCATCACAGGTGGGCAGTGGAGGCAGGCCAACCCCCCACGCCACGCAAGGCCCCGGAGTGGGGCTGGGTGATGGATGTGCCGTGCAAAGCAGGCTCACCTGGGTTGGGGTGATTACAGTGGGATTTGGTGGTGCTGTCGTCCACAGAGAAGGCATTTGGGGTGTCAGGATGAAGCATGTAAGTATCAGACAGTTATGTTTGCAGGTTAAGAGTTTAATGAGGAGTAAATTCATTTAAACGGAAGAGCTGGCTTCAGGGGCACTTGGTCCACAAAAGCATGTTGTGTGGCTGTCCTTGCTGCCGACATTCTGTCCTTCCTCGTGCGCGCTAGACCCCTCTCCTGGGAGCGCTGCCTCCTGCAGGTGGTGGTGTGTTTGACGTGTGGATCCAGGATGGAAAGCCGTGGTCTCTGCGGGCCACGGCGTCCCTGGGCTGTCCTCCAGTTGCCTGTGATGGCTCCCCTCCGAGAGGGCCGGGCGGGGCCTGCTGTCACCTTCTCCGCCCTGGGCCTGGCCCGCGTGGGCGTGCGGCCGGTTCCTGAGGGAGGGGGCTCTGGTCATCACTCATCTGACTGGAGATGCTTCTGCTCGAGGCAGCTGAAGCAACACGTCTTCTCTTCATGGGTGGTTTTCAGACACTGGCTAAATATTTCATTTTCTGCTGGGTTCTTGGGGGCCTTTTCTCCGAGGCCTGGGGGGCTGTTTTGCAGCTTGTGATCAGGACTCGAGTGCCTGGTGGCTCCCCCGTCTCGTGCTCTCTCCCCCGTGTTCCCAGAGTCCAGCGCACTGTCTGGGACTGGCGTCTGCCTCGGGCTGCCACCGAGGGACTCCTGTTCCGCTGTTGGGTCTGCTGTGCCGCGCGGCAGGCTGCTCTGGGTGGGCCCCTGCCCTCCCTTTCTCTAACCAGCAGTACCTAGGGGGAGTTTTCTGCTGCCTGTGGAGTCCTGGAGCCCTGAAGCTCGGTCTGCACCTTCCACACGCGCTGGGTGGTGGGCTGTGCCCGATTCCCAAGGGCCCGCCTCTGTCAGATGGTGAGCCAAGGAGGGTGGCGTTCCAGGGAGCTTTATTTCTGCTTTCCACCCCCGACTCCCTTGCTCCTGCATTTACTCTCCGAGACGGGAGCACCGTCATGGAGCGTTGTTGGGCGCCGTGTGCTGTCCCGGGAGCAGGCCCCATGGACTTGGTCATCTGGCAAGGAGCCACTTGCACCATCATGGCTCTGGGGGTGGCTAGCCCAGAACACGACGCGAGAGAGAAGGGAGATCTGCCTCGGCTGGCTGGGGGTTGTCAGGGGAGGCCCCCCGCAGAAGTGGGTGACCTTGACATTGAGGCCTGGGGCACAAATAGGAGTTCCCCATCGGTGGGGGGGGGGGGGGTCTCTGGCCGAGGGAGCACGTGGGCAGGAGAGAACGAGGCCAAGGGCAGGCTTGCACGACGGGGTCCTGGATGGCTGTGTGCACGGGGGCTGGAGTGTGACCCCAGGGTCTTGTCCTTGCTCTCCTTAGGATGTAGGGCTGATGTCCTGAGAAGGGGCAGCACCCCATCCACCCAGCCTGTTCTGCAGCGTACCTTCTCGAGGGAGGAGGAGAGAGTGCCGCACCGTCTTTGGGGGTAGGCCTCGGGGTGGTCTAGACGCACAGTGCACTGGCTGCTGGTGGCAGGTGCAGCTGCAGGGCTTGGTTCTCCCCCGCGCCCTCACCGCAGCCTGTTTGTGGCAGCGGACTCTTACTCGTGTGCCACGGAGGAGGGCTCAGGGGCTCTGAGAGGCCCACACCACAGATGCAAGGCTTTGGGTGAGCGAGGCCTCTGCGGCTCCCTCTGCTGCCTGCGCCACGCCACGGAGTGCGCCGCGTGTCCTCGTGCCATCCGAGTGTTTACGGAGCGCGCGTGAGGCCCTGTGCGGGCTCGGGCTGCGTGTGCCTGTTTGCGGAGCACGCAGCCCAGCAACAGCTGCTCGCCGGGTCAGCTGGTGGCACAGAGTGTCCTCGTTGTTCTTGGTCTCACTCCGGCCCAGTGCTCTCGGCCTCCGAATGGCCTCCCGGGCCCACTGTCCTTCGGGAGCAGAGGCGTCTGCATCTGCTGGGCGCCGCGGACGTGGGCCTCCCCTTGGTGGCAGGCTCTGAGCTTAGAACGACACTGTTCAAGTTGGCTACTTAAGACGCCCATAATTGGAAGGGGAGCCTTCCCCGTCCCGCATGGCAGAGGATTGTAAATCTTCTCTGATTAAAGGGAGCGGATTCAGAGGGTGGGAGAGAGGAGTTGGAAACAAATTGGCAGCACGACTCCCTTCCTTTTGCTGATGGGGAAAGTGGTTAATTAGGTGATTTTTCTCTTCCTCTGACACGTGCAAATGAGACTCTGTTAATAACTGAGCCGTTACGTAAATGGTAAAATTTTAACACCCGTGTCAACTTGTCAGGCATGTCTGCAGAGTGGAGGTGAGCTTGAGGGAGAGATGCTCGAGGGCTCTTGCGCCCCAGGGGCTCTCTGCGGGCAGGGGCGGGGGGCACTCCGTTCCCATCCTCCAACTCGTCCATGCCTCGCAGCTACTGAAGATGAAGGTAGCAGGACGAGTTGCCAGGATGAGGTTAGTGGTCATTGCCCGGGGTCCAGGCTTGGCTCGCCACGCTTCTCCCCTGCTTCCTGTGTGCGGGAGCGCCGGCGCCAGGCTCTGGCCACCTGTGGGTGCGTGTGCGTGGGGGTCTTGGGAGCTGGCAGTCCCAGGTCGGCGGGGCTCAGAGCAGGACCCTGAGCGCATTTATCGCGCTCAGGAAGCAGGCTCTTTGTTCTCAGACGTGCGCAGCTGAGACATTCTTTTCAGTCTCGTTCCTGCCAAAATGCCGGAATCCACAAAGCTGCTGCTTTCTCGCACGGGCTTTCGGGAGTAAACAGGAGCCCGGACAGCATTCAGGTGGGCTTTGTTGGCCCGCTCCCTGTTTCCCAGCCAGTCTCCGTCAGGGGCGCGCCGGGCCGCTGGCTGTGGGCCTGGAACCTCAGCCTGCGCCTGGCATTTGCTTTCTCTTCATCCCAGGCTCTTGACAGGTGGTTATGGGACACCCGTGCCCACCCCCGCCCCAGGGTTCTAGGCTGTGTGTGGTCGGAGGGGAAGCCCCCAGCCAGCGGTAGTAACGCGTGTGGAACGTGAGCCCATGAGGACCCAGCCCTCCTCTTGAGCTCCATGGGCACCGGGACCACCTGTGTCTTGGCCTTGCGGCCGGGTGGGCCCTCTGGGAGGGTTGTTTGCGGAGTGTGTACCCCTCAGGACCTCTGGCCTGGTCCTCAGGGCTGCCAACAGGAAGTGATGGCTGAGCTGGTTCCCACCTCGAGGCAGGGAGGCCCTGAACGTGTTTGGAGGATTTAAAGAGGTGGATCTTCTGGTTCAGGCTCCTGGGGCTTTGATTCCTCCCACCCTGATGCACGCTCTCCACTCTCCACTCCTGCCTGGCTTCTGGGCAGCAAGTTGTTAGTACAGTGGAGACGGGTAGCTGTCTGTCTTGCAAATCTAAAATGAGATTTTACTTTTTAAATAAAAAGAAAGGAACGCTTGAATATTTGCAGCTGGGAGATGGCAGAGATTAGAAATGCCGCTTATCTCTGCAGCACAAAAGAAGGGGAGCGGAGTGCTGCTGAATACTGATGAAGCCGAGGCAGGGCGAGCCGCCGTGGGGACGGCCGCCCTTGCTGACGAGTTCCGTGGGGACAGGGCCGGCGTTCCCAGCTGTGCTGTGGGCAGGCGGGCGTCTCAGGCCGGGGTGGGAAAGTCGCCCTGGCTCCGGCTGGAACTTGCTGAACTCCAGGTGCCTTGTTTCCGGAGTCCTGCCCGGCCCCGGACCGTGTCGTCCCCCCACCTCCACCGGCTCCTGTGCGGCCCCCGGGCCTGCAGCACCTGCTGTCTCTCTCTGTTGCTCTCTCTCTGCTCGTGTAGCCGCTGGGTAAGGTGCAGGGTCCCCTTGGCCCGTGTGTCTCCACGGCCTGGAGCCCCGCGGGCACGTGCCCGTCCGCACTGCTGCACGCTGTGTGTTCCTCAGCGTCGCTCACGCCCCTCGCCCGCAAACCGGGTAGGACTGCGTGCACACACGAGGGCATGCTGCCGTGTGCCCGGCCTCCTCCCGGGCTGGGGTCACGGCTGCTGTATGCAGCCGGCTTCCGTCAGGCGGCCCTTGCGTTCCGCCACGCTGCGGCCTTGGCCTCCCTCCCTGCAGCCCCGTCTTCCGCCTGCTCCGAGCTGGTGTGTTGTCGCTGGGTGGACGCCAGCACTGTCCTGCCTTCCGCAAGGACTAGACCAGTGTGGACGGAGCACTTCTGGGGGTGGAGCCTGGCTGATGGCGCCACGCTGTGGGCTTCTTGCGGAGGCCTGCGCCCACGTCACCCCAGACCCTGAGGCCGTCCTGGAGTCTTCCGAGGTGGAGCTGAGTGAGGTGTGTCTTCGGACTAAGGGTGACCCGAGAAGGCAGAGCTGTGCAGCCCGGGGCCTGCTCTACCAGGGACTCGACTGGGTCCTTGTCCCTCGGGCCTCCCTTCATCCCCAGAGGCGCTGCGTGCTGGGCGTGGTCTTGTGTTGCTGGTGCGTGTGGCAGCTGGCCGTGTCCGAGGTCATCAGACACCCCGTGTGTAGGAAGGGGGAAACTGAGGCACAGGGGCCGCTGCCTGGGATCGAGTGCTGGCCCACCGTGCGGCTTTGAGAGTGGGTCTCTGCACCAGTGGTGACTTCCGTTGCTGGTCACGCCTCTGTGCCCAGCCCTCATTCACATCGCTGGTCTTACTTCTGGCACAACGGAGGGAGCCCGTAGCGGGCTAAGGAGACCGAGGCGGGGAGTGAAGACCCTTGTCCTGAGCCGCTCAGCCACTCAGGGGCGGGCGGGGGTGGGAGTCGGGACTGGAGCCCACGTTCTGACCCACACGAGTTGCCACTACTCTGTGCCCTCAGCCCAGCCTGGGGTTCAGTGGTGGTGGGCGGTGCAGCCTGAGCCAGCCCAGGCCCTGGGGGCCATTGTTGGGTTCCTTGGAGGGGCTTGAGTTGACCGGTCTGCCTGAAACGGGCACGAGAAGGTTCTCCCGACACCACAGTCCTCTGCCACAGAGGCTGCATCTTGGTGACCCTGGCCTGGGCCCTTGTGTCATCTGCTGAGGAACTCCATGATGTTGCCTTGGCCCCCTTTCCTCCTGCACGTGGTGAGCAAAGTAGAAGTGGGCATCCCAGGAGGGCAGCAGAAAAATGCAAAACCTGGTGCAGAGCAGTGCAGGAAAAGACACGGGCGCTGGGGAGTGAAAACGAGAGGTCAGGTTCACGTTCAGCCATGGGGTGGCAAGTGCCCGGGAACCAGATCTCCTGCATTAGCCCACAGGTGGGGACGCTGTGGGGTGGACGGCCACAGCCCACATGCTCAAGAGGGACTGGGTTTGCACCTGACCCACCACACGAAGGAAAGGCTTCCTTTTCCTCCTGGGAAGCCTGGTTGTGGCCGACTAGGACAGCCTTTTGATGGGCCAGTCTCTTGGAGGCCGTCCTCCTTGTCCAGGTGGGGACCACACGCTTGTCGTGAGTGGCTCCTGCTTCCTCATTTCTGTGCCCTCCAAGGCGATGTCATGACACGCTCTCTCCCCCTCCTCAGGGAAGCACAGCCTTCCCCGGGAGACCCTGCACCCCGTACTGTGCCGGGTGGTTCCCCTGAATGTGCTGTACGTGCCCCCTGTCCGCCTGCTTGCATGTCCACGGACACTGTGGCTTCTGCAGGTGCCCCTCCCTGCTCCCCTCCCCTGCCGGGCTGGCTTGTGCACCTGCGTGCCTCCCTGAGCCCTGGAACCTGTGTCCTCACCCCGTCAGGCCTCCCCGCCATGCGTCGCATTGTCTTGTTTTAGTGCTGACCGGCGCCACTCACATCTCCCCAGTCAGCGCTCATCGTGTTGCCTTTGCTTTCGCGAGTGACCGACCCCCCTCTGTCTCCGGGAGCACGTGGACCCACGTGGTCTGCAGTTAAAGGAAGGGTGGGCATGAAAAAGGTAGAAAAAACTTCCTTTAAAAAAAAAGTCAAGAGATGTTTTATTTTACAAAAATTTTTGTAATCAGTTTTTCAACTACTTTTCAGTTTGAGGCATTAAGTGTTGTTGTCCTAACTTAAAAAGAAAAACAGTAGCATATATAAGAAAAGCACAGATTTCCTGTGAACGGTGTATCCAGCTCCCAGGTCAAGAAGCAGACGGTCCCCAGCCCCCGAAGAGGCGTCTTGCGCTTTCCCGTCTCCTCACCTGTTCCTGGAGATCGCAGCCTGGCTGTCAGTGTCGGAGGGGGGTCCGGCCTGGTGCCCGCGCTGCCTCGGCGGAGTCACGTGGTACCCCCCTGCAGAACGGCACGGACGTGTGTGCGGTCCTGCGCTCACATGCAGGACGAGGGTCCTGTGCCGTGTGTCGCCCTGTGCCCTTTGTCACCGCTCCCTGGGATTTAAACCGCTCTGCTGTTGGCGGGCGTTGGAGTGGTTCTCAGCTTGGGCTGCTGGTGAGCCCGTGCTGCGCTGGTGGAGGGCAGGGTCCCCGGGGGCGCGGACGGCAGCCTGTGGTCCCTGTGTTGTGCGGGGAGCCCGGCTCGCATCGTCTGTCCCCGCCGTTCCAGCGGCAGGCACCCGCGTGTCTACTCGTGCGATGTGCGCGGTTCCCCCGTCGTGCCGTTTGCGTCTTACGTACTGATCCGTACGAGGTCCTCAGGTAACTTGTGTGTGTTTGTATCCGTAGCAGACTTGTTCTCGTCGAGCCCAACTCATCAGTTTTTTCTGTGCAGTGACCTCTCCTTGTGTCTTTAAAGAAATCTTTGGTTACCTAGAAACACCTTCTGTGTTTGTTTCAGAAAGCTTTCTCGTCTTGCCCTTCGTGTCTAGATCCCCTGTCCACCTGACGTGTGTGGCATGGTGTGAGGTGCAGGGTCTCAGACTCCTACTTTTCCAGGTGGACCAGTCAACCTGGTCAGTTAGGGAAAAGACCACCTTCCCCTGCTGGACTGTTGTGATCACTGTACATGTTTGCCGCTGTTCCCTTAGTTTCTTAGCCCGTCTGTCCACTCGTTTCCTTCTGATGAGCGTAGGCAGAGGAGGATGAGGCCAGGAGGCTGAGCCCTGGAGGAGGCTGGATTGAGGGGGGTCTGGGAGCCACTGATAAGGGTGTGTCACGGAGCAGGGCTGGCCAACGTGTGGCTGACTCAGGCTGACCCGGTAAGATGACCCTTTGGGAGTTTGCGGTGGCCTTGACAGTAATGGGTTCTGTGGGGGTGCGAGTGAGCGAGCATGGCCAGAGCCCTAGCGAGGTGGCTTGGTTGGTTTCTGCAAAGGGAATGGGCCAGTCGGGCCAGGGTCTTCAGGGCATATGTGCCGACGAGACAGGCTTTGTTTAGGATACGTGTTAACGGGGACGGCCTGGACAGCGGGCCTTGCCGGAGATGAGCATGTCACTGATGAGAGGGGGTGGCATCAGGGTCTGCCTTGGCTGGGACGTGGACAGCTGCCCGGGCCAGCAGGAGGGGATGCAGAGAGTGGACCCAGGGGAAGGAAGGTGTGGTTTGGTCCGTTTTCTCAACAGAATGCAAAGCAGGATTCCACAGCCGAACCTGAGGTTGGTGGAGATGGGGGCTGAGATGGCCGTGGGAGACAGTGGGCCAGGGTCGTGGCATGGGGGGGGGGTCTCCAGCCAGCAAGGCCCAGTGTTCCCCTCAGCGATGCTCATCGGTGCTGCTGCGGGGGTGCGACAGATGCGTCGTCAGCCCCTGCGGTGCAGTCGGGAGGGGGCAGAGGTGCAGCCGAGTGCAAGGAGTTGTTCTCGCCACTGATGCTGGACTTCGCACTGGGCCGACGAGGGGGCGAGAGGAGTGGAGTCTGTGGTCTGTGGGCAGCGGGGACTGAGCCGGGGCACGGTCAGGCCCCACTGTGGGGGCTGCCGAGGTCAGTGCGTCAGGCGCTGGGGGGGCAGGGCAGGAGCCGAAAAGGCACATCGTGGGACCAGCCCGGCTGCCAGGTAGGCGTGCTGTGGGGAATGGCAGCGAGGCCGGATCTGCCGGATCTCAGAGTGTCTGGGACTGAACCCCTCTGTTGCTGTCACTGTCACGCTGACCGCTGGCCTTCTCGTGACGCCCCTGGCTATGCCCCGAGGATGCCCTCGCCCGCACACCAGCAGTGTTCATGCGGCTGTAAAAATGTAGGTCACGGCGGGCTCTGCTGGAACCCTGGAACGGCTTCCTGTCTGAGGGGGAGCTGAACAGTCTGTGTAGCGGCCCCCGGAGCCCGCCGTGGTTCCCCAGCCCTGCCTGTGACTTCCTCCCCGTCTTCGCCGTCTCCCTGCTTGCCGCCACCCCCCGAGCCCCCACGTCAGGGGTCATCCTTTCTGGGGTGGGTGGCTCTTCCCCTTCTGTGATGGTTTCCTTTGTACCGCTTGTCTCTGCAGTTTTCCCGTCCTTGGGAGCAGTTTCGGTGCGTTCAGACGGCGTCCTGACATTGCCGTCCCGCGCCTTCCCAGCTGGCTGCGCTCTTCTCAGGGGAGCGCCTCCCCAGCCCCGCCGGCCCCGGTCAGCACTCCTGAGTTTTCCCGGCCACCTCATCCCGGCTCCTCTGGCTGGCCGGAGCCCGGCGTCTACGGCCCCTGTGTGCGTGCCGTGGGTTGTAGACGCGCCGGCGGCCGGGCTGGTTCTCCCCCAGGTGTGCTGGATCTGCCTTGCCCACGTGCTGGGAGGGAGGGAGGGAGGCCAGAGTGATGTCAGCCCTTCATTTGAGTAACTTTTTTGGATTGTGATTACAAAAGGAATCTATCTTCATTTACAGCATTTGACAAAAACAAAGCCAAACAAAACCAGGACAGCTGAGAATAAAGGTTTCCCACAGTCCTCTGTCCAGTGAAACCACGGTGAACGTGTTGGCTGAGACCCTTCCTCATATAGAAAAGCTGTTTTCCTGATGTTTTTAGGAAAATGTAATACCTTGTGAGGTGCGTGGTTTGGGTTTTCTTATTTTGTTTAATCTCATGAGCATTTTCTTTTTATTTATTTATTTGACACAGCGAGAGAGGGAACACAAGCAGGGGGAGTGGGAGAGGGAGAAGCAGGCTCCCCGCAGAGCAGGGAGCCCGATGCGGGACTCGATCCCAGGACCCTGGGGTCACGACCTGAGCCGAAGGCAGATGCTTAACCGACTGAGCCACCCAGGCGCCCCTTGTTAGCATTTTCTATGGTAGATATTCTTTTAAAACCTAACTTTTGGCTGTAAACTTTCTTTACGAATGCTTTATTGACCCAAACTTGTTAGATACTTTTTTCATTTTGTCCATTTTCTAAACAGCACTCTGGTTGATACGCACGTCCCCAAACCTCTGTTTGCATCACTGACCGTTTCCCTGGGAGGAGTCCTTAGCAGGGAAAGATCGCACGGTGTCCCATAAGACAACACGTCTGTGCCATTTTAGTGTGCGGGAGTCCTGGTGCTTGTTCAGCAGTGACGGGAGGCCGATGGAAACCTGCAGCCCTGGGTGGGCGCAGGTCCGGCTCCATCCCTCATGCGCCGTGTGACTCGGCCAGGAACTCGTGCTCTCAGAGGTTCACGTGGGAAATAGGAATAGGAATGACCCACGTCAGCACGGCCGAGGTCCCTTGCTTGGCAGGACGTTCTCTGTCAGCACCTGCTGGGCATCCGCACCACCCCTCCCGCGGCAGCCAGGTTTCTGACCCCAGTCTGTTTGTGCCGCGCTGGTTGGACGGTTTTCATCAGACCCTTCTCCTTGAGGGGCACACTCGTGCTAACCCCGCTCCAGGCCTGTGGGACAGCACCCTGTGCTCAGCGTGGGCAGGACTCCGTGCGCGGTGCTGGTGCTTTACTTGGGTCCCCACGTCCTGCTGTTCTGCTCACGTTCAGTGCTGTGGGCCGAGACAGACCGTGGAGCCTCCGCCCTCGTGGCCCTGGCATGGAATGGTCCCAGCTCCTGTGCACCCCAGCCCCGTGTGTAGACTTGCAGAGGGAGGAACTGGGGTGAACTTGGAAGTCCTGTTTCCAGATGCGTGGTCACCATCTTGGCCCCACTCATCTCAAATTCCCGGCAGTCTTGTTTCCTCTAAGGCTCCATGCTTTAGCTCGTCTGTGACCTCAGTGTTCCTAGCTGCTCCTTGCCCTGGCTCAGGGCACCCCATTCCTCTGCCACCTTCTCTTTCAGCCTGAGAGGAGCAGAGCGGTTGGGGGGCGCGGTCCGTCCCCTTTGAGGCATCTCCCGGGCCCGTGGGAGGGGGTGGGCGGTGCCCCTGCTGTGTGCATTCGTCTCTGGCCATCTCCTGTTCTGTCCTTGTCCTGCTCCTTGTCACCGACTGAGTGATTGTCTGGAGTCTCTAATTAGAGGGACTCTGGCAGCTCTTGTCTTTAGTCCCCGTGTGACCGGGACTTGGTTAGTTCTGAGGCTGAGGCCCAGGTGAAGCTTTGTAATTACTGCTTGTGATCCTTTCCCGAGGGCCGGCTTCGTCCCCTTCCTCCTGCCTTTGGGTTTGGTGCATTTCGGGACTCCCTTCCTCCCTGGCAGGTGTCCTGGCTGGATACAGCTCTGTGGGGCAGGCCTTGGGAGTGTACTTGCCACACCCCTGGCGGAGTCTCAGGAAGCAGGCCTCTGGCTGCGCCCTCCAGCATGGGCGTCGGACTCCCATGGAGCTCGAGCTGCCCACGTCTCAGGCCGGGCTACAGGGAAGAGCCCTCCCGCGCAATGAGGACGCCCCCTTCCTGCGGCCTGGTCGCAGCTGTCTGATGTCTGGCGTTAGGGGAACACGGTGTGTCGGCATTTCCTCTTGAATAGCGCCTTATCGAGGTGTCCTCACATCAGTCAAATGCTGACACCCACGTACGACCCAGCACTTGCCCTCGAGCACACTCGTCTCGGGAAGTCGGGTTCCCCGCGCGCCCTCCCCGCCAGTGCCTGCCCTGCCCCCGGCTGCTGGGTGGGTGCGGTCCCCCTTGCTGCCCGGCGAGGTTCTGGCGGGGTCCCCGTGGCTTGTCGGTCCCTGCGTGCTTGGAGCATACGTGGGCAGTGTTCCTGTGCGGGTCTGTCTGAGCGCAGCCTTGGCCCAGGACGTGGCGTGTGCTGGCGTGTGCTCCGCGCAGCATCGGCCGCCGGGCTGGGTCGTGTCGGTGCCGCGGAGGCCGGGGTGGCTGCCCGGGCTGCTCCCGCGCCTTTTCCTCGTCACCCCGCACGCCCCGCCCCTTCTCGAGCGCTTGCCGACCCATCGGCTGTCGTCCTTTGTCAAGTGCTCTCAACAGAGACGTGACTTACGTATTTTTCACCTTATTTGCTCATGACCTTTGTCCTGTTTTTCTGTTTTCTTAAAAATTAATTTTTAGAGGAGCTTTTAATAGCTCGAGGAAATTAGCCCTTTGTCTGGAAATATGGTTTCCCAGTTACACATTTCCCTCTACTTGCTCGTGATATTTTCCTGCAGACATTAATTTTTAATTGTCATCTAGTTGAGTCCATGAGCCTTTTCTTTCAGCGTTTCTGTTTTGTTTTTGTTTCTGAGTGAGTGCAGAGGGGACGTCCTCTTTCCTCTGTCTTTAACGGTCTCCGCGGTGTGTTCTCTCATGGCTCTGGTTCTTGTGTCTAGAACCCCTGACCGCCGAGGCCGTCTTGTGATCGGAGCAGTGGGCTCTCACTGTGTGTTCCAGAGATTCTGGTTGTCCTAACAAGATTCTGTGGACAGCCAGTATTTTCTCGACGCCGGGCGCCTCTGGTTTAGGAGTTTTCAGTCCCGTTTCCTTGTTTTGAGCATGAGGACGCGCCTGGCTTTGGTTCCTGTGGCCGCGTGCGGCGTCTGCCTGCAGCGTTCCTGGGCCTGTGCTGGCAGATGCCCGGCAAGCACGTGGCACTCCCCTGCTGCACCCCCCCCCCCCCACATCGCCCGGCCCTGGGGTGCACTGAACTCCTTGTCTGCCCTTCATTAGTTCAAGATGTTCTGCTGACCACCTCCTAGGTGCTGGGTGCCGTGCATGGTGTTGCCCTCCCGCAGCTCACCGTCTGGTGGGGATGGAGGAAGGGGCCCACTGTGTGCTGTGCTGAGATGCTGTGGGAACTAGGGAGCTGGGTCTAGCTGGGCCGGGTGGCAGACACAGCGGGAGAGGCGAGGGAGAGAGCAGTGGGGAAGGAAAGGGGCATCTAAAGGAGTGGACGGCTGTGGCGGCGGCCGGGGGAGGGAGAGGCCGTGGAAGAGAGGCTGCAGGCAGGTGAGGTCTCCCTCAGGCGGGTGTGCCCCAAGCGGACTGGGGCTCAGCCTGAGCAAGCCGTCACCTCCTGAGGGTGCCCCAGCTTGCTGTCCTGTTCTCAGTGACTCAGCCTGGCTAGGTACAGGACAGGGGCCTGCAGGGAGAGGAGCCGGCGTGTTCCAGCCCCCTGGGCCCGCCCGTTAGTCCTTGCTCCGCCAGGAAGCAGTGAGGTGCAGTTGGGATCTTCTTTCCGGAAAAATGCTCCATAAGCACCTCACACTATTATCATTTAAATGGGACTTTTTCTACTACCGTGATGAAGTTTGGGCTCAGCCAGAGCCGGCTCCTTGCTTGTGTCGTTGTGTAGCTTTGGGATGCTAATCTCGTAGACAGATGGCCACTTTGAAATCCATTTCCTGTGAAGAGATTGTGTGAAGGGAAGCACTTTTCTTTGTCACCAGCCTGCTTCCTCCTCTTGCTGTGGGACTGCTGAGCGGGGTTCTTATCCTGAAAGGCGCTGGTGATGCGCACACAGGAAGGGGGCTCTTCGGGAGGCAGGATGACTCACCAAGACAAGCCCTCGGCCTTCAGTGTGTGGCTCCTGGTCCGTGTTTGCAGGCTGCCGGGGGGAGCGAGGACCGAGCCTGCCGCGTCCTCCCAGAAGCACCGGAGGTCCTGCCCCCCGTGGTCTCTGGGCCTAGTCCGTCCGCGGGGAGGCGGGGCCCTGAGCCTCCTCCCGTGCCTGTGCTGTGGGTCTGTTGCCCCCCACCTGCCACTGAGGTTCCGTGTTAGACTTCATGGTAGATCACAGCGTCACCCTGGCATCAGCATGGCGAGCCAGCGTGCCTAATGAGGAAGGACTAGGCCCTGGTGTCCTGTGAGCTTACCTTAAATGTTGCCTTGCTTCTGTGCCCACGTATTCAGACTTACCTGATGGGCCTCCCCTCCTTGAATTGGTGTAAGAAGCTCATGAGGTCGGGGTTTTTATCCCATTTGTGGGTGAGGAGGTTGAGGCTGGGGGCGTCTCTGGTGCACCGTCTGACGGCAGAACCCGCATCCTCTCCGGCTTCCACGGGGTGTTCCGCAGGGTAGCCCGCAAGTTATGCCACCAAGTGAGCCTTGTTTAAAACGTTCAGAGTCACACAAAGTATGTTCTCCTACCACAAAGGGATGAATGTTAGAAGTCAGCGACAGAAGGAAATTTGGAAAATCGACAGACAGGTGGACATGAAACCACACACTCCCTAATACCGATGGGTCGAAGGAGAAACACGGGAAATTAGAAATGACCACGGGATGAGTGGGATGTGCACGCAGCACACACAGTGCTCACAGGGAGACTTACAGCTCTAAAGGCCTGCGTTAAAAAAAGATCTCAAATCGATAGCTTTCCACCTTAGCAAGCTGGAAGATGAGCAAACTAAATCTACAGGAAGTAGGAGGGAAATAATAAAAATTAGAGATGAATGGAAGAGAGGACAAAGAAAAGAACAAATAGAAAGTTATTTATTTGAAAAAAACGAATAAAACGGACAAACCTTTAGCTGGAGTGACTGAGCAAATGGGAGAGAAGTGTCAACAAAGCAGCAGTGGGAGTGGGGACATCGTTACGGGCTCCGTGGAGGAAGAAAGGCCTGTGAGAGCATCATGGAGGGTCGTGCGCCCACACGTTAGACCGTCTCGGTGGAACCCGTCTCGGTGGAACACACAGCGCCAGAACAGATCGAAGACGTGAGAACTACAAATGGGCCTATGTGATTAGTAATCAGCAACCAGAGTATTTCCAGCAAAGAAAGTCCCAGGACCAGATGGCCTCATTGGAGAATTGTACCTTACGTTTAAAGAAGGAACTTACACTAATCTCTCTCAAACTATTCCAAAACGCGGAAGGGGAGGAGTCCCTTTCTACCTCATCTTATGGTGCGCTATTTCAGAAGCACGCACTTGGGCCCCTGCCTTAGCGCGCACACAGTGACTCGGGTGGGTCATAGAGCTGAATGCAAGAGCTCACACTTCAAACTCTTGGAAGAAACACTGGTGTCCTGAGGCTTTGTGACCTTGGACTAGGGAGTGGCTTCTTAAATACGATGCCAGAAGCACAGAGTGTCATCGAGATTAAACACTTAATGGGTCAAAGGACACTGTTAGGGAAGTGAAAAGTCAGCCCACAGAATGGGAGAAGAGACTTGCACGTCGTGTATTTGATGAGGATCTACCATCCGGAACGTATAAAGAATTCTCACAGCTCAATTTAAAAATGGACAAGGGGCCTGAACAGACATCCCTCCGCAGATGACATGCAGACGGCCCGTATGCGATGTGGTTAGGGTGGCAACTATCAAAAAACCAGAAAACAGCAAGCATTGGCGAGGAAGTAGAGAAATGGCAACCGTTCCGTGTAACGTGGTGCGGGAGCCGTGGAAGACGCGGTGGCTCGAGCAGATGCTTGCACAGCCATGCCCGTAAGCGCAGTGTTCGCGGTGGTCCACAGCGGGAAGCAGCCCACCGGCCCGTCAGCAGGTGAATTGATTAACTAATTTAAAGAAAGGGGTGTGTCCAGACAGTGTGGTTATCACTCAGCCTTTAAAAGGAAGGGAATTCTGGTGCCTGCTCCAGCGCGGATGAGCCTTGAGGACATGGTGCTCAGTGGAAGAAGCCGGACACAAGACAGACGCTGTAGGATCCTGTTCGTATGAGGTCCCTGGAGTCGTGTCTTCAAACTCAGACAGTAGATGGTGGGACTGGGGGAAGGGAGGGGTCAGTGTTCCATGGGGACAGGGTCTGAGTGTGGGAAGACGGAACATTCTGGAGACGGGTGGTGGCGGGTGCACAAGCGTTATGTGCTCAATGCCCCGGGAGTATGTACTTAGCAGTGGTTAAAACGTATGCTATGTATATTTTACTGCAAACACAAAGGGCAAAGGACTTAAGTAGACGTTTCTACAGATGCACAACAGTCCCATGAAGAGCGTTGAAACGACTGTGAGACGCCACTTCACACCTGCTGGGACGGCCGGCAGCTGGGGGAGGGTGGCGTAGCTCCTGGCACAGTGAACCTCTCTAATCCTGCGTCCTGACACGTAACGTCTCTAGAATGTGAACGTAAGAAAATGGAAAGTAACCAGCGTCGGTTGAGGCTGTGGGGAAAGGGAAGCCTCACAGGCCGTAGGCGGGATGCGAGGGGTGCGGCCGCTGTGGGAACCAGTCTGACGGGTCCTCGGGCATGTCCCGCATGTCCATGTAGGGCTGTTCCCGAGGGGATTGAATGTTCACCCGAAAACCTGCCCTGGAGTGCTCAGAGTGGTGCTGCTCACAGGAGCCAGAAGGCGGACAGAACCCAAATGTCCGCCAAGTGACGTGCCCCTAAACCAGGCATGGTGCACCTGTCCTGGGGACGTACTGTAAGGACGGACCTGAACCCGTGGTGCTCAGTGAAAGGGGCCCGTGTGCACGATTCCACGGGATGGAACGTCCACACTGGGTGAACGCACAGACACAGACAGCAGGTTATGGGCACTGGGGCTGGGGAGGGGCCGCCCATGGGCTTGGGGTGAAGAAGTCTTCTTGAATTCATGTTATGTTTGCACAGCATTGCAAATATACTAAAAACTCCTGAATTGTTCACTTTAACACGGTTAAAATGGTGAACTTCCTTTTGTGTAGATTTTTATCTCAAAAAGCAAGTCGGTTATTTTACAAATGGTTTTGTAGTGTTAGTGACTGAGAGGCTCATTGAGCAGATGCCCCCCTCTCTGTGTAAGTGGGGTCGGGGGGATGCACAACACAGATGCGCAGCACGGGGCAGGTCCTTGGCCCCTGGCGGTTTGAGGACGAGGGGCAGGCATGTGGAGGGCGCTCCTGGAGTGTGCTCGGTGCTGGAGTAGACGAGAGCTCACTGGGACCTCGGGGCAGTCTGAACTCGGTGCTCATCACTCCTTGGTGGGCACAGGGCCGTGACTCAGGCTCCTGGGGCTGCATCCCCTGGTGTCGGAATGGGGTGCTGCAGCGGGGGCACCCACTCGCCATTGCTCCCTGGAGTTTGCCGGTTGTGTGATTGGCCGTGAAGGGGTCACTTCGGGGGACACGGGCTTCTAGTCACCAGGTCTTCGTGTCTGATGTGTGGGAGCATGGCCATGATGAACTTGGGGCCACGGGACACAGTGTGGGGATCATCTGGTCATTGGTTTCTGTATGTAGGTGGTTGCTGGAGCCTTAGTGGGCAAAAGCAAGGCTGGGCCTTGGGGCGTTTTATGGGATTTTAAGTCCTTTTGCCTGTCCTCTTGGCCTCTGCTGGTAAGACGTCTCTCCTCAGAGCCATCATGCCCTCTGTCTTGCCCGTGAGCTCCTTAAGGGCTGTCCCCCCATGTTTGCTCTCCCCGGGCTGGTGCCTGATACTCAGTGTGCACTGATTTGTCGGCTTCGTGAACAGTGAGTCTGTGGCTGTCTTGGGGCCAGTGATCGTGCCTCCTGCAGGCTCAGGGTTATGTCCCTGTCTCCGGAGGGAAGAAAGGTGGGCCGCAGCAGGCCGGTCCCCTTGTTGAGATCACACCCTTGCCTCTGTCCTGTCTGCCGCCTCCTTCCTTCCTGCCTGACGGTGCTCCCTGGGACTTGGCCGTGGAAGCCTCGGGGAGGTTTGGGGGCACGGCAGGGATGGCCTGGGAGGCTGGCTGTTCTTGGTGCTCGCCTCTGGGATCTGCTCTGGTGGATGGGCTGCTGGGTGTCCCTGTGCCGCCCTGCCCGGTGGGTGTTGTGGGCGCTCACCACCTGCAGGTCACTGGTTCCTCTCCTGAGCGTGGCAGTGGGGCCACATGGCATGCCTGGCACTCTGTGACTGTCCTCTCCGTTGGCCAGGCTCCTTTTCTCCTCCAGGGATTTCAGAAAATTAGCAAAGTATTTGTAATTACAGCAGGCCTTTGTTTTTCTACACTATCGATTCAGACACTTCCAAACTTGGAACCGTCTTGTCCGGTCTGGGGAATAAAGCTGAATGTCCACCGCCACCCTGTGACCGCCGCCCTCCCGGCACCGTTCATTCAGACCCGCCTCAGGTGCACAGATTGCAAGGTGATGTGCAGGGCTCACCGCAGTGTGTCGGGGAGTCTTCGTGTCCTCGGTCAGGTCTGAAGCTGGCTGTGGTCCCACGTGCCTGTTGGCCCCAGGGAACACGATGCAGGCGGTCGTCCGGGTGTGTCTGGAGCCCCCACGCCAGCCTGCCTCGGCGGGAGAGCTGGGAGCCCTTCTGCCCCGGCCCCTGGCCCCCCGCAGAGGTGTGGCCCCGAGGCAGTGGCTTCCGTACGCGGAGCCTGCCCAGCGCCCCTCCTGCCGCGGAGCATAGCCGCGCCCCCGCAGCCCCGACAGGCGCTAGCCCTTCCTTCTAAAGGTCATTTCTGTCTCAGTCGGTTGTTAAAGTTCAAGAGGAAATAAACTGCTTGGAGCTGGCGTTTCTCAAGTGTCAGCTCTCCAGGCCCCCGAGCCTTGGGCTGCGCAGGAAGTGGGGTTAGTAAGTGAGCTGCTGTGTTGACACGGTGATGGGTGAGCAGACGCCTCTCCCGTCTCAGCTTCACCAAAAAAATCGTAGAAGAGAAACTAATGATTTCCTCCTTTCGTTTCTGTTGTTCGGCATGGGAAATGCTTCAGAAATGTTTGTTAGTGGGGTGCCAGCCCTTAGAGAGCTTGCAGCCGCGGGCAGCTGGAAGTCGCCCCGGGGAGGGAGCGCTCCTCCCCAGCATGCTCCCACACGGCCCCCGTGTCCTGCACCCCTGATGGGGGCTCCTCCCTGGCGTGGGGGGGACAGCGGCTGTCCCCACAAAGGGGCCACACCTAACTGGGTATTGACTTGTGCTTTGGGTCGAGGACAACAAAATCGATGGGAAAGTGAACAGGCAGGATGGCTTTATTAATCAGGCACCGCCGGGCGTCTGGAAGGACAGCGCTTGTGCGCAGGTGCTCGTTGCGGGCTGTGCCGCGTGAGCCGGACCGCGGCGGTCCATCGATTGTTGCACGTCGGGTGCCTCCGCCGCGGAGCTGCTAATGGGCCGGTGGCTGGCGCCAGACACAGATGTGGGGGAGATTCTGCGGGCTCATCTGCCACCTCCTCTCCCACCTCGATGCCTCCCACCTCGGCCAGGCCTCTGTTGGCCTCCTGCCCTCCCTTGGAAACTTGGGAGAGGCTGGGTGGGAGCCCCTTCTAGGGTGGCTGCATCCCCCGCCCCCTTCAGTCCGTGGGAGGTGGGAGGACACCCAGGTCCGCTCCTCCGCGGAGCCCCAGTGCTCATGCAGCCCGCCTTCGGAGCTGCCCCGGACACATCTCCAGTGGTCGCTGTCACATGGGGCGTGGTGGCCGTGGCCTCAGACTGGAGCTGCTCTGGTCCTGTGCAGATGAGAGAATCTGGGGGTCTTACAGGAAGGTATGGAAGTGGGCAAGCAGGTGCCAGTCATGAGGGGACGGTGCATTCAGGGGTCATCTCTTTGGGAAGGAACGGATGCCACATGCACACGGCCCCGGGCCCGCCAGGCCGGCAGGTGTGCCCATGGCCCTCAGCACGTTGGCGGGGAGCGCCTTGGCTGGGTCTGTCTGCCTCCCTTCCTCAGGCCTTTCCAGGCCTTCAGTCTGGCACTCGTGGTGGAGGGCAGGGAACCGGTGTCCACAGGGGTCAGGTAGTCAATGGCTTTTGCCCTTTCGGGCCACAGAATCGGTTACATGAAAGCGGCCGCAGACGTCACATGAATGAGCAGGTGTAGCTCTATCCCAGAAGCAGGGGATGGATGGTCAGCTGAGCACAGGTAGGAGAGCAGGAGCATGGCACCTTTGGATGGGCTCCCACCCGGCCCTGTTCCCGGCTCCTTGTGTGACTCCCTGTGTTATGCCTGGGGCTGTGCACAGACCCTCATCCTCAGGGATGCAGTCGGCAGCTCCAGGGGGTGTGGCCGTGGCCCTGGAGGACGTGAGGGTCCGAGTGCCCTCTGCCTCTGCCGAGTCCTCACCTGCTGAGTCTCGGTGGCCTGGGTGGGTGGCGAGCTCATTCTGCCGTGTGCCTGGTGCACCAGCACTGGGGGACGCAGGGCTCACCTCACATGGGCTCCCTGCACCTGCGATTTGGAGGCAGCCCCACCTGTGTGTTCGCAGGCTGGGAACGGATCAGCTAAATCAGATTATTCATCATGGTGGGATTGAATTGAGACTAATTCTCCTTCCACATCTCAAGGTCAGTCAGGAGTGTGTATGGCGCGGACCCGGCCATCCGCAGGCTCATCCAAGGCGGTGCTGGGGCACGCGGTCGGGGGCCGGGCTGCGGACGCCTGGCCCGTACCACCTGCCCCTCCTCTATATGGGTTCTTCCCATTCCTCCTCCTCTGGTTCGTTTCTGTTGTTTGGGTTTGTATTTTTATTTTTCAGAGAAACGTGTAACGACACTTGGAGGTATTTAGGATGGGAATCAGATGGCATGCATAAAGACAGCTGTGTGCCACCCGGCCCAGGCATTGGGGGGCGCCGGGGTGAGGCTCACTGCTCCCTCGCCCAGGCAGCCCCGCCGGTGAGCCTGAGCAGGACCCCCAGAGGAGGCGCCGCCCACCTCTGTCCTCTTCTCCCTTCCTTCCCCCTGCCCGTGGCACACGTCATGCCACAGCTAGGACACAGCAAGACTGACGGAGCCTGTGGTCACGCTGCTGTCCCCGAGACCTGCCCTCCCTGTGCGGGCAAAGCTGGCCCCACGGTGGGAGGGCGCCCCCGTGCACACGGGGCTCCGGGCTGGCCCATTCGCTCACCAGGAGGCTAGGGCCCTCTCCTGGGATTCCTGTGAGTCAGCAGGACCAGGCGTGCAGTGGTGTCCTCTGCTCACACGGCCCGTCACGTGCCGGGCGGCCTGTCTGAGTTCCGACTTCTGTGGAGACCCTGGCTGCTGACCTCCGCTTTCACCTTGTGTTCCGCGCGCAGCTTCGGAAAGCGCATCGTGGTGCGAATCTCAGCCGGGGTCTGTCAGAGAGGCCTTTCCCAGCACTGGACAAGGCCGCACCACGGCTCTCCACCCCGGCTGAATATTCGGCAGGAGGGAGACTGCCCGAGCGCCCCCCCTGACCCCCCCGTGAAGGAAGGCGCACGGCAGGGGAGTTCACGCTTGCTTTGCACCTGTGTCTCCTTAGGTTCTGCCCGTTAGGCAGGGCAGGGCAGAGGTCAGTGGCTTCCTTTTTACTGGGGAGGAAATGGAAGGTCAGGCTTGCTGGGAGCACCTGACCAGTCAGATGCTGAGCGGGCTCCCACCGGCTGTCTTGGATCTCTCCAGCAGGGGAATCCAGGGCTCTCTGGAAGTGGTTAGCGTCCCGCTCTCGTGGGTGCTCTGGGATTGGCAGTGGGCTGTGTGCGTTGGAATGGCTTCCAGGCAGGCGCTCCGGACCCCTGTGGTGGCCAGAGCCTCACTTGGCAGGGAATCGGGAGTAGAAGCCGCCTACGGCACAGGACTGCCTCTGGGAGAGCGTTTCTGCATCCCCGCCTTCCCGAGCTGCTGCGTGGCCCCCTGCCACGTTCCCGGAAACGTGGCGGGGCACGCGTGTCTTGCGGCTGCAGGATGTGTGCGCCGTGCTGGGCATGCTGCCCCACTGGACGGGTCTGCCGGGGTCACTCAAGGCGTTCCATCTCAGAGTGCGTGTGGTGCGTGCCGCTGGTAGGTTCCTCCAGACCGGGGCAGGGCGAGCACTCCTCAGCCTGGCCTTGAACAGGGTCCTCCCGCGCCTCCTGCCCTCCCCTCCTAGCGGTCAGGTCTCCCAAAACCCATCTGTGTCCCTCTGCTCTTCACTCCTGGGAGCCCTCGCTGCACACTTGCCTGAGCCACCACCAGCTGGGCCGTTCCCACCCTTTCCTGAGGCCCAGATACCCGTTCTCCTCTCATTCTTGGCCAGTCCAGGAGCCCCGGGCCATCTTGAACTCCAGGCGCCAGACTGGGGATGGAGGCTTGCCGTCCTTCGGAACTGCAAGGCGGGCGTTTGAAGGCCTCGTGCTTGCACTTGGGTGTGGGGTGGTGAGTACATGCCTCCCCGGCCTGGAAGAACATGGTTGGGGACGGAGATGCTAAGCGGAAAACACGTGAGTATAGAAATTGTGACATGAGCACAAACAATAAAGATCTGAAGTAAGACGGGAGGGAAGCTGGTGGTCTGATGGGCGTCACATTGAGGCTGTGATATGGTCACGGGAGGTGGGAGAGCGTTCCAGGCTGTGTGCCCACTGTGCGCTGTGACCCGGGTGGCACAGGCAGGGGGACTGGTAGGAGTGGGAAGGGGCTGAGGCGTGGGGACCTCATCAGCCCACTTAGCATGGGACCTGTTGCTTGTCTGTGTTCTGTTGAACATGTGCTGATCCCTTTCACCTCCCCAGCTGCACCTTCCAGAAGGAAACCCGAAGTCCACAGGGGAATCCATGTGGCACAGGACCCGGTGGCCAGCGATGCAGCCCCTCTGGCTGGAGGCTGACCCTCACCAAGCAGCCCTCCACCTGGGGATGGCTCTGAGAAGCCTTCCCTGTCACTAAGACCCCCTGAAGCCTGCACGGCCCCTTGATCCTAGAGGCCAGCTGCCTTGCCCCCTTCTCTGTGCCTGGTCCCCACCGGGCCCTCCTCACCCAGGTGGTGGGGTCTCCCCCCCCTTTGGCCCCACGCTGCCCCCTCGCTGTGCTCTGGGTTGGCTGGAGTTTGGCCCCTCCAGGGCTCTGTGCACCCTCCCTATCCCTCCGGCTGGGTGCCCTCCTGCCCTGCATCCTGGCAGCCCTGAGCCATCCAGCTGCTGGTGACCCCATATCAGCTGAGAGTCTGGCCGTGTCCTCCAAGCCTAGTGTCACACAGGGCGGGTGTCCTGTGCCCAGGAGCAGCACCTGACCTGCACGAGTTACACCTCCCTGTGTCGGATCAGCTAGTTCTGACCTGCTGTCCACTCCTTGGCCCTTAGCCCTGACCTGTCCATTCTACGGCTTGCCCGTTCTTTCTGCTGGACAGACAGACTTCTAGAATGTTCAACCTTTCAACTTTCCCTGCTGAGCCTCGATGGAGCCAGGAGCTTGCCTGTGCTGTCTGGGGCTAGACCTGTGTGTGTCCCTCCATCCTGACTCAGCCTGGGAGCCCGAATACCCTAGACAGAGAACGGGGTCACCTGCTTGAGGGTGGTTTGGCCTGGGCAGTGGCCCTGTGGGGTGCACAGGCCCTCCTGTGAGTGAGTGAGCCGCTGGGGGCTGGATTTTTCCCATGTGTTAAATTGGAGAAGTTAGCGGTTTGAGCTACATTTCCGAGAGCCCTAAGGAGGACGCTTGAGGGATTTTGCAAAAGTGTGAATAAAATTCTGTTAATGTTTTTTTTTTTTTTTTTTAAAGATTTTATTTATTTATTTGCAAGAGAGAGAATGAGAGACAGAGAACACGAGAGGGAGGAGGGTCAGAGGGAGAAGCAGACTCCCCGCTGAGCAGGGAGCCCGATGCGGGACTCGATCCCGGGACTCCAGGATCATGACCTGAGCCGAAGGCAGTCGCTTAACCGACTGAGCCACCCAGGCGCCCTGTTAATGTTTTTTTAGTTTTGCACAAAAGTGTACTTGCTAGAAGTCAGTGTGCACGTGTTGCCCTATTTGTCCCTTCCCCTGTTGGAGACCCCCGTGGGTTAGCTTGTGCCGTGCAGTTAACGTTCTTGGGCAGTGGTCAGCATAATCCCGCACTACGTGCCAACACCTTGTCCGAGTGCGCTGGTTAAAGGTTTGCTCGGCTCGGAGTCGTCGTTTTGAGCTCGAGTCTGGCAATGGCATTTGCGCACTCCGTGTTTACGAGCCAGGCAGGACTTGGCGCGAGGCCCTAGGTCCCACACCAGGTGCGGAGCTCCGGGGGATGACTGTCCTTCCTGCATCACAGTACCGCCCTGTCTGGGTCCTTCCCAGAGGCGGTGGCCAGTCCTTGGGCCTTCTGCACACGGGGGGTGGGGGTGGGGTGGGGTGGGGGTGGCCGATGCTCTTCTCTGGGAGAACGCAGACAGCCGGGGGTGGGGGTGGTTGTGCAGAGGTCATGCAGGGCCAGAGTCTGCATCTGCCGTGTCTCCAAGAAGGTCATTAAAATGTCTCCTGCTGCTTCAGAGTGAGCTGTGTCCTCTGTTCCTTGAAAGTAGATGTTCTCAGGCAGGGACTTTTCTGCAAGGATGACGTTAAGGGGCCACAGGACAAGATGGTTCTCAGAAGCTCAGACTGCGTCTCCTTCATCAGACGTCAGCTCAAAAAGGCATTGATCGATGGGCATGCCGACTTCTCCTTCAAGCACTAAGCACTTTGTTTTGGACTCCCAAAGGCTTGCGGAAATGCCAGTGACCCCAGAGTTCAGCTTACTGTTGGAACTAGCGGTTTAATGTTTTATGAGTTTTTTCTTCTTTGCTTCCCCAGAAAGGCTGAGGTTCACTGGAGAGGACATCCCGGCGGGAAGAGTTGGCCGTCCAGGCGCTGGTGTCGTGGGTCAGGGCCCTCGGCTCGGTGCGCACATAGGGTCCCTTTCTGCCCCTCGGCATGTGGGGAAGCGGGCAGGGCCATCTGTTGGCTGGAGGTTTGAACAACTCTTTTGGCGCACTTTGGCCTGGATTCGTGGAAACGTCAGAAAACCATGCTCCTGTGGGAGGCTGGGCCTTCTTGGTTCCTGAGGGCCTCACTGTTCCTCACCCTCTGTCCTGTGAGGCCAGGATTCCCGCATGGGCCCGGCCGCCTGAATGTGCCACCAGCCGTTTCACTGTCGCCGTGGAGTTTGTATCCAGAAGCGAGCCCCTCCTGGCTCCTTCTCCCCGGCCCTGCTTTGCTTTCCTTTGCAGCTGGGTGGGTGGCTAAATGGGGAGGGTGGTCTGCACTTCTGTCTCCCATTTGCTCATCTGCTCAAACACCCTTTGCCTCGAGCCCCCTCCTTGTCCACGTTGGGGTCCCTCTCCCCTGCTCCCTTCCCGTGTGACGGAGCCGTGCCCTCGGCCCCCACGCCCTGCCCTGCACGCCTGTGCCTGGACGTTCCCTCACGTGCCAGTCATGCGTGTGTGTTTGCCGCCCGGTCGTCCTGTGCCCGTGGCAGTGGCTGAGTTGTGTGCACGGACCCGAGGCCCCCTCCCCACACTCCGCTTTGCGGCGGGGCTGCTGGGGGGAGGCTGCACCAGCAGGGCCCCCGTGGGGGTTGGACTCGCTGGTTCAGCGGCGCCCGCAGCCCCGGGAACAGAGCTGCTTCCTGCGGCGGCTGTTCCGTGATGTCAGGGCTTTGTCGTTCTGGCTCGGCGAGGGCTTGACAGGCGGCGACAGCCCTTCGTGTCACCTTCTCTCGCCCCGCCGGCCTGCAGCCCCCCGAGGTTGGCCGGGGCCTCTCGTTCCCTGGGTTTGTGCAGGGCCCACAGAGCTTGTTGCTGGGGGAGGCTCTGGCCACTGACGGTGCTGGGCAAGCCTCCAGGGAGCGTCCGGTGGTGCCCCCTGTCGTACCCTCGGGGGGATTTTACCTTCGTTCTTCTTTGGAACAGTTGAGCGCAGACCACGTGTCAGGCCTCAGGGCAGGCCTTGGGGTGCAGGGCTGACAGCCCTGAGGGGGGAGCTCATCTCACGGCTGTGCGCAGGGCTGCCCGCCCCGAGCTGGCCCTGTGGGGTCGCCTGTCCTCTGGTGTTACTCCTTCCCTTCCTGGTTTCCTGGAAAGCATCTTACCACTGGGAGAAGCAGGTGTTCTTTCTACCTGGGCCCGAGGGCTTTGCTAACCTGGGCTCAGCCCCAAAGCCATGAAAGGCCCAGTCACCTTCCCATGGGGGCCACCAGATGCACGGGGGTGCTGCCTCTGAGTTGACAGGCTTGTTTCTAGGACACGTCAGGACGGGGCTGTGGGCTCTGGTAGGACACCGGGGGGCTGAGGCCCGCTGGTGCTTTAAGGGCCTGTACGGTGAGCTGGCAGCCAGCTGATGAAGACACAGGCGTCCTGTGCCCCGGCTTGCCTCCCGGCTGCCACCTGCTCTTGGGGAGGTGGTCTCCTGTCTGACCCCCACATGGCCGTGAGGGCATCACGCTGCCACACGGCGGGGTGGGGGGCTTGGCAGACTCCCCCAAGGCTGTCCCCAGCAAGCCGGTGCTCAGGGCAGCTTCTGAGCAGCTTGCTTGGACGGCGTGCTGGCCGTGGTCTTGCCCTGGCGTGCACAGACGAGGGAACGGGGCCATTCGCATTCGCCTCCCGTGTTGGAGCACGGATTCCAAGCCCTTGCGAGCCGCCCACCTGAGTTCAGTGATTCTGCCGTTGCTGTCACAGTGCTTGATTATCAGGTCGGTCTATGAAGAGTTTAGATGGAATGAAAACTCAAGATAACCTCTTAATAGGCCTGTTTCAAGTGAACGTGGGTGCCTGTTTTTACGGGTCTGGTCGTGGAGCACCTGGAGGGGGCAGGTGTGGCTGGTCAGATGCGCAGCTGGGTCACACCTCGGACGGCCAAAAGCAAGTGAGAGCCAGGGGCCCAGCCGTCGTCCGCTCTCTCAGTGTGTGATTCACCTTCACCTGTAAATTAAATAACAAGACCCCATGCTCAGGTGTGGGAGAGAAGAAATGAGCATTGTCCGCCGTTCCTGCAGATGAAGGTTTTCTCCGGATCGAGCGGTCGAAGCCGAAAGGCTGCGGTCGGAGGCCCGGTGTGGCTGAGCCCCTGGGCGCCCTCCGCGGCCCTCAGCCCGAGCCCGGTGCGGTCCCGCCGCCCACCTCTGCGAGCGCTCCACGGTCCCCTGATGGCGCAGTCCAAATGATACTCCGCTTCCCGGGGCTTTTGAGATTGTACGGATTTCCTTTGGAAAGAGGCACCTTCCCCGCCCTGAGGGTTTAGTTCCTTACTGAGGGTCCTTTCCCAGTACGCCTCCCTTTCTGCAGAGCTCCCTTCCCGGGGGGCTCCCCTGGTCATCGTCCCGTCCGTCAGGCCCTGGGGACGGCCACCCCGGGTGTAGAATCGTGAGGCTGTGTGGTCTTGGGAGTCAGGCTCTTCCCGCTCGTGCCGGGCGCTGGCTGCCGTTGGCTGTTCAGGAGCACATCAGAAGCAGAGGGCGGCCCCAGGCAGGACTGAGGGACCAAGGGCATTTGGGGGGAAAGAGGGGGCAAAGACCAGGCTCTGAAGCTGCTTCAGGGCCATGCTAGGGAGTTGGGTGTTAGCCCGTGGGCGTTCGGGAGGGCGGGGCCGGCCCTCCGAAGGGTCGACCTGGAGGGGGCTGGCCCAAGCGGACCCGCAGGGAAGGTCACTGTACGGGGGTGTGGCCTGTCATGAGCGGCCACCGAGGGGTGCCCCGGCCCACCGGGGTGTCAAGAGTTCCTGCTGGCGGCCGGCTGGGCCGCGCGGGGGGCGCGGGCTCCAGCTCGGGGCGGTGGGGGCTCCCCCAGCCCAACTGCACATCTGGCTGGTGTGATCCGGATGGAAGTGCTCACTGGTAATTTAGCCCATTCAGAAGTGCTTTCTCCCAAAGCGCTGTGTTGCTGACAATTTTTCCCATTGTGTGTGGGGTTGAGCTCCCCCCTCCCCCGCCGCCTGCCGTGTTCTGGGATCACCCTGGGTGTCTCTTTGAAATCCAGACACTCCTGAAAAGCTCTAAGTAGCTATTCACCAGTGAGGAAATGGCAGCGTGCCGCTTGCACGTGCGGCTCTATTTCGGGACCTGCGTGACGAGCGTGTCCTGGTTCTGGGGGGGCCCACGGCTGGGGTGGCGTCCGCGGGCCCGGCCTCACCGCTCTGCCCTTTCTCCTTTCTCCTGCAGCGCCCGCGGGCTGGAGAAGGCCCTGCAGCAGCTTCAGGAGGAGGTCCGCCAGGTCAGCAGCCAGCTGCTGGAGGAGAGGAAGAAGCGGGAGACGCAGGAGGCCCTGGCGCGGAGACTCCAGAAGCGGGTCCTGCTGCTGACGAAGGTACGGGGCATGGTGGGGGCGCCCAGGCTGGCCCTGCTCGGGAGGCCTGCTGTCCCGGCCAGCAGCCACCAGCCCATCCCTGCCACGTCCAGCTGGAGTGTCTGGTCCCCAGGCACCCATGGTTGACAAGATCGCTTCCCAGCGAAGGGCACTTAACCACAGTGGTTTATGTGGTCGGCCGGTCAGGCTTGTGTGGAGTTGCCTGGTGTCCCCGCCACCCCCCACAGAAGAGCGTCCGCCTCCGTGCATCAAAAGCAGACTCGTGGCGGCTTTCTCAGGCTGTGCTTTTATCCTGGGATGCTCGTGGGGTTCTTGAGTCACAACAGAGACTTCCCCTTTGGGACTCAGAGGGCCCAGGTGTGGGCCCTTCTGGATGGCCGTCCAGTGACCCAGTGCTCCTGGCGAGGGGCAGGGCTGGGGCCTGTGCTGACCTGAGCTCCCTCTTGCAGTCAGGGTCCGTCCTGCCCTGGGTTGTGGGCGGGGGCAGCCTTCTCTTCCTTCAGTGACCTGCGAGCACAGGGTAAACGGTGGCAGGTCTGTGACCCGTGGTTTGGAATGAGAACTGTCTCTGGGGTGCAGATATCCTGGGCAGAATGTTCTTGTTCCCAGCCTCGTGGGTGGGGCCGGGCTCTCTCTAATCGTCCTGTGCCTGACGAGTTTCCGATGTCTGGCTCGACAGAGTCCGCTGGAACACAAATTAAGGTTTTCTGTGGGAGCGTGTTACTTAAACATTCCCTTGAGTGCTGAAGACAGGAAGAGAGAGGCTGATTCTGTCCCTAAACGCTCTCCAGGCACAGATGTGGGGTGTCTAGCTTGCTGGGCAAAGACACCTCTCGTCTGCCCCGAACCCGACACTGTGTGGGCTGAGTGGGCCCATCCCAGGGATCGATGGTCCGCCTGGGGGATGCCAGGAGTTGTTCCTCATGCTCTTGGCCTCTGGGACCTCCTGCTTATGAAGCTTTGAGGGGACAGGTCATATTTCAGCTACGAAAAGCCTGCCATTCCATGGCTTCTCCGGCACATTCCTTGCCGTGTTGTCGCTTAAGAGCCTTGGCATCACTCAGGGCCCTGGGTCCAGGGGCTTCCCACGTCAGGCTTGGCCGACCTCTGCACACAGGCCCCTGGTGCTGCCCCCGGCCTCCTGGCTCTGTAGGTGATCCCTGCGGGGGAGTCATGTGAAATGCCCTCATGCGCCACCCCCATGGCTGAGCTGGGGCCTGAGCGCTCAGTTTGTGGAAGTCGCGTGTGGGATTTGGGGGAGTGGGCACGAAGGTGCTGTCAGTGCTGCTGGCGTGGGTCCAGACCGCAGGCGGTGGGGGGAGGGGGGCAGCGGGAACAAGAGGCAGACGGCACGCCTGCCCCGGAGGGCATGTCCATGGCTTGGATGGAGGGGCTGCGTGTGGCCGGGGCGTGGGACGCCTGTAAGTGGGGCTGAGGCCAGGCTGCAGTCCCTGACGGGGGAGCTCGGGCTTTCCTGCAGAGACGAGCAGGGGCAGCTTCCGCTGTGACCTTGGGGAAGGCGCTCAGTCCCTCTGGGTCCCCGTTTCAGAACAAGCAGGGGTGTCGCGTGCTGAAGCAGCCTCATGGGCCAGCCCGACGGGCTCCCGTGTGGACAGTGCTCACGGGGCATGTGAAAGCCACGGAAGGAGGAGACAGGATGGAGGTCCCCGAGGAATTGAAACCTGGGATCACCGCACCGTCCGGCAAGCCCACCTTGGGCTTTTACCCACAGGAGACGGAATCCGCGTGTGGAACAGGTGTGTGCACCCCATGTTCTCAGGCAGCATTGTTCACAGCAGCCCAGGGGCCTGGCAGCGGGGTGGGGGGGGGCAGAGAAGACAGGGCGTAGGCGCACAGTGGAATATCGCTCAGCTATGAAAAAGAAGGAAATCCTGCCGTTTGTCACAACGTGGGGGGACCTGGAGGGCATTGTGCCAAGTGAAATAAGTCAGAAGCACACATACTGCATGGTTTCCCATGTGGAATCTGAAAACGCTGAAGTCACGGGTGCTGGATTGGTGGTTCCGGGGCAGGGGCTGGGGTGGCGAAATCGGTGGACGTGGTCAGAAGGGACAGCCTTCACTTGTAAGATCCATCACAGAGGGAAAAACACCAGCCACAGATGTGGTGCGTGCCCGCCATACCTGGGAGGCTCCGGGTCACCCCGTGCCGCGACTCGGTGACAGCGCCGTGTGCCGCAGGAACCGTTGAGTCCCCTTCTCAGATCTCCTGTGGGTCACGCAGGTGTGCTCACTGTGTGGCAGGGGAGGGATTCAAGTGCAGAGAAGCAGCTACTGTGCACGGGGCCAGTGGGTCCTGCGTTCGTGCTGAGTGAGTCCCTCTGGGAAGATCTGCCTGTTGGCCGTCAGCCGGTATGAGAAGAACCTTCCTGTCAGCACAGCGCAGCCTCCGTTTCAGTGGGTGTGCGAGCGAGCCCCACACCGGGGGGCCAGCCACTGCGAGCCCTCTCTGTTGGCCGAGGTCACTTGGGTTCTAGTGGTTAGAATCCCCGTGGGAGATGCCTGTCAAACCCACGCCTCGCGACGGGAGCTGGTGGGTGTGACCCCCACCCGCAGACCCTCCGTGGCCCTCCGTGCCCAGACTGCGCCCCACCTTTGTGAGGTTTTGGCCTGGCTGTCTTGTCGGGCATTTTCTGTCCCGCAAGGTGACTGTCTGGGTCCCAAGGCAGGAAATTTCCATTCTCCCTGTCTCAGCAGGTTGGAAGTCGATGGCCCTTCCCGGCCTCATTCCGTCCCCACGCTGACCTGCGGCGCTCACGGGCCTTGCTGAGTTCGGGAGAGAGTGGGTATTGATTGCCTGGCGCTGACTGATGCGTTGACCGTTGCTCGAAGGCACATTCCCGATGGGTCGATAGCAGTCTCCCGCGCCGCCCTGGGTCCGGCTAGCAGGGGCCCGGCTCGCCAGCCAGTGGGGTGATGAAGCCGTTCATCAGGCCTGTCTGTGTGCGCGGGGGTGCCAGGTGCACGCCCACCATGTGTCCACGCTCGCGGTGAGCCCGCGAGCTCCGAGGCCTGTCGGTCAGACACCAGCCGGGCCTGCTCCTGTTCAGGTGCTTCCTCCTCAGGGCGCCTCCAAGGTGGCCGTTCTCGGGGCTCGAGGGAGTTTGGTACTGGTCTTCCCCTGTCCTTGCTGAGGAGGGACCCACCTCCGTGGCGCAGAGCCGTGTGTACAGCGCCCCCGCCCCCGCCGCGGCTCTGCGCCAGGCCGACCGCAGGCCTGCTGGCTGGGCTCTGGGCGCCTGTGTCCCGTCGAGGGCCCTGTTTGTGTGCTTGACATTTCCACGTACAGTGCTTGGAGTGTGCGGTTTTATTTTGAGACCTTATTAAGTGGCTCTAGTCTAAGGGTTTAATTGTTACTGATAGCTGAGAGTATAATCACCTTGGTAAAATACCATGACTATTTTAAGCAATTGAAAATTGGCTTCCGGAACTGGGTGAACACAAACCATTTTCCTATTTGAAATGAGCTATTTCCAGTGTGCCCCTGATATTCCACAGTATGGTTATAGAATTTTGTTATTTATAGAACCTCAGCAGTAAAAGCTAACTTTTAGCAAGAGATTAAAAAAACAAATGAAAGTAGAAGCTTCCCTTAACTCTTCTTTCTATATCCTGTTCCCCATCCCAGATGCCAGAGTGCAGTGGTTTCTGAGAGGAGGACGCAGGTCACAGGTGTCTTACTGACCACCCTGGGGATCAGAGCGCATGGTTTGATAGTGGTGATGTCCCTCCCTTGAAAGATCCCTGAGTGGGGTGGTGGTCCTCATGGGGGGCCGGATGGGTGGAGGTCCCGGTTGGGGGGCAGGCAGGTGGCTTCCTTTGCGTCGGGCATGCCAGGGTGTGGTTGCTGGCCGGCAGAGGATGTGCACCCCGCCCAGCGTCAGTGGGACTGCAGGCTGTTTTTCGGACACCCGCCCCGTGGGCGCCCCTGGGTCTGCGCCAGAACCCTGTGGCTCTGGCTTCAGTCATGCTCTGGTGGGCTGTGGGCGTGCCGCACCGTTGCTTGGGTCCGCTGGTGCTCAGCAGGGTGGGCCCTCCCCGTGCGGGGGTTTACAGGCTGCTTGCCCTTCTCTCCTGGGGTTCTGTCCGTATTCCGACCACAGATCTCTTGCTGGAGCCGTGTGTGCCACAGCTCTGGTCTGCGGCTTGCTTCCCCGCTCTCGTGTCCGTTGACGAGTAGCAGCTCCTAGTGTGAATGCAGACCAGCTTACGGATTCTCTGACCGTTGTCGGCGCTGTCTGAGGCTTCGTGACCTGGATGGACACAGTTGTTGCTACCAAAGTCATGGAGATAGTTAGCTGTTCTCTTCTGACTGCTTTATTGTCTCACCTTTTACGGATTGATGTCTGGGTGTGACAGGTGCTAGGTGTCAGGTTCGTTTCCCCCCAGATGTTAACCTGGATTTGCACTGCTGGTCATCTTGCCACATAGGCAAACACCCAGTCGTTACGTTGTATGCCTCAAACTAATGCTACGTGTCAGTTACACCTCACTTGAAATTCTCAGAAAGATTATTTTTTTCTCTGTTGAACATGCGGTTGGCCCAGCACCATCTATTGAGAGACCAGCCCTTTCCCATGGAGTGTCCCGGGGCCTTTGCCCCCCACCACGGGCTGTTCCTGGGCAGTCCAGCTTCTGGGTTCTCTGTTCAGTTCTGTTGCCTCCTCGTCTGTCTTTTTACCCTGCCACCTTGTCTTCAGTATTGCAGCCTTATGACGCGTCCACCTGTAGCCAGCTTTCACATTGGTTCTTCATTAAGATTCTTTGGCTCATCTTGGTCCTTTGCATATCCTCATACGTTTCAGAATCCCTTTGTCCGTTTACATGAAAAACTCTGCTGGAGTATGGTAAGGATTACAGTGACTTTGTAAATCGGTTTGGGAAGACATGACGTTTGCCCATTATCTTCTGAACGAGAACATCACCTGTTAGATGCATTTTATTAGACATTTTCCCAAGTATTTTCTGTTTCCAGTGCGGTTTTAACGGCCTCTCGGAGGACTCTGACCTCGTGTGCGTGCGTTACTGCTGTGTGGAAATGCAGTCGGGTTTTGGCCCCTGCGCCCGTGCACAGCAGTCTTGCTGAACTCGCTCCTTGGAAACCTCCGGCAGGGCCATGCCTGGCCTCTTCCTCCCCGGCCCTCGTGCCTTTCCTTTCCTTTTTTTCTTTCCGCTCTTCTTGCAGGGACCCCCAGTCGACTGTCAGGCGGAAGTGACTCAGGCTGTGTCCTTGTCTCATGCAGATGGGGAAGCTTCAGTACCTCACCCCCGAGGGTGACTTGTGCTGTTTGTTGTAGATACCGTTTATTGGATTAATGGAATCTCCTATTTGTTTTTTTTTTTTTTTTTTAATTTTTAAGTAATCCCTATGCCCAACGTGGGGCTTGAACTCACAACCCTGAGATCAAGGGCTGCACGCTCCACCGACTGAACCAGCTGGGCGCCCCTATGTGTCGTTTTCTAAAATGCATACCCCATCAGTTTTGATGGGGGTTATTTTTATTATTGTTCTGTTCTGAGTATTCTCTCGAATATTCTGTCTGGATTTGTAAGAGCTGGCCTTCAAGCAAGGTGTCCCATGCTCAGCCACAGTGCAGGCAGATGGGATGCTGGGAAGGGGTAGAAAGACCCCATACTCACTCTCTTTGCTGTCTCGTCCCACTGGTCCTGCTGGAGCGAGGCCTGCATGCTGGGCTCTGCGCCGGGCACTTCTGGGCAGGGCCGCTGCGCAGGCCTGAGCTCCAAACCCAAGGGCGCCTCCCTCTGGGGGACGGAGCGGACTAGTGGGAGCCTGGGACGGCCGCTGTGGCGACTTTGCTGAGCTCTGGAGTCGCTGGGGGAGGAGCCCCAGGGGAGCCTCCGGTGCTGCAGCCTGGTCGCTGGGTTTGGGTTTGTGTGTTGAGTAACTGTAGATCCGTCAGAAGTGGTGACGATGGTGGGACAGGTCCCACGTAGCTTGCCCCCAGCTTCTGCCCTGGAGACCTCTCCCATGATTGTGGTGCAGTATCGAAACCAGGCGTTTGGCATTTGCTGTGCGTGCTCGCGCGCGTGCGGGTGGGGGTCGGGGTGGGGGTGGGGGTGTCGCGCGAGCACGTGTGTACGTGCACGGAAGCGCCGCCGCAGAGACCTTCCCCCATGCTGCCCCGCAAGCACGGCCGCCCCGTTGTCCCTTGCTCCGTTTTCCATCTCTGCTCAGTTTGGCATTTCAACCATATATAAATGGAATGACACAATGTGTGACGTATTAAAATTTTTATGTTTTTAATTTAATAGACTGTGTTTCAGAGCTGTTTTAGGTTTATAGAAAAATCAGGGGCAGGTGCGGACTGCTCGTGTGCCTCTTCCCTGCCTCAGGAATGGTTCTCCCACGAACGCCCTCCTCAGTTGGGCACGTCGGCTCCGCGGCCGTTGGCTGGAGTCCGTGCTCGCCTTAGGGATGGCTCTCAGTGTTGTGCACCGTGTGGGTGGACACGTGCCTGATGTCATGCGTGCGCCCCTGCAGTGTCACCTCCCAGAACGCAGTCCCTGCCCTCAGGTCCCCGTGCCCCTCGTGCTCCCGTCCTCCCTCCCCCACGCCCGGCAGACACTCGTGCTTCCCTGTGCGGAGCGTCATGGGGCTGGAGTCCTGCAGCGTGTGGCCTTTCCAGACGGGCTGCTCTGGTTCCGCCGTGTCTTCTCACGGCTTGATGCCACGCTTCTCTTTAGCCCTGCGCGTGACAGTTGATCTGTGCGCTCATTTAGCGAGGGGCGTCTGGGTGCTTCAGGTCTCGGCAGTTTTGAAGGAAGCTGCCGTACACACTTGTGTGCAGGTTTCTGTGTGGATGCACAACTTCAGCTTACATATCTGCATCGCACGGTAAGAGTATGTTTCGCTTCCTCGAGGAAGCTGGGCCTTCTTCTCCTGAGGCTTTTCACACACAGTGTTTTCTTCCCTATTTGTAGAAGCTCTGTGGGGTGGGGTGGTGCTGTGTTCCTGATGGGCACATCGGACACGGAGCACAGGGAGCCGTGACCTTGAGGCTGGCGCCGCGTGGGCAGGGCCTGGCTCCCTGCCGCCGGCCTCCTGCTGGTGACCTCTGCCCTAGGACGGGTCTCTCCAGTCATTTCCCCTCTGAACGAGCGTGTAACTGGGTGCGTATAAGCCTTCAGGGCACTTGTCTGCTTTTCCCAGGTGACTGTGAGGGTTAACTGAGGTGGCACCTGTGGGGACTAGGGCCATGAGGGGAGGAGCCCTGGGCAGGGAGCAGATTCTGACTGTGCTCCTCGGGTGTCACTCCAGCCGCCCTGTCCCTGGTCACAGGCTCCTCGGTCCTGGCGCCTGAGCTCAGGCGGGTTGCTGACAGCTCAACATCCTGCCCTCTTACCTCCACAAAAAAGCAGATTATGTCCGTTTGTCTCCCAAAAGATCGTAAACGGCAGCTGCTTTTGATCCGCGTCTTCATCTTCTTCCCGCGTCCTTCTTCAGAGCCCACGAGTTTCCTAATCTTATTAAAAGGATTCCTCTTGTATGCCTTCCTTTTTAATGCTGAAAATTCCTGGGCTTAGGTAGCATAGAAGGAAAGGCTGAAAGCGCCCGGCACCTGCTCAGTCTTCTGAGAAGCAGCCGGCCGTCGAAAGCGCCTGGCTTGTGTCTGTCTCCGGGTGCTCTCTCAGGTGCGCTCCCTCTGCCCCCCCCCCCCCCCCCCCCCCGCCCCCAGCGGGGACTCTGATCGCTCCGCACCTGCCCCCACCGCACAAGCTTCACTCTGCACGGTGACCTGTGCTCCATGCGGAGATGGTGAGCGCGGTTTCTCTTGGCCGTGTGTTAAGAGTCTGCAGCCGTCTCGTGGGGGCCGCGGACATGGGCAGGGACGCACCTGGTGTGTGCAGGTGAGTAGGCCTTTAGGTGTGATCTGTTTTCAGTCTTCTGTGTGGGGGGTTCCAGCTGACCTTGTTGGACTGAAGCTGCTGTGGGAGTCACGGCCCTTTCTCAGTAGTAAGGGTCACTAACCCACAGCATGTCCCCACTGTCCTACTCTGGGACCTGTGTTGTCAGGGCTTCCCGTCCACACACAAGCCCTTAGTGATGTCCTGGGGCCCATGGACCTGGCACGTGGTTTGGGGGGCCTTGCCAGGGTGTGCCAGGCTGAATTGGACCAGAGCCCTCCGTCCCTGTGACTTGAGATGAGGAGGCTGAGGAGCTTGACCGTGACCAGGCTGGGGGCTGTTCTGCCCACCCTGAGGCCCACCCTTCCTGGTGCACCCTGGCCTTCTCTGCTGTCCCCCTTCTCTCTGTCCCGATGCCCAGCCCGTCCTCTCCACGCAAGACTTTAGTAGCTCCCACCGGGTGCCCTGGAGCTCTGGGCCTTTGGTGTAGATGGATTTTGCAGGGCTGTGGGTGGTTTCTCCGTAGGCCGAGAGAAGTGCTGACGAGACCGGGGCTGACATTACAGACACCCCATGTGGCCAGGCAGAGGGCTGAGTGTGCCCCTCATCACACCCACCTCCTCCACGTTAGAGATGAGAGTGCTGCAGACCAGAGAAGTTGAGTAATCGCGGTGACTCTGCACTGTCCCTCCGGAAAGCACGAGTAGGTCCTTTAGGGCGTAGCTCCTCCATGTGCCTACAAATCAGGTAGGATCTTGTGGAAATGCAGCGTTTGAGTAAGTGGCCCTGGGCAGGGCCCAAGATCCTGCCTGTCTTTCTGGCCCCCAGGCGGTACCTGGGTTGCGGGTCAGCGAACAGTGTTGAATAGCAGAGTCCAGTCCGTTTCAGAGCGAGTGTAAGGGGACGTGTGACGGGCCAGGCGCAGGGGCGTGCCACAGCAGAGAGCACGCACACCACGGTGACACGTTTCTATTGGCATGGTACCCGGTGCCGGTGGCCGGTCCTTGGTGTTGCTGATGAGGTCTCTGCAGGTGTCTGCAGGCCCCCCACCGTCCACATCCAGTCCTGGCCCTTGTCGCACCCTGCTCTCCTCCAGTGACCGCGGCCCTGTCCTCTCTGCATCCCCTCCACCTCCCAGAGGAGCACCCTGCCTGCTGTGTTCATTTGTTTATCCCTCCGGGTGCCTGTCTTACTGTCCCCACACCTGCACCCTGCAGTCCTGCCAAGGCTGGTGGCTCCTGAGGGGCGGGGTCTGCATTGCCCTTCTTCCTCCTCCCGCCTTCATCCCCAAGCCTCGCACCCAGCTACTGGGGAGCCCCAGGAGCTGGGCTCAGAACTCGGCAGCAGTCTGCAGAGTGGAGTTGGTGGCTCTTCTGTGACTTGGGACTCAGAGCCCCTGCAGCACCATGGGGAGGGCCTGGGCACTGAGTCACAGCCTTTAAATTCAGGCTCAGATTCAGACCTTGCTTCTTCCTTACTTCATATGCCTCCTTTCACTTTTGCCTGATCCCCGAGAAAAGCCTGGAGGAGGCTAGCGTACGTGGTTTCTAATTTAACGTTTGTCCTGCTTAGCCCTGCGGCCCTCCTCCTTCCAAAGATAGGCAGGATCCTCTCGGCTTTAAAATTTAATTTTCAGGTGTTAATATATTGTCTTTTCAGGTTACCTTTCTAGGCTGACATTTCTCTTAGATCCATTGAGGTAACAAAGTGCACCTGTTCTGTTACGGGAGCACGCCATTTGCCGAGGCATCAGAAAGCCAGTCTTGTCCCCAGGGTCACTGCAGTCCCCACCGAGGGGGGCAGCAGGAACTGGGTCGAGGCGGCAGAAACAGTCCTAGAGAGGAAAGCAATGTTAGGAAATGTAATGAAATCGAAAGAATGCCTTTTGTCCCTCCCCGATTCGAAGATGTTTATTAAGATGGGGTTTGGGATGGTGTGGAGGGGTGGCACCCTGGACCTCCCTCCATCCATCCGCAGGCCTCGGGGTCTGTGCCAGTGCTTCTGCCCTGGTTCTCTGGCTCTCCACCTCCCCGGCTGCTTGGCTCACTTGTCCTCTTTGTCTCTCCTGAGAGGGAAGGGCCTTTTCTGTCTTGTTCACCAGCAGTTTGCTGTTAGGAGCCTGTGGTAGGTAAGGGGCAGTGTCCCACCTCTGTTCCCCGTCTCCTGTCCCCGCTCGCTGCCTTTGCCCATGAGCGGCCCCCTCCCGCCTTCCTTCGGGCACTGGTGCTGTGCCCTGTGTGAGCAAGGGCTTGCTGCCTCGGCTGGAGGGCTCCCGAGACAGGCAGCCCCTGCGCCACCCCATCTGCCCGCCGCCGGGTGGGTGTTTGGGGCCGTCAGAAGCACTTGCAGCGAGATCGTGGATACAGACATGTCTGTATTGACTGTTAGGACTTAAACTTAGCAACTGGGAAAATGGTGTCTTTCCCGCTAACAGTGAAAGTTAAAAGAATGGCAGCTCCCAGTGGCAGAGGACAAGAAGATGAGCAGTAACGGGAGCTGATTCCCAGGGTGGGGTGGGGGCTGTGCCCCAGGAGTGTGGGGCTTGGACATGCATCCTCTTCCTCCAGGTCCTGGGACTGGCCCATGTGGGGTGCCTTGGTTTTAGCCTGGTCCTCGCTGCCCCCACCCCGTCCTCCGGAGCACACCTGCAGGCCACGCCCTGTCCTGTCCCCTGTCTCCCCCACCAGCACAAGCCTGAGGCCCCCGGGCCACCTGGGGCTCTTCACTGTTTTCTGGACTTACGGACTGTGTGCCCTTTGAAAAAGGTTTGCCAACGCATGGAATGTTCACTTGAAAAGCATGCATGTGACCCGCGGTCAGTGATGAAATGCTAAGTAATTGAATCTGAGTACGTTTACTTGGGAGGTATTTATAAAACTTGGTGTGAGTAGGATCTCCCATTTTCCCCACCCCTGGGTTGTCCTGTGCACGCCCTGGGTCACGGGCTCCCTGCATGGAGGTGACCACGGCCCCACCTGAGGGGTCCCCGACTGTGGAGGAGATGGGCCTCGGCCATCAGACAGGCCTGGCGGCCTCCTGGTTGCTGACATCGCTTATGCTGTTCTCAAAGGGGAAGCAGACGGCGTCCTCTCCGATGTCCCCGCATGCTGTCCATCTCCGCATATCCTCACTGTGACCCTTCCTCCTCTGAGGTTGGCCCTTCCGGGGTCACAGCCTGCTGGCCGCCGGCTCGGGCACATGCCGGCATGGACGGCGCTCAGGGCTGGCGGGGCAGGGACGGTGTGTTCACTGCCCGTGGCTTGATTTCTTAGACGCCTCTGTGCCAGCAGGTGAAACCTCAGCCCCCGGGTCCTTCGACACCATCGTAACGGAGGGTTTCTCCGGTCACACTTGTTTGTGAGCCCTGCGCGCTCTCCTGGCCACGTCACCATGCCCGCCCGCTTGCTCGGGCTCTGAGCAGTCCCACGGCACGGGGACTAGGGGCCAGTGCTGTCTTCATTGGCACATTTAATATTTTGTTTGTGGGGCATTTTTGCTTGAATATTGAATTTCTAAACTGCAGCGTTAACGTGTTCTCTGTCTTGCTTCCTGGGGTCCTGGGGTGAGTGCCTCTCTCCTCACCAGCATCCAGGCCGCCAGGGCCCGAGGCACTTGCAGCCCAGCGGGGCTCCTGGTGGAGAAACCTGAGTGTCCTCACTGGGAAACAGGCTGCAGTCCCCCAGGGTGGGCCTGGCTGGAGGGGGAGGTGGAGGCCGAGCGGGGAGCAGGGGGAGGGGTCGGGCCTGCCCACCTAGCCCTGGTGGCCAGAGGGGCCGGGAGTGCCACCGGCAGACCCGGGAGGACTCCCGCGTCTTCTTTCACACTTTACAATCCCCTCCCATCCTGTGAAGATCTGCGTCCTTTTAACTCGGTTTTGAAGAGATCCCGGCCTTGGAGTAACCTGGCCCTGAGTGGAGACGGAGCTGCAGGTGACGATGGCCGCGGCTCAGAGCGTGGTTCCCCGCCGGGCATCTCTCCAGTGCCGCTGCTACAGTAGCCGCGTGTCCTGCCGCTGGACCTGCCCCCAGGCCGTTCCTGCTGAGGGGTTCAGGGGCGCCCAGATGCCCTTGACCTCTGCTGGCTGCCCTTGGCCGGGGGCTGCTTGGCGGTAGGCCTGCTGGGACCGCGTCTGCGTTCTGGGTGCTCCCAGGCAGCTTCCTGTTGCTGGCCTTTGCCCCCTGACTTGTCCTCCATGTCCCTGCCCAGAGAGGGGGCCCTGGACGGTGCCTCTGCCCTCGGCGTGGGGGAGGGGGCCGGCCCTTCCCCAGCCTCAGCTCCGCTGTTCCCTTTCCCAGTGCGAGTGGCCTCCAGGGGCCCCAGGGAGGCCAGGCACTCAGCATTCCTGGGGACTGTCTCCCAGCACAGGCAGTTCCCGGCTTGCTGAGCTTACCGCAGGCTGTAGCAGAGTCAAAGGCTGCAGCAGCATTTGGGGTGTTCAGGGAGGCAGGCGCGACTTGCAGCCGTGACTTGTCCTGAAGGAGAGCCTGTGGCGCCCGTCTCCTGCACGCTGCACCGGGACTCCTCCTTCCTGGCCGGCGGGGCTGCTCCTTTCTCCTCCTCCTCTCTCCAGCAGCTGGAGGCCCTCTGGGTCTGTGCGCAACTCTGGCCCCTGGCTGCCCCGGGTGGGTGGGCGCCCAAAGGTCGCAGCCCTGGCTGTGTCAGGGAGGGGCTCAGCACCTGGGCTGGGGGCCGGCAGCTCGGCTCCCGATGTCTCCATTCTGGGGGAAGAGCCTGGGACTGAGACTCGGAGAACCCCAGCTGGCACTGAACTCTGTCGCTTTGTGCCTGGGGCCTCTGCCTCAGGACACCCGGCCTCTGAGCCCTCAGCCCTCTCCTGGGCGGGATGTGCGTGTGCGGTTCCCCAGCGCCGGGCAGGACCCATCCGTGCGCTGGGGAAGGATTTGTGATCCTGAGCTGGTACTCCCGTATGCTCTCCGTCAGTTCTGCTCCGCCGGGACACGTGTGTCCCTCAGAATCGCCCTGCCGCAGAGAATCACGCGATACTGTGCTAGGTGACACGTGAAGGACAAGGGAATCCAGCGAAGGGCGGCGCGGCGGTACCCGCAAGTGCGGAAGCTCGCACAGCGCCCGCCCTGGGGCCGAGCCCAGGTCGGCAGCGGCGTGCGCGTTCCTCTGCCGGGGCGATGTTGCCATCCGTTGGCGTCCCCCAGGCCGGCCGCTCGGGCTGCTGCTTCGGTGTGCGGTAGGTGGGGCCGCTTGTCCGTGCCCCCCGTGCGCCCCGTGCCCCCCATGCGGGGCCTCGTGCTGTGTGCTCCAGGTTTGCGGGGGTGCGCGGGTATCTGTGTGGTAGTAAGCGAACGTCGGGCACTTGGTGTGGGACCCGAACGAACAGTGGTGACTGCTGACACCCGTCACACTAACGTACTTCCGTGAACAGAGCTGTTTTGAAAACGCTCTGAGCTCGGGTTGGCAGAATCCCATTTTATGGGTGAGGAGTCTGGGGCTGGGGGAGGCTGAGTGCGCCCAGGGCAGACGTAGGAGACCGTCCTGCCCGTGTGTCCCTGTCCCTGCCTCCTCGTGTCAGTGCCCGGGCACGTGTGTGTCTGTGACTGTGACCTGTGGGTGTGAGCGTCCACGGAGGGCCTGCCTGCGTGCGCACGTATGCGTGTGAGTGAGCATGTGTGTTTTCAGTCTGGAAGGCGGCTGTTGGATGTAGTTGGCTACTTTTCCCAGGAGGCCCGTGAGAAGACGAGGACCAGCCCTGCTGTCGTGATAGATATTAAGTAGCAATAAAGTGGGGTCTGTGTTTACAGACCCAGAGTGCACTCAGACTGGAAGGTATTAAACATCATCCATCATCAAATGCAGGGAGAGTGGTTCAGAGTCAATAATCTTTTGGTTAACTTCACCCATAAAGCTCCAAACTGCCCCTAATAAACCTCCGAGGAGGAGGGAGGGAGTTCTTGCAGACCGCAGCGCTCCCAGCACTGCCCCGGAGTCAGGCCCACGGCGTGCCACATCTCTGGGCTGGCCGCATCGCTCCGAGGTGAGCGGGTGTCCCCTCTGGCCTCATGCAGTGGCTGCGGGCCAGGACAGGCATCTCCCGGGCCCTTCCCAGAAGCCCGTTTGCTTGCTTCTGCCGTAGGTCATTCCCAGCTTGCAGCGTGTCTGGAGCACAGGGGGAACGTGGCGTCACGTTTGCCGGCCGTGCCTGGGGCTGGGGGCGGCGTGCTGGCTGCAGGCTGTCTGCCCAGGAGGGCGGTCTCGGTAAGGGGAAGCTGACGGTGCCCTTGGGTCTGCCGTGGATCCCGGACCCTCTCGCTGGCGGCCCCCTCCTTAATCAATCTGTGCATCTCCTGTGCACGTGCAGGATGGGTGCGTGTGAGGGTCACGTTCGCACGTGTGACCATGTGGTGTGCCCGGTACCTGGCTTCGTCCCCCGGTCTAGCATGGACTTCGTGAGGGAGCAGCCGTGGGCTCCACCAGGCGCTCTCTCTCTGGCCTGGGGTTCAGGGCTGGCTCCCAGGCCGAGGGTCAGTCGCTCCCCCTTGCCTGACCGGGTGCAGTGAGTAGACCTGAGGGGAGCCAGAGGCTAGTGTGGGGCCGGGGCGTGAGCAGGGCTGTGTGTCCTGTCTGCCGTGCCGCAGTCCTCACGAGGGGACGTCAGCCCCGGAGGGTGTTCGCGAAGTTTGTACAGAGCCTTCCAGGTACAGGGCCTGGTTTCTGGCAGAATGTGAGAGAATTTGAACAGTTCCTGAATTTGCGCCTTCTAAAGTGCTGATTTTCTCTAGAAGTTTCAAGTAAGTTTTACTGTGTTTTTTTTTTTTAAAGATTTTATTTGTTTATTTGACAGAGACACAGCGAGAGAGGGAACACAAGCAGGGGGAGTGGGAGAGGGAGAAGCAGGCTTCCCACTGAGCAGGGAGCCCGATGCGGGGCTCGATCCCAGGACCCTGGGACCATGACCTGAGCCGAAGGCAGACAACTGAGCCACCCAGGTGCCCCTAGTTTTACTGTGTTTAAGGGCTTTTTTCCTGTCCCCCTCAAGCCTCCGACCAGGGAGCAGGGTGGTGCCCTCAAAGAGTAGCCGGTGTGACCGGTGCCCCGAGGAGGAGAGGACAGGATCTCCTGCTGGTCCTGCGCTTGCAGAGTCCAGTCTGGGGTGGCCGAGGCTGGCCAGCCCTCTGCTAGCGGCGCAGTGGGAGACAAGCTCTCTGGCCCAGGTAGCCTTGTGGTTCCGGTCAGCTGGTGAACACCCGCGAGAAGCTGCGTCATCGCAGAGTGCTGTCTTCGAGAGGGGTGGCCCCACTCTGAAGGCGTCGGCGGGTGGGCAAGGGGGGATTTCAGCACAACCCTGCCTGCCAGTGGACCGCCCACCTCCAAGGGCCCTGGGCGTGTTCAGAGACGCGGATTCTCTGGCTGGGGGCTGTGTGTCGCTGGGAAGCGGCTCCAGCCCTGAGCCCGCCCGTCGCCAGCTGTCCCTGCAGCTTCTTCCTGTGATGCAGGACCCACCCACCCCGTGTGGTCGGGGAGCTCGTGCACGTGGTCCGGGTGGGCTGCATGCTACAGGCAGCACTCTTCTAGGGGCTGTTCTGGCCTCCTTTGGGCCACCAGGAGAGTAGTGTGGACTTTATTCCTACTGTGTGCATCGTGTGCTCCCCAGAGCTGAGTGCTCGGCCACACACACTGGCCTGAAGACCTGTGTGTGCGCCTCTGTGTGGCCAAGGACGGCGCCCTTGGGGCGACACATCTGCTCCCACTTTGCTCTCCCCTCCCCTTCCTTTGAGGGATTCGGGTAGCCTTTTCCCTTGCTCTGGGACCTGCAATTCCCAGTCAGGGATGTCCTCTTTTCCGGGGCTTGCTTGGGGCTCTCCATTAAGCTTTTACAAAGGGCTTTATCCCCAGCTTTATGAAGGTCTCTAAATAAGTTAGATCCATTGGTTAGCCTTTGCCAGTGATTTTTATTAACCTCCGCTTAAAGAAACATTGCTGGTTACAGAAGCGTGATTTATTCCTGTATAAGCCAGCCTCGTTTAGCCACCTGTAAGCCCCCGGGAGGAACGGCGCCGCGTAAATGCGAAGTGCTGGGCGGTAATGAGAAGCATATATAAGGAGAGGGCTTGGTGGCTGGAGGGGCTGTGGATCTGTCTTTCGAAGGGACTTTCGCGTGAAGTAAGTGGGGAGAGGAGCCGGGAGAGCTGTCTCCTGCCCCCGGGTGGAGCGCTGGGCCCCGCCATGCCTCCTGCTGTGCTCATCCCTCGGCCACCCCTGCAGACGCCAGAGCCGCGTCCCGGGACTGGGTTCCAGGCGTGGAGAGCAGTGCAGACTGCAGGGCTTAGGTCAGGGGGTTGGCGACCTTCCCCGTCACCACTGGCTCCTGGTGGCTCTGCCCTGGAGGCCACGGTGCTGCGGGGCAGGCTCAGAGGCCCGGCCTCAGGTTCTGTGCGGCTTGGGCCGCGGGACCTCCCACCTGAGCTGCTGCTGCTTCTGTGGGATGTAGGGGTGCGGGGCACGGACCCGACATGGTGCCGCTCCTTCCCTTAACTTCCCTCCTCTGTGTCAGGGACATGGAGGTGACCCGCGTGCCTTTGACACGGGAGGAGATGCTCGTCGGCCTCCTTCCCTGCTGTGCTTGTCACGCAAGCAGGTGGCTTCCGTGCACACACCACCTTCTCTTCCTGGCAGAACCCGGCGAGGTTGAGCGGAAGTGGGCACCACGCAGGCCGTGGGGCACCAAGGACGGCGGTGGCTGGGTCACAGGGACAAATGGCCCACGGCAGCCCCAGTCTCTAGGCTGCTCGCCTGGCTGCCTCCGCCCCTAGACCGTATTTGTAAATCCTTGCGGGTAAAATCCAGATCGCACACCAGTCTCTTTGGGGCCCGGTGCTTGCGCTTTTAAGGAACTGTTTCCGGGCATATGGCTTCTCCCTGGTGCCCCGTGGCCAGACCTGCAGCCCTGGCGTGGTGGCGTGACCCCCCAGAGTGTGTACATTTAAGTCCAGCTCAGCGGTCCTGCGGCCCGTGCCCTGGCCATGGTCTCACTGGGCCCACGGCTCTCTGCCGCCCGGGGAACCCGATGGTCGTGGCGCCTCTGCGTCCGGGCTCGGCAGCTGCCTCCTCAGACCCGTGCGGGCCTCTGCACATTGCTGGCCCTGAGCCTTCGCTCCGGCTCGAGTCCTCTCGGGCCTGCCCCCAGGTGTGCTTTCGGCTCAGCCCGTGGCATCTGTCCGCTTTGGGCCCCTGGTCGTCCTGTGTACTTCCGCATGTCACTGTGCTCCCGCCGCCCGCTGCCAGACCGTGGTCAGCGGTGACCCAGGGTCCCGTGTAATCGCAGAGCCACATGCTGCCAGCCCGGCCGGACCCGGTCACTTCACAGCCCCAAAGCCACTGCCACCTCCCTGTTGCCTGCAGAAGGACGAGTGTGGGGCTGTCCAGTGGCGGGTCCTCCGGGGCCCGTTGGCTCTCAGCTCCCACAGCCGTGGACACAGCACTGTCTCTGTGTGGGCGGGCTGGGTGTGGGCGCGGCAGATGGCCTGGCCCGCGGCCTGGGACGGTGCTCACTCCTCAGCTTGGGACCTCCCCGCACACAGTGGTGGGAGAGGGCTCAGGGCCCAGAACCCTGCCACTGGGCCGGCGTGGCTCAGTGGAGCAGCTCAGATTCCAGGGGACAGCGGCTCGGCCTTTTGTGGCCACATACCCAAGTGTCCCTTCTGCAGACCGGTCCTTCCAGACACCCCCAGTGCTGGCCTGGCAGGACCCCTCCAGGCCGGGGAGGGCCTCCTCCTGTCAGAGCAGATTGCTTTGAGGCGTTTCAGAGGATTCAAGTTAATTAAAGAGCTCTTCCTTGCTTTCATTTCCTTGTATCTGCCAGCTATTTACATGCTAATGCAGGCCCTGCCGCCCAGAATGAGGGGAGGTGTCAGCTCCAGGCGCCTCATCACGCAGGAAAACAGTGGGAAATGAGATGAGCACTCGTTTATATATTTATATTGTGTCCCTATGGGTAGTGAGAGGTGTGCGGATTCAAATACATTTGAAAGTCAGTGGCATAGTCTTTTTTTTTTTTTAGTATTTCCTGAAGTGTCTACAAGGCTGACTTGAATTTTCTCCATTAAGGCCACATCTTACGCCGCATAATTGAATGCATTATGCATGGTAATCTCTTTGCATAAGCAATTTTATAAAGAAAGAGGATGCAGAAAGTGGGGACCAAACTTTTCAAGTGCAGCGCTGTTCTTGCCGGCAGCCTGGCTTCCTTGGCGAGGGGCTTTCCGCCCAGAGGGTCAGCTGCTGGCCGTGTCCTCTGGCTCTTGGTATCGCTCTCCAGAAGAAGGAACCGCGCGGGGCTAAATGTGTGTGGGGCTAGATGAGGGAATGCGGCTGCCGTCGCGGGGTGTGCTTGGGCCGCAGTGGTCCAGAGGCCCCGGGTTTGTGCCTGTGGACGGGGCCTGCGTGTCTTTGTCTTTCTCCGTAATAGCACCTTTTACAGGGGCGTGGTTCTCCCCGACCTTTGTGCGTGTGCCTCGCTAGGACAGAGCTGGGTGGACGGGCACCAGAGTGAGTCTCCCCTCTGGCTTCCCCGCTCCTTGGCGGCCTTGGGGGTCGGTGGCATCTTCGCAGCAGGGAAGTAATACCATTCTGATGGAGTCCTGCCTTCCTCAGGCGGAGGGGGTTAGTGAGTGGTCTGTCGCTGACTTAGATGTCCTCACAGCCCTTCCTCGTCTGGTTTAATTCACACATTGGGAATATCGCCTCTGAGGCCAGAGCAGTGCTAGACACCTGCTGGCTCCTAAAGTGAGCTTCTGAGGGCAGCATGAGCCGCGGTGCCCGGCCCCTAGGCCTGCTGAACGCCTTCAAAGAGCAGCCGACATTGCCGTGTCTAGGAGGGTGGAGAAGGCGCATGTTCTTCTCCTTCTGCTGAGGACAGGTAACGACCCTGGCCATTATGTGTAAAACAAACATAAAAGACACAGAGAGGTGGTGGCTGGGGCCTCGGGACCAGGGCACACCGTGTGCTGAGCCTCCTGGGCTCTGCTCTTCCCTCTCGTCCCACAGCTGGAGCCCGTGAGGCCGGATGCGTTAGACCGCACTTGGCGGTGCAGGAACCCAAACAGGCGCGTAGTGGCTGAGCCCAGCCGTGGGACTCGGGGGACAGTGGGAGGCGTCCCTGAACCTGGAGACAGAGCGGTGGGAAGCACCCAGTGCGAGCGGCACCGAGCAGTGCGTCTGGGGGAACACGGCAGAGCCTGCGGGGCCCTGGGGTCTGAACAGAAGCTCACACTCGCACGGACGCCCCTGCACGCCCAGGAGAGGGGAAGCGGGGCTCACGGTCCTCCCAGGGATGACGGGGAGCTTCTGGTGGCTCGTTCTTCTCCTTACGTGTGACACGTCTGTTCAGGTTTTTCATTTCTTCTTGAGTCAGTTTTGGTAGTTTGTGTCTGTGGGAATTCGTCCATTTCACTAGGTTGTTTGAGTTTTGGCATCTCGTCGTTGATAGTATTCTTTTATAATTTTTTTTATTTCTGTAAGGTCAGTGATACTGTCTCTGTCATTTCCAATTTCAGTTATCCAATCTTTTCTATTTTTTCCTGGGTTGGCCTAGCTGAAGGTTTATCGATTTTATTGATCTTTTTAGAGCGTCATTTTTTGGCTCAGCTGATTTCTCTATTGTTTTCTGCACTCTTTTTTGTTTATTTCTGCGCTCATCTTTATTAATAATTTCCTTTGGCTTGTTTTGGATCAGCTGATATTTGAGGAAGATGCAGAAGCAGTTTGGTGAAAGAAAGATGGTCTTTTCAGCAGGTCACGCTGGAGCGCTCAGGCACCCATAAGCAAAAAAGCAAACCGCACACTTTATACAAAAAGTAACCACAAAAATAAACGTAGAATGTAAAAGTACAGAAGTTTTATTAAAAAAAAGAGAAAGAAAATCTTCAGGGTCTAGGCAAAGAGTTCTTCAACTGGGCCATCAAAAACACGATCCATAAAAGGAAAAGTGATAAATTGGACGTTGTAACAACTGAACACTCTGCCCTGTGAGAGACCCTGGTCTGAGCTGCAGAGATGCGTGCAGACGGAGAGCGTGTTTGCAAGCCGTGTGTCCGACAAAGACTGTTAGCTGGACTCTATAAAGAACCCGAACACTCAACAGCAGAGAAAATCTAATAAGAAAACTGGCACGTGCAGATGGCAGATGAGCACAGGAAGAGATGCTCAGCATCATTAGCCAGCAGGGAAATGCAAGTAAAACCACAGTGAGGGATCACTGCACACCTCAGAATGGTTAAAATAAAAAATGGTGACAACACAAAGTGCTAGCAAGGATGCGGAGAAACAGGATCCTAACCATCCTGGTGGGAATGTAAACTGCCCCAGCCCTCTGGGTTATAACGTCTCCGTTTGTTAAAAGCTGAACTGCAGTGACCAGATGGCCCAGCAGTTGCACCCTGGGCATTTATCCTGCAGAAACAGAACGTATGTGCGGGACTGCTCCTCGCAGCTTTATGGGGGATAGTCCAGAGTGGAGAGATCGCCAGCGTCCTCCAGTGGTGGACGGTTGCACATGGTGGTTGCACATGGCGGCAGAGCTGTTGGTCTGGGGTCGGTTGGCCCTGCTGGCGTTCTCCCTCCAGCTCCGCCAAGCTACCGTGACTCCTCCTCTCCTACTCTGTCCCGGCGCATGTCCACCCTCGGAGGCTGCCGTGGGTTGTGGTCTTTCCCCTCCCAGGGCTCTGACTCCTTGTGGTGTGGCCACAGTCAATGTCGAGGGTGAATCGGGGAACTGTCCCCTTAGCTCACTGGCTCCAGGCTCATGTGTCTGGAGGTGCCGGGAACCCCTAACCCCTTTAAACCTAGAGCACCTCTGGTCTTTCTCGATTGTAATACTGTACATTGTGGAGCATTTGGAAACTGCTAAAAAGTATAAAGAAGACATTTCATTGAAATCATGTTTATATGTTTTCTTCATATCTTCCTTCCTCCCTCCTTCTCCCTTTATCCTTCCATCCATCCTTCCATCCATGCATCCATTTATCCATCCGTCATCCACCCATCTACCCGTCTGTCCATCTGTCTGTCAGTCCATCCATGTGTCCACCCACCCACCCTTCTATCCGTCTATCCATCTATCCATGCATCCATGCATCTATCCACTCATCCATCCGTCCCATCTGTCCATTCATCCACCCGTCCACCCGTCCATCCCATCCATCCATGACTGGCTAATGACAAAGGGCCAGGTGCTGTGGGATCAGCTGTGGTCTTGTAGCTATTCCAGGTATTAGGAAAATTGGCAAGAACAGAACAGACAAGACCTGTTTGTGTCCTGTGTTTGTCACTTAACATTTATTGTGACAGATGCTTGGGTCATTAAACAGTTTTTGAAAATAACAAACTATAGAAATGATCCCTGAAAGTATGGTTTTAACAGTTTTTGGAAAATAAAACCCTCAGTGGCTGTATAATGTTCCTTTGTATGGATATATCAGAATTAAACTCTTTATTGGAAATTTAGATTGTTTTTAATTTTTCATTAGTTTTGCTGGCGGGAGCGGCATCCTTGGATGCAGCTCTTGGCCATATCTCTGACTCATTTCTTAAGATGTGTATCAGAGCCCGGGATTCCTGGTGACAGGGTAGAAGCACCGTTAGGACACTCGGTCGGTGTTGCTGGCTCAGTGCATGTCCCCCCGGCAGGCGAGCCCCGTTGGCACTATCATCCGCAGCTCATTTCATATTGCTTTGGGTGAGAAATGGATCTTACTGGATTTATGTGGCACTTGCCCAAGTTCAGTCCACTGCCGTCTTAGACGGCACTGTTTTCCAGAGGAGGGAGGAGGTTTCCGGGGATTCAGTAGCTTGCTAGAAGCATGGCCAGGAAGTGGGAGAGCCGGGTTTGCAGCTCGAGTCCAGTCCCTCTGCAGAGGGAGGGCAGCTGAGAAGCAGGGAAGGTTAAGCAAATTAAGGGTCTTGGAAGTCAGATTTGTGCAGTAGTCGTCCTACGGCTGCTTCCTCGTGCTCTGCAGACTCAGTTGGCCTCGAGACGTCCGCGCCCTGCGCAACGTTCACGGCTGTTTGAGGCCTTCGCTGCTGGGGGGGCCCGTGCCCGGTGGCACAGAGCATAGGCGGGGGGGGCCTTACTCGGACCCCGTCGTGGTCACCCCGCAAGCACCCGGGAGGCGAGCTGCCCCCCTGCTGGGCTGTGACTCCGCCGTGCGGGCCACCCTCCTGCTTGTCCCGCTGCCTGTCTTCAGCGAGGGGGGAGCAGGGGGCGCCGGCAGGGGCTGCTGCGGCCTGGTGTGCAGGGCGACCGCCAGCCAGGGGCTTCTCTGAGCAGCCACCTTGGCTTCGATTCTCCCGCTCGCCTCCGGCTCGGTGAGTGCCTGGGGCTCGTGTCCCGCAGTCCCGCAGAGCGCCGCTGCTTTCCTCGCTGAGGGAAGCGGGAGTCCGTTTTCCTCCTCCAGGCAGGGCTCCTCTGTTCGTCAAGCCTCAGCCGAGTTGGGGTGCCAGCAGCTTTGTCCCTGAGCCCTCCAGCCCTGCCGCCCTGTTCGCTGTCCGGTGGGCCTGGAGGGGCAGTCGCTCACGGGGCCTCGACACAGCCGTCCCCTCGGGAAGCAGCACCGCGTTGTGCCTGCCGGGCCAGTGGAAGGAAAGGCCTGAGGCTGGGAGCCGGCTCGGCTTTGGGAGCACCTGGAACAGGGAGTACTCAGTGTGGGGATGGAGCCTCTCATTTGGCTCTGCTCCAGGCCCATGGCCAGAAGTCATCACGTGTGATTCAGAAAGTCAGGGGCCAGAGCGCCCTGCAGGGCCTGACCACTCCCTCCATCCCAGGTCCCAGTGGGGGCCGGCGGGACCCTGGAAGGGAGCCCGTGACTGCAGCATGGGCAGAGGGGACACGGGCAGAGGACACAGGCAGGGGGACACGAGCACAGGGGACATGGGCAGAGGGGACACAGGCAGAGGACACGGGCGGGGGGCACGGGCAGAGGGGACATGGGCAGAGGGGGAGCAAGGGCCGAGAAGGGACACGGGCAGAGGGGACACGGGCAGAGGACACGGGCAGGGGGGCGGCACGGGCAGAGGGGACACGGGCAGAGGGGGGCACGGGCAGAGAGGGGGCACGGGCGGGGGGGGCATGGGCCGAGGGGGCACAGCTGCAGCTCCCTCCTTCCCCCAGAGGCTGGGAGGGGCCTGGAGACTCGAGGGCGGAGGGAGTGGCTTCCCAGCCCTCCTAGCCTGTGAACCTCACTCAGAGCTGCTGCAGGGGCATCGAGGCAGGTGGCCCCTGCTCTCTTGACCCCAAGAGTCACGAACTGGGGGAGCAGGCACCGATTGAGCCCTTCTACCGAGTACTGTGAGTCGTTCAGCAGTTACATTTTTAACATTTTTTCTTTGCTGAGTATTGTCTTGGGTGTTGAAAATTCAGCTTGAAAGACAAAGAATGTCTCACCTACCCCGTGGAGCTCCCCGTGCAGTCAGGGAAGCAGGGAGAGGCCTGACCTAAATAGGAAGTTGTCATGATGGCCAGATGGTGGGCCACAGAGTGTGTTGAAGGTCCCCTCACCCCCAGCAGGGCCCCTGTCCTGGGATATCCCCCCGCCCCACAGCGGGTCCCCATCCTCGGACCACCCTCCCCCACCCGAGCGGGCCCCCGTCCTGAGACATCCACTGGAGTGGGTCCTCCGTTCTGGGACACCCCCTCCCTCCCCCTTCCCCCCGAGTGGGCCCCAGTCCAGTGGTTCATTGGGAATAACCAGGTTTGTATTCTGCTGTTTAATGGGGGAAGACATTCCAAGAAGGTGGGTTAAGAGTAATAATCAATAAGAGCTGAAATTTAAAAATTGATACTATGGGTTCTACATAAATGAGCTTACTTGGTCCTAAACATAAGCCGATGAAGGGAGATTTCTTGTCTTTCACGGTTGACAGAACTGAGGATCTGGCAGAGTCACTCACGCCTGCCCTGGTGCCACATGGGGTCTGGGGTCCAGGGTCTGCATAGATGGGGGTGGCGTGAAGAGCTGAAAGCAGGCCTTTTTGTCCGTTGCTCTGTCCCGTGGGCCCCAGTGGTCGGTAGCGGGTGATGTTTATGGAACGAGTGAAGGTGGTGGATCTGGGTGTGAGCTGTCTGGCGTCCTGGGCCCTGTGGAGGCGTCAGCAAGCGGGTGCCGAGACCCTGAGGTGCGTGAGGCCATGCGGCTGAGCTGAGGGAGCAGTGGACAGGGCACGCCTGCGGGCCCAGGTGTGGGGGCACACCCACACGCACAAGTGGTGTGACAAGGTAGAAGGTGGGGCTTGGAAAGTCCTCTGAGCCTGTTCGCTGTCCTTCTGGAGAGGCGCCTTACGCACCCCACCCTCCATGCTGCCCCCGCTCCTGGGGTGGCACCGCGGGCTCCTACCTGGGAGCCTGCCCACCCCCACCTGCCCCACGGTTTCTCCTTCTGCTTTTTGCTTTTTTGGCATTCACCTCCAACTCCCTCCTGGGCTGGGGTCTGGGAGGGCAGGGCTTCCAGCAGAGCTGGTCTAACCCCAGATGGTGCCCGTGCACTGGGCACGAACTTCCTCCCTCCCCTTCCCTCCCCTTCCCTCCCCTTCCCTCCCCTTCCCTGCCCTGCCCTCTTTCTTTCTTTTAAGATTTTATTTACTTGAGAGAGACAGAGATAGTGAGAGAGAGCACAAGCTGGGAGGAAAGGAGGAAGCAGGCTCTTTACTGAGCAGGGAGCCCGATGTGGGGCTCGATCCCAGGACCCTGGGATCATGACCTGAGCCGAAGGCAGACGCTTAAACCGACTGAGCCACCCAGGCGCCCCTGGAGATGAACTTTCAGTTGAGGACACAGAGCAGCATGGCCTCCCTTGGTTTTTTTGGGGATGCTTCCCAGTGATTGGTCATCGTGCTCGGAGCCCTAGTCATCTGGATTTCTGTCTGGTCTGCAGAGCAGTGCTCCGAAGGAGGGTCTGGCAGAGGGGCCCCTCCCTGAGCTCTGCGGTCAGCTCCCTGGGGAGGGCCCGGTGGAGGGATGAAGCCCGTCCAGTGCCTGACCTTCTCATTTGAGGAAGGACTTTCACAATTAGAGCTATTTGGGTCATGTCCTGTGTCCTGGAGACCTGGGGTTTGGGTGCTTTAGCGAGTGGTGAAGACCTTAGGGTCACTGTTGCCCGTGATCTTCTTGCGCTCTGTGATCCCAGGGACTTGGGCCAGGAGCTGTTGTGGAGCCTTGGTTTATAAAATGCGTCTCTCTTCTGGTGTCCACGCGGCCTTCAGCATGACAGCCGAGCCTCAGGCTCCTGCTTCCTGCAGACCTGGGTTCCGATCTCAGCTCGGTCACAGCATCTGAGGACCCTGAGCAAGTTAGGGAGCCCAGTAAGCCAGTTTCCTCATCTGAGAGGATGAGCCCCTGCCTCCCATGGTGGTTCTGAAGGTGGAGCGATCGACTGTTTCCTCCATTCGCACTTGGGTTGAGTGAATATTTACTGCATGCCTGTTAGGTTCTGGGCGTTGTGCCGGGCGCTGGGTACCCCGCAGTGAGGGGAGGGCCCGGTGAGCCGTGGCGTGGAGATCGCCTCGCTGGGCACCTCGCCCGCAGTGAGTCCACCCGGGCTCCGCTGCCTCTGCCGGTACCTTCCGGTGAAGAAAGCCTGGCCCATCTGACTCAGCTTCTGCTTTGCAGTTGGGGGGCCAGGCTCGGAGAGGGAGGGGCTGCTGTGACTGTCATCAGGCTGTGCCTCCGTCACCCAGCTCTCGCTCCTCTCCGTCCTGTCCGGTAAATGGTGCTTGACCCAGAGCCAGGCCACGGCAGCTCGCGCTCTCCCCGTGTGGCCCGCACACCTGCGGCGTGGACGCCTGGCTCCCTGCTCGCATCGCCGCTGGTGGGGAGAGCCTGCCGGTTCGGGGCCGGTGCCGCGGACACATCCTACACCCGCCATAAATGAAATGGAATTTGTAATAGAGAGTGTGAAATCCCGGTAAGATTGCTTTGGGAAATCTCAGTTGATTCCTGCTCCTTCCCACAAGAGGTGTTGTAGAGCTTTTCATCGGGAGGTTGAAATTGCAAGAGCACGGCCGGCTGGTGAGGACACGAGCAGCAGGTCCTCCCTTCCCCACCTGGCCACAGGCGCTGCTGGCTGAGGACGAGCTGGGGAGGGTTGTTGTCTGTGCTGGGGGCCGGCTCCTGGCCTCCTGCTGCCGTTGGGGGGACGCCCGATGCTGCTGGTGGACCCGCCCCCCTGTGTCAGGCCTGCTCTGAGCCGCTCGAGACTGTGAGGACTGAAGGCAGCAGAGAGAAGGCGATAGGACCCAGAGGCGGGAATGGGGTGTCGTCAGGTGTTTGCCGGTCAGCCCCAGGGGGTACTGTGGTGGCTGTGGACACGGGAGGCTCCGAGGCCCCCAGAGAGCCCCTAGGAGCAGGGCCCAGGGCCTGAGTGCTCCTCTGTGTTGAGACAGGGACAGTGGCGCGTGGGACCGTGGGCCGGCTCCTCCAGCTGATGGACCAGGGCGACACTGGTGCGTTTGGAAGCATCTCACCAAGCCCAGACGAAATTTCTGCCGCTTCTACGAGCCTTCCGCTGCCTGTTGTGGAAGCCTGGCCGCGCCCAGCGCCTGCCCGAGCCGGCTGCGGAGCCCCGTGCCCACCAGGATCGCGCGGGCCTCGCTGGGGGAGGCGCATCTGCTCCCTCGGCTCCCCCAGTATCCCTGGGAGAACTTGGGGAAAAGCGCTGTCTGCGAGACCCCAGGCTGACTTCTCGGGAGCACAGCCTGGGCCTCCTGGCAGGGCTTGCTGCCTCCCCTGCGCTGGCGTCCGGTCCTGGGGGGCCTGGCTCCCGATCCGTGGACGTCTGACTCCTTCATGCTTCACCTGTCCCTACCCGTCGCTCCACTGTCATCCAAGCTCTGGGCCAGCCCTCTCGAGTCTTCACCCTCTGCACTCCTTGCTCAGAAGCCCCCGGACGCCCCCTTTCCAGACCGTGCGGTGTGATGTTCAAACTCCCTGGGGCAGCCCCACGGCGCCACCCCCCCGGCTCCGCTAGATGGTGCCCCACGGTGGACCCTGCCCGTGGGTTCCCCACCGGCCTGGATGCTACCCCTCCTGTCTCATGCGGGCCCCTCCTGGGCTCTGGAGCCGAGCATCGAGGGTCGGCGGCCACAGGGAGTTGGCCTTTGGTCTCAATGTTTCTTTCTGATGAGGGGTTTGTCAGTGTGACTGTACGGCCATAGCCATGCTTCTAAAACTGCAGAATCTTTTTGTTCAACATGTATTTTTTTCAGCTTTGCACTGGCCTGCAGCACACATACGTCAAGTGCTGTCCTAAGAGGACAAGCCAGTGAGTTAGAGCAAAGCTGGTCCATTCGTGCTGGGCTCCCAGGTGGGACTGGCACCGTCACCGGCGCCCTGGAAGCCCCCCTTTCCCGCCCCGCCCCGCCCCGCAAGGTGATGCTTTTCTAACACCGCGCACCTGCCGTCCCTGTTTTTAACTTTTATATAAGTGGAATCCTACAACGCATATCTTTTGTATTTGCTTTCTCTTGCTCAAAATCAGGTTTCTGTGGGCAGTTCATTTCTGTTCTATGAGTGGACCACATTATGCTTTTTCATGCATGTGTTCCTGTATGATTTTGAGTTTCTTTATTTCTGGGCGAGTGTGAACAACGTTGGTGTGAACGTTCTCTTGTGTTTTGGTGCACCTAGATCTGCTGCTGTCTGAGCACCCAGGAGCGCCCTGCACTGTGGGCACGTGACGTGGGCCACGGGAGGGGTCCACCTCTGCGCATGTGACAGTGTGCACGCCTGCTGGCAGCCAACAAGCACTGCTCTTGCTCCGGAGCCTGCCCTCACCTGAGGGTGTCGTTCATTTAGGCAGGTGCATTCCAGGGTGGGTGGCGGGGCGGCCTTGTGTCTCCAGTTGGCATTTCCCAGAGTGTGGACAGGGCGGACACCTCTTCATGTGCTTCCTGGCGTGTGGAGGCCACTCGGGTGAGGCGCCCGGCACATCCACGGCCTAGTTTTCTCTCCTCTGCTGTTGTCTTTATGATCAGTAAGAATTGTTCCTGTTTTCTGCACACTGGCCTTTAGTCAGGTGTTTGCACTGCAGATGCCTTCTGCCCGTAAGATCTAAACTGTAATGCAATCTAATTTATCCTGTGAACATTCCTTGTTGGTTATCATTTCCCACATCCTCTTTAGGAAACCCTCACCTGCCCCATGGTCACTGATGTATGTGTCAGTATTTTCCTCTTTATTGGGGGTCTTTCCTCCCTTAAGACTCAGAGCACGAAGCTTGACTGTGCCGTGGCGAGCTCCCCCTCACCCACCCCCCACAACGATGTCTAGTCAGCTCAATGCCATTTATTGACACGCTTCCTCTCTCACCATCCCGCCGGGCTGCTTATGTGGTAAAGCCAGGGTCCCCCTCTGCACTGGTCCGTTTCTCTGTCTTTTTGCCCAGACCACTCTGCCTTCGTCACGGGGACTCTGCTCAGCCCTGATACCTGATAGAGCCAGCCCTCCCTCCCTGACCGCCTTGGCTGGTGGTGACCCTTTACATTTTCATGTGGAGTTGAGAAGCCGGCCTGTCCGTTTCACCAGTAAACCCGCTGAGATCTCTGTTGGGAGTGTAATGATTAAGCACCATCTTGGTAAGTGTGCTTCTGATCCATGAACATGGTATACACTTCTGTGCTTTTTTTTTTTTTTTTTTAGGTCATCTTTTTTTCCCCTGTCAGTGTTTTATAGGGCTTTCTAGGTAGACATCTCATAGATTTGTTTTTTTTGTGTTTTTGTTTTTATGTGGCATTATAAATAGCATCTTTTCTCAAGTTTATTTTTCTAACAATTTTTTGCTACTACATAGAAATATAATTAAACTTTGATTATTGATTTTGATCCAGCAACATTCTAAATTAATTTTAATAAGTTATTTGTGGATTCCATTGGATTTTCTGGGTTCACAATGTGTCACCTACTCATAATAACTTTTAATTCTTTGTACCTTTATGGCTGTTCTTGCCTTCTTCTGCTGCTCAGGATCTCCAGCACTGTTCTGAACAGAAGTGCTTTGGTAGCTGGTGCGTCAGAAGGAAAATATTCACACTTCCCTATTGCAGACCATGTTCTCTTCCAGTCCTCGTTTGCTAAGAGGGCTTTTGTTTATTGTCTTCACCATGAATAGATGTTGAATTTTAATCACATGCTTTTTCTGCATGTACTGAGATGATCATATGATTTTTCTTTACTCCGTTAATGTGGAAAATCAAATTAATTGATTTTCAAATGTTAAACCAAACTTGCATTTCAGAAATAAGCAAACTTGTGTATGGTTTTCCTTCCTAAGTAATGTCTAGTTTGATTTGCTGATAAGTTGGATAGGGATTTTGCCTCTGTCTTTATAAGAAATTCTGGCAATTTTCATTTCTCCTAATGTCCTTATCAGCTTTTGATGTCATGGTTTTTCCGGCATTATAAAATGAGTCTAGGGATTCTTTTTTTCTCTTCTCTGTAATAGCTTGTATGAGATCAGGGCATTTCTTCCTTAAGGGTTAGATAGATTTCACCAGTGAAGGCATCTGGGCCTGTGGAGTTTTCATGTTGGGAAGATTTTAAATTGGGGCTTTGATTTCTTTTAGTAACTTCAAAGTCAGTCAGATTTTCTTTATGGACGATCATTCGTCTTCATGATCTGTGGTTGTGTCTTTTTTTTCAATCTGGTTGTTTGGTTTTGTGTGTGCTCTCTCTCTTGAACTGTCTCATGAAGAGTTTATCGGTTTTGCTAGTCACTTGATTGAACCGATTTCTAGCATTCTTGATTCTGTACCATAAGTATTCTGCTTCATTAATTTCTATTTTTATACTTTTTCCTTTTTAATTTGTTCTAACTTTTGAGCTATTTGATGATTGCATACTGTAGTTCTGATACATTGTATTTTTCATATCATTCATTTCAAAATATTTATCAATTTTAATTGTGATTTTTATTTTGACTACCAGGTTTTTTTAGAAATAAATTTAACTTCCAACATTTTGTGATCACCGAATTATTTATTTATAGCTTAGTTTCATTGTGTTCAAAGACCATACTCTGGGACGTGTTGTATGAACCCTAGGGAGCCGGTGTTTGTAAATGGCCCATGCACACTTCAAAATCATGTGTGGTCTGCATTGTTGGATGCGGTGTCTTATAAATATCTGCATGTCAGTTGTTAATCATACTGTTTGGATTTTCCATGTCCTCAGCGATGTTTCTCCCATTTTCTCCAATCCTGAGAGACCTCTCTTGGAATTTCCCAGCTTCACTCTAAGTTTGCCTATTTCTCCTTTTAATTTTGTCAATTATGGCAGTATATCTTTATTAGGCCCATATGGACTGAAAATAATTATCTTCCTGGTCCATCTAGCCTTTCATTATCATGAAATAGGCTTTATAGGTTCTTCTGATCTTGAATCTCCTTTGTGTGATACTAATACAGATGTATCAGTTTCCTTGTTATATCGCCTTTGTGCCTTTTACTTTCTCAAGTTTTATTTTGATAATTTCTTCATTATTTTATTATGATGTCACTCCTACACAGATTAGAGATAGATTTTGTGTTTTTATTCAGTCTGAAAATCTTTGTTTTTTTAGTTGAAATATTTAATTTAGTTGCAATTAATGATAAATTTGCTTTTATTTTTTTAAACATTTATGTATTTATTTTAGAGAGAGTGCACGTGGACAAGTGAGTGGGGGGGCTGGGGGAGGGGCCGAGGGGGAGAGAGAATCCCAAGCCGACTCCCCACTGGGTGAGGAACCCAGGCCTTGGTCTCCCAACCCTGAAATCACAACCTGAGCCAAAATCAAAAGTCGGAGGCTCAACCGACTGAGCCACCCAGGTGCGCTGATAAATTTGCTTTTAGATTAACCATCTCACTACTTGCCTTTTGCTTGTGTTCTTTTTTGTTTGTTTTTAATACTTTTTGTAGACTAAACCATTTCCCCCTCATTATCTTGTAGTTATGTACGCTTTAATGCAATTTTTTAGTGCCTATTATTGTGATTATAACAGACTGTCAGAGTCTCATAAAAATAAATACTTCTCTTTCTTCTAGATGATTCAAGGGACCTTAAAACACGGCATCTATTGACCTTTTGCTCCACTATTACTGTTGAGTACTTTATACACAGTTTTGTAGCTGAAAAGATATCATTATATTTTTTTAAAAAATTTAATTCCAGTGTAGTACACATACAGTGTTATATTAGTCTCAGATGTTCAATAGAGTGAGTCATCACTTCCATACAACACCCCGGGTTCATCACAAGTTCACTCCTTAGTCCCACCACCTGTTTCCCCCCTCCCCAGCCCCTCCCCTCTGCTGACCGTCAGTGTGTTCTCTGTAGTTCTCTATAGTTGAGAGTCTGCTTTTTTGTTTGTCTCTTTTTTCCTTTGCTCATTTATTTCTTAAATTCCACATACGAGTGAAATCATATATTTGTCTTTCTCTGACTTATTTCCCTTAGCATTGTACTCTCTCGCTCCATCCATGTCATTGCAAATGGCATGATTTTGTCCTTTTCGTGGCTGAGTAATATTCCACAGTGTGGAATACACACACACACACACACACACACACACACACACCCACAGCTTCTTTTTCCATGTATCAGTCAGTGGACACTCGGGCTGCTCTCATAGTTTGGCTATTGTACATAATGCTGCAATAAACAGGGGTGCATGTATCTTTTCTAATTCGTGTTTTCATATTTTTTTGGTAAATACCTAGTAGTGCAATTTCTAGATCATAGGATAGTTCTATTTTTAACTTTCTGAGGAACCTCTGTTTCCAGAGTGGCTGCACCAGTTTGCATTCCCAGCAACAGTGCATGGGGCTTCCTTTTTCTCTGCATCCTCGATGACACCTGTTGTTGCTTGTGTTGTTGATTTTAGCCATTCTGACAGGTGTGAGGTGGTACCTCATCATTTTGATTTGCATTTCCCTGATGCCAAGTGATGATGAGCATCTTTCCGTGTGTATATTGGCCATCTGGTTGTCTTCCTTGAAGAATGTCTATTCATGTCTTCTGCCCCTTTTTTAACTGGATTATTTGTTTTTTTGGGTGTTGAGTTTTATCAGTTCTTTATATTTTGGATACTAACCCTTTATCAGAGATGTGATTTGCAAATATCTTCTCCCATTCAGTAGGTTACCTTTTAGTTGTGTTGACTGTTTTCCTTGGCCGTGCAGAAGCTTGCTTTCTATTTTGATGTAGTCCCAATAGTTTATTTTTGCTTTTGTTTCCCTTGACTCAGGAGATGTATCTAGTAAGAAGTTGCTACAGCCGATGTCAAAGAAGTCACTGCCGCCGTTCTCTTCTAGGATTTTAATAGTTTCAGGTCTCACATTTAGGTCCTTAATCCATTTTGAGTGTATTTTTGTGAATGCTGTAAGAAAGTGGTCTGGTTTCATTGTTTCGCATGTGGCTGTCCAGTTAGTTACTGTTGTTTTTGTGTGTTCATTTATGTGTGTGTGTGTGTGTGTGTGTGTGTGTGTGTGTGTATATATATAATTGTCATCCTTTTTATTCCTCTTCATTACCACCTGCATCTCTAGGCAACCACCTGGGATCATTTTTCTTCTGCTTGCAGAATGCCCTTTGGTGTGGATCCGATGCTGAGGAAATATTTCAGTTTTTCCCAGTGTGAAAATGTATTCATTACGCTTTGACTTCTGAAGAACATTTTTGCTGAGTAGAATTCTCAGTTGGCTGCCTTGCAGTGTTCCCGTTGAGGCTGGACTTGTGCTATCTTTTGACTCCCACCGAGTGAGGACAGGGGCAGACCACCTCCGTGCTGGGGTCAGTCTCTCGCCCACTGTCTCCTCTACAGCTCTTTGCGGGGTTTTTTGTTTTTTGTTTTTGTTTTGAGAAGGGATGTAAATAATCTCCTATATCTAGAATTATAATTTAATTAATAAACTTGCTTTGGGAACAGTTTTGGTTTACAGAAGAATGGAGGAGATGGTCTAGAGCCCCCCATATTATTTCCCGCACCCCACAGTTTGACCTAACACGTCCCGCCTTGTCCGTGGGCACGTCCATCACGACGAGTGCACCAGTACGAGCGCGTCATTGCTGACTAAGGTCCATGGTTTAAGGTCTGCTCTTGTGTGGGTCTGTGGGTTTTGACAAATACATGTCATGTGTACTGTTACAGTACCATACGCAAACATGTATGTATGACTGCTTCTGTTTTCTGTAAAAGATTTTAGGGAATTGGTACAATTTCCTGCTTAAATAGTTGGTGGAATTCCCCAGTGAAAGCACCTGAGTCTGGTGCCTTGTTTTTAAGAAGGTTATTATTAATTCAACTTCTTTCAGTAGATATAAGCTGACTCAGATTTTCTCTTTCTCTTCCTGCAAATTGTGATAGTTTGTGCCTTTCAAGGAATTGGTCCATTTCATATAAGTTATCAAGTTTCTGGGCATGGATCTGTTCATAATACTCCTATTGTTTTTCATGTCCCCACAATTAGTAGTGATGACCCTTCTATCACATCTGATATTAGTGTTTTCTGTCTTCTCTCTGTTGTTTAATCTTGGTCAGCCTGCTAGACATTCATCAATGTCATTGATCTTTTCAAAAAACCAGCTTTTGGTTTTGTTCATTTTTCTCAATTGATTTCCTGTTTCCAATTTCATTGATTTCTGTTCTCATTTTTATTACTTCTTTTCTTTTGCTTGCTTTAGGCTTACATTGTTCTTCTTTCTTCAGTTTTCTAAGATGGGGGCTTGGATGGTTGATCTGATCTCTTTCCTACAATATGCATCCAGTGCTGCGTGTTCCTCGAAGCCCTGCTGCATGTTGTGTTATTTCATTCAATTAAAAATACTGTTGTTTCTCTGAAGAGTTCTGTGACCCACGTGTTTTTTAGAAGTGTTGTTTAATCTCTAAGTTTGGGATTTTCCAGCTATATTTCTGTTACTGACTTCCATTTTAATTCTGGAGTGCTCTGAAAGCTTACTCAGTATGATTTCTGTCCTTTTAAGTGTGTTCAGGTGTGTTTTATGGCCCAGAATGTGGTCTGTGTTGGGGAGTGTTCTGTGGGAGCCGGAGAAGAATGTGTGTCCTGCTGTTGGCGGATGAAGTGTTTTATCAACGTCAATTAGATCCAGTTGATTGATGGTGCTGTTTGGTACAACTACATCCTTACTGATTTTCTGCCTGCTGGATCTGTCAATTACTGATGGAGGGTGTGGAAGTCTCCACTAGGAGATGGGTCTGTTGCTCCTTACAGCTTTGTCAGTTTTTCCTCACGTATTTTGACCCTCGCTTGGGAGGTGCATATGTGTTTAGGATTGGTATGTCTTCTTGGGAATATTGACCCCTTTATCATTAAGTCATACCCCTCGTACCTCTGACAGAGGGAGATAAGAGGTCTGCTTTGCCTGAGATTAATAAAGCTACTCCGTCTGCTTCGTTGTCTCTTGATTGAGGTTAGCACGATGTCTCTTTCTCCACCCCTTAACTTCTACATTTCTTGGTATTTGTATTTGTAAAGTAGGCTTTTTATAGACACGTAATTGGATCTTTTTTTTTTACTCCGTGTTGATGGTATCTTTCAATTGGCGTGTTTTGATCAATCACAATGATACCAATCTTGTTTGGCATCGGTGATGTTTGTTAGCATTTTCTGTGTGGACACTTGTTCTTTGGCTCTTGTTCACTCTTCCCTATTGATCTGCCTTGGTTGGTTTCAGTGAGCATTTTATAGGACTCCGTTTCCTTCTTTTTCTGTATTAACTCACGAATTATACTCCTTCAGTAGCGCGTCCTCACGATCGCCCTAGAGTGTGTGGTTGTACCCTAGTCCGCGTCCACTTTGAAGTAGTGCTGTCCCTCTTCACAGATCGTGCAGGTGCCTGTCCCCAGGCCCTCCCTCTGTCCCTTATGACCGCACTGCCACTCAGCCCCCTACCCCCCGAGGCATGGCGGCCCCGTCCCTGTGAGTGTTACCTTTAGCTCAGTGTGGACTGAGGAAGTGACAGACTGCACTTGGCTGTCACTTGCCCCCTCCCTGAATCTCACGCTTTCTTTCTGTAGATCTGACTTCTGACCACTATGCCTTGTGGTATCTCTTCTGGGCACGTGTACTCCCACAGATCCCGCGTGGTGTTTTCGTCTGAGGATGTCTGTATTTCCCCTTCACTTCTGAAGGCTACTTTCACCTGATGCAGAGCCCCGGGCTGGCGGGTTTTTCTCTCGGCGCTTAGGCGGTTCTCCCTTTTGCTCTCACATGCTGTCTCACTTCCCTGGGACTTCCCGAGGTTTGAGCAGGAGATGCCAGGGTGTAGATTCTTTGGTATTAATCTTGCTTTTGAGGTTCTCTGAGCTCCCTGGATCTGGGGTTTGGAAAATCTCACCCGATAGCCAAGTCTTTGCTCTGCTCCTGGTGTCTCGGTGCGGCTCCTACTGCCCTTTATTCTGAGATGCTCTGCTGTTCTCTTTATTTCTGTCTCTGCACTTCAGTCGGGACGTTTCTATCGCCACATCGCTGTGTCTTTGTTTCTTCTGCCTCTTTTAATGCCCCCGTACCTGTGTTGTTTTATTCTTTTTCTTATTTTTGTGTTGATTGGCTGGCTCAGTAGTTTTCAGTTTTCAGGGTTGCTAATACACTAAAGTTACAGACTTCCTGCTGGATTCTTTTTTCTTACATCGTTTTTCTCTCTTTTATATTTTTCTCTGTTTCTCCTCTTTTAAAGGTTCCCGTGCATATTTAATGTAGTGGGTGCTTAATGATATCTTTATCCCTTCTGGAACAATTTAAGGCCCCAGGCCTCCCTTAAATGCTTTTATTATATTTCATATTAGTTCTTTTTTCCCTGAATTTCTGTTTCTAATTTGTGCATCGGTGGATGGTACCTCCACATCACAGAGTTGAGAAGTTATGAGCAGGTGCACAGTGAGAAGCACACCTCTACCTGCCCTGTCCTGCTCATCCCCCTGGAGGCAGCGGGGGTCTGGCTGAGCTTCCGGAGAGAGTGTGCGCACAGGTGTGCGTGGGTGCGTGCATCTCCTTCCCACCTGCTCCGTCGCGTCTCGTAGCTGTTCAGGTATCTAGTACCTGTCGCCGCGCATTCCTTGTCGGTGGGCCAGGAGCTGCGTTCGTCCCCCCTGTCCCGCCCCGTGAGTCAGGCACCTTGTGATCTCACACAGTCACGGTTGCCTGCGTTGGGACGTGGTCGAGTCCGTCGCTCGTTTTCCTTTCCTGTTTCTCAGTTTTGCTTCTGTGATCCCTTGCCTTAGTCCTGGAATACGTCCTGTGTGCCCTCCTCTGGGGAAGTTTTTGCTGGGAACGGCCCTCCCCCCTCCCCCGCCTCACTGTTGCCCCAGATGCACGCGTCTTACCGCCCTTCCTGTGGCCAGCCTGCTGGGGCCGCGACCATGTGCGTGCACTCTGGAAGGTCTGTGGGCTCTTGCATCTGAGGGTGGGTGCTTTTAATCACGTCTGGAAGTTTCTCAACCATTGTGTCCATCCTTGATTGTTGCCTTCCTGTCCTTTCTGTCCTTTCTCCCTAATTTTGATAGAAACCCTTCCCTCCCGTGTTCTGCCTTGGCCATCAGCTGCTGGCTCCCATTTTCTCTCTGTCCTTTGTTGTTTTTTCTGGCTTGTTCCTTCGATTTCTCTTCCAGAGCACCGAGTCTCTCTTCAGCCACAGCTGAATTGCTGTTTTACTTATTTAAGCTTTTAAATTGTTCTTTTACCTTGTTGGGCTTCATTTAGTCTGCTTTTTTTTTTGTTGTTTTGTTTTAAATTTGCTTGTTTCTTTGATGTATTGTTTCTCGCTGATAATTTAAATCCTTTTCTTCACTGTTTTTTTTTTTTTTTAAGATTTTATTTATTTATTTGACAGAGAGAGACACACAGCGAGAGAGGGAACACAAGCAGGGGGAGTGGGAGAGGGAGAAGCAGGCTTCCCGCAGAGCAGGGAGCCCGATGCGGGGCTCGATCCCAGGACACTGGGATCATGACCTGAGCCGAAGGCAGACGCTTATCGACTGAGCCACCCAGGCGCCCACGTTTCTTCACTGTTTTAAACACAGCATGCGTACTTTCTATTCTGCTTCTGATTATTCTATTACCTGATACCGTGGGTTTCATTCTCCTAATTCTTGTGTTTGCAGGTCTGTTTTCATTTGTATTCTGTGGTCTGTTTTATTTATTTATTTATTTATTTATTTATTTATCTATCTATCTATTTCCTTTCTTTTCTTTCTTTCTTTCTTTTTCTTTCTTTCTTTCTTTCTTTCTTTCTTTCTTTCTTTCTTCCTTCCTTCCTTTCTTCCTTCCTTCCTTTCTTCCTTCCTTCCTTCCTTCCTTCCTTCCTTCCTTCCTTCCTTTCTTTCTTCCTTTCTTCCTTCCTTTCTTCCTTCCTTCCTTCCTTCCTTCCTTCCTTCCTTCCTTCCTCCCTCCCTCCCTCCCTCCCTCCCTCCCTCCCTCTCTGGAACTTGTTTGGCTCCTAGAGCGAAGTTCTGCTGTTCTCGCCGGGATCTCTGCTTGCTCCTGATGGTGCCTGTCACGCCTGCGGTCTTGGGCTGCTGTGTAGTCAGTCCGCCCAAAGTCAGTGCTGGTGTGTGTATGAGCGTGCACCACTCTCTGTTTTGTTCTAAAGATTGCCCGCTGCGCATACTGAGTTTTTGGGTCTGGATTCTCTGCTCTGATCTTCCACCCTGTTTGGGCACTGCGTTTTTTGCTTCTCCCCTGCATGAGGGGCTGACTCCATTCCACCCCAGGGAGGGTCCTGCTCCAGGCTCCAGGGCTGGCCGCCCCCTCTGGACTCAGGAGGAGCCCAGGGGTTTTGTTTGGGGTCCGTTTATGTGAGGGTTAGGACCACGTGCCGGGGTACTTTTGTGTGGGGGAGCCTGTGGAGTAGGGCGGCCTGTTCTTTGGGAACTTGGGGGTGTGCAGCTCATCTGGGCACCAGTCAGGGTGATCTTTCCGGGTGTGAGAGTGGGACGTCACCTTTGGCCTCTGTCCCTGCCGTGGCTCGGCCGCACCTGAGGAGACAGAGTCTCTGACCCTGCGAGCCAGACTTTGTCGTGTCTGCAGCTGCTAGCTGCTTCGCTTACACCCCCCATCACACAGCCTTTGCAGGGCTGTTGCACGAGCCCACCCGTGCCCTGAGTCCAGCCATGTCCCTGCCGGGGCTCCCAGCACCTGCCGGCCCCCCGAACCGGGCCAGTGCCCATCCTCCCTGTGGGGCTTTGGACGAACAACTCGGCACCTCCGTGCCTCAGCTTCCTTCCTGGGAGAGCACGGCCTGGACTGGATGGTCATTCCTTCCCAGCTTCAGAAGGAAGCACTGGTTTGTTCAGAACCCCTCATCTCTGCCCTCCCCGGGCTCTGGGCCGTTATGGGGCATATTTCAGAGCTTCCAGAAGACCCGTCCTGTCCCTGACCTGCCTGCAGAGCTCAGCGCCGGTCAGGGAGGTGGGCAGGGTCATGAGCTGTCTGTCCTGCGTCTGTCCGCCCTCGGCCGGGGGGCTGCGTCTACAGGGCAGAGGGGTACTCCCAGTAGTTGGGCTCCTCGAGGCCCGGGGGCAGGAGGGCCGGTGAAGGTCATCCCAGACGTGAGGTTGTCGGGGCCCACGCTGGTTCACAGACGGCTGGGGCTGGTGTGGGTGGAGCGGGCCTCGGGCACCGCTGTGGCTCTGTGGCTCCCTGGGTGGTGGCCCGCAGCCCCCGCTTCACGTCTGCGTGGATGAACCTGCCTGTACCGCTCCGTGCCGAGGAGAGGGGCTCGGTGGGAAGCAGCCTCCTGCTTTGTACTCGGGGCGCATCTCTGAGGCTTCTGCGGCCTGCACCGGATGCCTGTTTGCTCAGGGATTAATCGCCGGCATTTGTTCAAGTGGAAATGAAGCAAACTTCACCACAAGTGGAATCACTCATTAAAAAGTCATCAAATCAAACCAGCACGTTTCTTGGACTTTTACTAGTAATGACAAAACAATTTCTTGAACAGGTCCAAACAGCAGCCTTGCTGGTTCATGTGCTCCTCCTCCTCGTCAGCCTCGGCTCGCCTGGAGACGTGATGGAAGAGCCCTGTGCAGAAGGGCCGCGCTGTGGGCACGGATGGGTCGGTGGAGGCGATGGTTGCAGCTTGTTCTGGAAGGGAAGCCCCCTACCTGCCCCCGGGGGCAGCGGCGCTCTGCAGAGGAGCTCCAGGTGTAGAAGTCAATACCAAGATAAAGGATTCCAATAAAATGAGGACACTTGATAAACCTTCCTGTGGAAACAGATTTCCCACGGACGTGCAACCAGTTCAGGTGGATTTGTGACTTTAATTTCTCACTTATTGAATTTCTTGTCATCAGCTAATTGTGGAGTCCACGCCGAGTGATGACCGGGCTGTGAGCTCTGAGCTCTGCCTCCCCGCCTGAGAAGGAGGGCCTCTCCCACCAAGAGAACGTGACGTGGGGGGCTGTTTCGGGTCCGTGAATGTGCCTTTGAGCCCGTGCTGGTACGGGCTGTCCCTGTTGCGTGTCTGGACGCCCTGCTCTGGAGGGTCGGGGACCTCGAGGGAGGGAAGGCAGTGCCAGGGCTGGTGCACGATGCGCCCGTGAACCCGTGGAGGTCTGTCTGCTGACATGGATGAGATCACGGGGCCTCACTTACGGGGCAGTGTGCGGGCACAGCGTCTGTGACGGCATCGATCCTCACATCCGTCCTTTGGGACCAGCAGATTACCCCACTGATCCAGGAGCTGAGGATGGGGGTGAGTGCTCTGGCCTCAGGTGCCCAGCTAGCCCGGGGCGGAGCTGGGACGAACCTGCCCCAGGCAGAGGCCGTGGAGCTCTGTGTCCCACGCTCCAGCAGCATCAGCCTGTCTGGGCGCCTGTTTGTGAACCGGACTCTCAGGCCACGCCAGACCTGCTGAGACTGAGCTGACATCGCACAAGCCCCCCCAGGATGTTTGTGTGCATGAGGGTATGAGAAGCATGCTCAGAATGCCTGGGTTCCCTGCACAATGACTTGATTTTCTCCATGTGGCCTTCCCTGGTGACAGCACGTAGGCAGAATGTGGGGCAGGAGGGCAGGTGCCAGCCCCTAGCTCAGGCTGTGGGTCTGCTGAGGCTGAGGAAGAATCCAGGCCCACAGTTAGGGAGTGAGAAAGGGGGTGGGCAGGCCCCCAGGGGAGACAGCAACTCCTTTCCTGGCACGGTGTCCTTTGTGCAGGCCGTCCAGAGCCGCTCGGTTGCTGGACCCAGGGACCTTGGGTCCCTGCAGCCTTTCCTGGTTGGCCTCCAGAAGGTCGTCTCCCTCCACGAACATCTGAAGAAGGGATCTTCCAGTCCTGGGCAGGAGAAGCCGTCCACCTCTCCCGGGGCCCCTGACTCTGGCTCACGCTCAGCCTTACTAGGTGTTTCTAGCAGGGCACCCCCGAGCAGTGACTTCTCTGCAGCTTAGTCCTGGCGCTGTATGATTGGTACATCCTCCCCTGAGACCTGGGTGTGCCTTGGCATGGCTGGTGCACAGTGATGCATCTGCAGGCTGGGGTTGTGGCCCCAGGCATCCCATGAGCTCTACGGGGAGACGGAGCTCGCCGAGGCCAGAGCTGTTCAGCAGGGAGTCTGGGGCAGTTCAGAGTCTGGGCGGATGGAAGGCTCGCTTTGGTTCTTCCAGCCTCCTGCTTGGATGAATCTCTCCAGACTGCTGTGTGGCTTAGAGGCCAGGTCAGAAGTCGCGGGAGGCAGGGTATTCAAACCTCCTCCCTGGCCTGGCCCTGTCGGTGTGTTCCTGGGGCCATTCCTGGAGTTTGGTAGGGCCTGGGACTGGCTGGAATGGGGGAGTCAGCAGGCTCCAGGGAGGGGTCTCTGGCCACCGCAGGTCTCCACAGACCCTGCAGCTCAAGGCCAGGCGGTGGTGGGGAGTGCCTGGATGAAGGCAAGACCCCGGTCGTGCTCAGGCTGCTGGTTCAGAGCGCTTGGGGCCCTGCCGGGGCCTGGCTGGGCTCTGTCAGGCCATTGTGAATCCAGACGCTACTGAGCTCTTTGAGGAGCCCCGGGAGGCCACCCCAGCCTGACCACCTGCCCTCTGTGCCCACAGGAGCGGGACGGGATGCGCGCCATCCTGGGTTCCTACGACAGCGAGCTGACCGCGGCCGAGTACTCGCCCCAGCTGACGCGCCGCATGCGCGAGGCCGAGGACATGGTACAGAAGGTGCACGCGCACAGCTCGGAGGTGGAGGTGAGTGTGCAGCGGGCGCAGGGCCGGCCGCCTGTCCTCCGCGTGCTGGTCCATGCTCTCACCTGGTGGCCCGGGGGAGGGGCCCGCCGAGGGGCTGCTGCTGGTTCTGTCGTCCAAGGCAGACTTTCAGTCTGATTGGGAAGGTTAGCTCCGGCCGCACCGAGCGCGCCATCGTAAGTGTAAGTGCGTTAATAGCCGTTTTATTATGACACATTTGGCTGCACATGAAACATTAATGAGAGACTTGCAGGGAAGCTTCCCTGACACCTTCAGTCGTCCCTGGGATTTTTTACGTTGAGCGATTCCTCCTGTGTGTGCACCCCCTGCGCCCTGATCAGTTAATGACGAGGCTGACAGATCTGGCACCCCCCGTGCCATCTGTTTGGGTTTTGTATGTCGGGGTGATGAGGAGCTGTCATTGGCCGGCGGGGTCACCCCATCTTACCTCGCTGGGCCTGCACATCTGGCCCCCAGCACGGGCTCACCCCTCCCCTGACGGCTTTTAGGCAACACGGCCTGCTTTGGGCGGACACACGGGCACCAGCTTTGTCTCAGCTCTCTGCCACGGGCTCCCAGTCGCCTCCTGTCTTCCTCTCCTGGAGTCCTGCCTGCTTGCAGGCTCAGGACCGGCCCAGTTCCAGCAGAGAAAGCCCCTAACCCCCTGCACCCCCTTTCTGTGCTCAGCAGTGTAGTGGGGCATCAGCCCGCCTTCCCGTCCACCCCCCTGGAGTCCTGGGCGAGTCCAAACGGTGGAGGATGCCCAGGCTCAGCCAGCGTCACCAACACGACCATCTGTTCCTCTCTGTCCTGGTCACTGTCCTTTTCCTCCTGGATGTGGGCACGGATGGGCCCCTCCAGAAGCAGGCCAGCCCCTTGCTGGTCTCCTGCCCTCCTCCCAGGCCAGACTGACCCAGATCTGTACTGGGAGAGAGACTCCCCAGTGCATAGCCCCTGCTCCCTGGGACCCCCTGTCTTTGAGGCTGAGCGCTAACCTTGAGACACAGACTTAGAGCCCTGGACACTGTCTCTGCTCGCCATCCGGATTGCTGCAGCAGAGGTCCTGGTCCTCCCCGCAAAGCCTCCTGGCTGTCTGGTCCTTCCGCACGTGCCCTCTACACCTTGTCGCACACAGCGGCTCAGTCAGCCTCCACACGAGCCCACCCGGGCCCAAGCTGCTGCCTCCAAGGGAGGAGCAAACATGGGGAGACTGGCAGCCAGGCGATCCTGGCTCAGGCCCACCGGTCACTGTCCCCTGGGCTTTCTGGAACATCAGCAGGCCGGTGAAGTGAAGCTTACTGAAGCAGGTGTTAGCGATCAGCAGCCCCCCAACCACCCAGCCTTTGGTGGGTAGAGGCAGTGGTTGGGTCAGTGCACGCTGGGGGTGGTCGGACCTGGACCCCGTCCAGTCCTGCTCAGAGGCCTGCGTCCACCCCTGTCAAGAGCTGTGCGCCTCCCGGCCCCCACCAGGTGGCAGCAGACGAAGCCACGGGTCCTGCTCCTGGGTCCAGGCCTTGGGTGGGGACTGGAGGGGTCTCCTCAGCCTCTGTTCTTTCTCTCATTGCTGAGACCCCCTCTGGCCTCCCTGCAGCCCTCTCTTGGAATCTGTGCGGGAGGAGGGCGTCCTCCCCGGGAGGCAGAGAGGGAGCCATCTGGCACACGTCATGGGGGTGGTGCAGGGTGCGGTGAGGACGAGGGGTCCCGGGTGGGGCAGCAAGGCGGGGCCTGCCACGTGCGAGGTCCACAGAGCTCCTTCTGCGGGGGCCGCGTGCCTGCCGCGCTCAGTTCCGTGCTAGCTGCTGCTAGAACCGAGGCACGTCCGCTCTCAGGGTCGTCTGTGGGATCCGGACACGGCGTGCGGGGTGGGGGGACCTGTGGGGAGCCCTGCCTCATCTGCTTCCAGGGACGTCCATCCTTGCAGAGAGGCCGCATCGCTCCCGCTGTCCCGTGCCGTCTGGCCTAGTCTGGCTGGTTCTCCGGCAGCCCGAGCAGGGGCAGCCCTAACTCGGTGAGGCCACAGAAGTGCTCCGGGAAGCACGCACACAGCAAATGGCCTCCTTCTGCGCTGTGTGGAGGGTGAGAGCGTTTTAGACGGACGGATGGTGTAGAAGGGTAGAAAAGGTGGGCGTGCACGAAGTACCCCCCTTGCTCCCCTGCGTTACAGCCACAGTCCCGGCAGTGGTGCAGAGGGGCTCCCTCCGTGTGCCCCGCGAGGGGTGGCCGTTCTCACGTGGGCCCTGGGGTGGCTCCATCAGCACCTTGGAGAGCGTGCAGCCCTTAAAGGGAAGGGCCCACTTTAGGACCTTGTCTTGCCCGCACCACGTAGGCCCTCCTGCGGCACCGGGACCACCCGCTTCCCGTGTGGGGGGCCGCTGCCTACAGGCGCCCCGGGAGCCGCTTGCCATCCAGGAGCAGGTCCGAGTCGGAGAAGGGGGCCCCGGCTTTAGGAAGTAAGCCCGTCGCAGTGAGAAGGAAGGGAGGGGTCAGGAAAGAGTTGGGGCGAGCTCGCAGATGAGGTGGACGTGAAGGTGGCCATGTCCGCGGTGCCCAGAGCAGCAACACCAAGATCAGCGCCCCCAGTGATGCCAGCGATGAGAGGTGTGGGGCGCCGTGCGGCAGGAGGGGCCGGACAGCTCTGCCCTCCCGCAGTCACCTTCTGTGATGGGCCTCAGTGTCCTGACGGTGGGTGTCCTGTCCCCCCCGCCCCGGCCACTGTGCTGACGCTCTGCAGAGCAGGGGGAGGAGAGCACCCGGAGGCATTGCGGCATGCTTGGTTCAGGTGATGGGGCATGGGGGGGCGGACACAGGGGCTCAGGCTGGAGACACAGTCCCCCCCTACCTCCCCTCCCCCGCCATGAGTCAGCAAACGGGGGTTTTGATGCACAGGGTCCTCGGCAGCTGGTGGGGCCAGGAGAGAAGGAATGCAGTGCCATCCTGCTGGGCCCAAGTGGTGGCTGCGGGCTGTGAGTTGGGGTCTCTCAGGTCCGGGAGCCTCATGGACACCGAAACCCAGACGTGGGCCTGGCAGAGCGGAGAGTCCTGCAGACGCAGGTGTCCCTGTTGGTGGACAGAGGGTGGGCAGGCATGTGAGGGTGCGGGTGGTTTCACTCTGCTCACACAGGCTCACGGAGCCCCTGGTTTTGTGGCAGCCTGGGGGACCCAGCCCTACTTTCCATCCTCCCATCTCCAGCCTGCCCTTTCTGGGGGACGGGCCTCTAGGGGTCCAGACCATCTACTGCGGGGCAGCTCTGAAGCCGGGGTCTCTGAAGCCCATTTTACTCCTTATCTCAGCTGTGGGGCTGCACTCCAGACTGGAGCCCCGAGCCCCTCCATGCTGAGGCCCTGGGTCCTCGGCAGCTGCTGCTCGGGCCTGTGAGGCCAGGGGCTGCGGCCTCGGCTCTGCTGGCCTGCTTCCTGACCCGCGGTGGGCAGGCAGCCCTGGGAGAGACCTGTGGCCCAGTGAGTGGACCCGTTCGTCCAACATGGGCGGGAGCAGCTCGCTGGTCCAGGCAGCAGGTGCAGGCACCCCAGCTTGGACCCTCCAGGTCACAGCGGCCCCGTGCTGACCCCGGGCCCTGCAGGCCACAGGGTGCTGCTCTCCAGGGCTCGGGGCGGGTTTCCCTCTTCTTGCTTGTTAAATAGTAATGTTTTATGTATTAGGAACTTGGAGAGCTTTAAACACTGCTCGGAAGGGCCTGCCAGAAGTTTATTCGTTGAGCATCACATACTGACCCACAGTACAAAGTTATGTCAATTTGTAGAACCTGGTTATTAAGGTTCCTTAGTGTTTCTCAGACAAGACCTCTGTCACTGCACGGATGCACCCACTGCTTGGGGGGCGCACGTGGGCCCTGGACGAGCAGCTGTGCTCCGCTCACTGGCGAGCCCCCAGAGTCGCCTGTTTTGTTCAACTGCCTTTAAGGAGCTGTGGGGAGCCATGAAGTGCATTCAGGGAGAACACCCCCACAGCCCTCAGGGTCTGATTACAGAGGCGGATTAACTCTCCGCAGCTCCCCTGGCTGCCTGATGGATTGCCTGTCTAGAAGGCAGGGTCCGAGGGGACAGAGGGAGAGAACATTACCGTGCTGGCACTCAGGATACGCCTAACGGGTGTGGGGTGTGCGCGTCTCTCTGCCTTCCCGCCCCCCCCCCCCCCCCCCCCCCCCCCCCCCCCCGCAATCCGGTGCTGCTTCCTTTCGTTTCCTTTCTTGTTTTGTGTTCTGCCTTCATGTCTGCTCTGTATGTCCTCTCCCTCCCTCCTCCCCCTCTGCCATGGCTTCCCTCCCCCCACCCCGTCCCTCACCACGAGCCCCTGTGTCTTCTCACTTGGGTTGGCAGGTGGGCCTTGCCCACAAAGGGCCAGACAGTACATTCTGTGGGCTGTGCAGCCACATGCTCAGCTCTGTGCTTGTGGCCGCTGGAAAGCAGCTTTGGGCCATCTGTGAATGGTGGGCATTGCCGTGTGCCAATAAAACTTTATTGACAAAACAGGTGGGGGGCCTGGATTTGGGTGCCGGCTGTAGTTACCGGACGCCTGTTCTAGCCCCACTCTTCCTGGGGCCCCCAGCGTGCTGCTGCTTGTGTGGAGGCACCACGACGGTGGGGGGCCCCTGAGCCAGGTTGGCAGGTGCCCTCAGGCAGGTGCAGGGAGGGAGCTGCTCCAGGGGACCTGTCTGTTCACTAATGGGGAAGTCTGGGGTGGGGGGCGGCAGGAGAGAGCTCCTTCCGAGCTGCTGCGTTGCGCTTCTTCAGCTTAATCAGGTAGTTCTCATGTGGAGCACGTTTCGAGTCCGGCAGACACGTTTCAGTGAAACAAATTGGAAGTGTTGAGATGGAGAGAATCCCAGTAGCCTGTCTCTGGTGAAGTTTGTGCCGTTTTGCATGGATTTTATTTATTCCACTTAATAAAGCGGCTGCAGAAGTTGGTAGCATATGTCACGAACCTTCCTCTGTCGACAGAGCTATAAATATGCAGCTCATACCACCTCGATTCCACCTGTCAGCCTGATTTGTTTTCCTAGTTTATTTAATTAAAACAGATTATGGTGCTGCTCGCTTCATGAAGGCATGCGGAAAATCCCAATTTCCGATGACTTCTGTGAGGGCCCGATGACAGTGCTCGTGCCCTCCTGCCCGGGCCGGGGCTGGTTTGGCCTCCGGAGGAGCCCCGGGTAGTTCAGCAGATCCAGGGCCTGCTTTTCTTACTTGGGAAAGTATCTGCTTGCTCTCCTTGCACGAAGAACTCGGGGTGACTGTCCTGGGAAAAAGCACAGAGTGAAAACAGTGAAAAGTCTGCAGACAGTGTTAAAAGACGGACACTGTATTAAAGACAAGGGGAGACGAGAAGGGGTCAGTGAGACGAGCCAGGCTCAGGGACCCCTCCGTGGGGAGCGCTCCCCGAGTGCACAGGCAGGGGGACCCACGGGAGACCGATGTCGGGTGGAGGCTCCGGCTCCCGTGCTCAGGACTGAGGCAGGAGGTGGCGCAGGGCTGGTGACGGGCTCTGTGCGGGACACCTCAGCAGAACCCTGGCCTCTGGGCCTGGGCATTGGCCCCACTGGACCCTTGGGGAAGGGCGGACACTGGGCTTGCGGAGCCAGCACCCCAGCTGCACGGGGGGTGATTGGCCGATACAGTTACATACATCCAGGGGTACAGTGTGGAGCTGGGGTGTCCGTGCACGAGGTGCAGTGACCACCACAGTCCAGCTGGTCACCCTGCGTCGCCTGGCCTGGCCCGGCTTGCTTTCTTCTGTGGTGAGAACACTGGAGATCTGCTGTCTAGCACATTTCAGGCCCGTGGTGCGTGCAGTTGGCCATGAGCCTGTCAGCGGGCTGTGTGCGTGAGGTCTCCAGGTCGTGTTCCCCTTTTACCCGGCAGTGTGCACGCGTGCACCCACACCGCCCCGTGCCTCCCACCCTGCCCCTGGCAGCCACATTTCTGCTGTTTCTGTGAGCTCAGCATTTTCAGATTCTGCATGTAAGTGAGGTTTTGCCGTATTTTCTTTCTGTGTCTGTCTTAAGTATTTTTCAGTTACCATAATGTCCTCCAGGTTCGTTCATCTTGTCACAAATGTTGGGGGCTGATTCTTTTTTAAAGCTAAAGAATCTTCCATTGTGTAGATCTAGCACGTTTCTTCTGTCCATTGTCCGCTGACAGGCGTTTCAGTTGCTTCCATGTCTTGGCTGTTGTGAGTAGTCCTGTGACAAACCCGGGGGTGTAGGCACTTCTTTGAGCGAGTGATTTTATTTCCTGTTGTCATATTCCCAAAGTTGGAATACTGGATCATATGGGTCATACTTCTATGTTGAATTTTTTGAGGACCCCATGGTGGTTGTGCCAGTTCACATCCCTACCAGCACCGGTGGTCTGGTGTCCAGTTGAGAATCCCCACCTAATAGGTGTGAGGTGAGACCCCACTGTGGTCCTCACGTGAGGTTCCCTGATGATGAGCAGTGCTGAGCACCTTCTCATGTACCGGTTATTCTTTAGGAAAATTTCTATGTTGATCCTTTTCCCACTTTTAATTGGGTGTTTGTTTCTTTGCCATCGAGTTGCAAGAGTTCCTTACATGTATTGGATGTTAACCATTTGTCAGATAGATGGTTTGCAAATATTTTTTCCCAGTCCATATTTTCACCCATCATCTTGCATTTTGTTGATGGTTTCTTGTGTTGTGCACAAGCGTTTGAGTTGGATGCAGTCCCACTGGTTTATTTTCGTTTTTGTTGCCTATGCTTTGGGTGTCAAATAAAAAGAAATCACCAAGATGAACGTCAGTGAGCTTTTCCCCTGTTTTCCTCTAGAATTTTTATGGTTGCAGGTCTTTATTTTGAGTTGATTTTCTATGTGGTGTGAGTTGGGGGTCCACTACCGTTGTTTTCCACGTGGATGTCCAGTTTTTTCAACACTGTTCGGTGAAGAGCCTGTCCTTTCCCCATTGCGATTCCTTGCCACCTTTGTCAAGTATTAGTTGAACGTATGTGCATGGATTTACTTCTGGGCTCTGTATTCTGTCCCATTGGTGGGCGTGTCTGTTGTTAGGCCAGTATTATGCTGGTTTGATTACGACCGTTTTGTGGTAGTTTGAAATCAGGAAGTGTGATGCCTCCAGCTTTGTTCTCCTTACTCAAGATTTCTTTAGCTACTTAGGGTCTTTTGTGGTTCTATACAAATTTTAGGATTAATTTTTCTGTTTCTGTGAAAAATGCCATTGGAATTTTGGTAGGGGTTGCATTGAATCTATACTTTGCTTTGGGTAATACGGACATTTTAACAGTATTATGCCTTCCAATCCATGAACATGGAATGTCTTTTTATTTATTTGTGTCTTGTTACATTTCTTTCATCAGTGTCTTATAGTTTTCAGTCTACAGGTGTTTCATCTCCTTGCTTAGATTTATTTCTAAATATTTTATTGTTTTTTTGATGCTGGTGCAATAGAATTGGTTTTTTTTTTTTTTTGGATTGTTCATTGTCAGCGTGAAGAAACACACCTGACTTTTGCATGTCGATTATGTATCCTACAACTCTACTGAATTCACTGGTGATTTCTAACAGTTTTCTGGTGGAGTCTTATTTTCTACATGTTAGATCATGTCATCTGCAGGGACAGTTTTACTCGTTCCCTGCAGAATTGGATGCCTCTTACTTCTTTTTCTTGTCTGATTGCTCTGGCTAGGACTTCCAGTACCATGTTGAATAGGAGTGGAGAGAAGGCATCCTTGTCTTGTTCCTGATCTCAGGGGGAAGCACTCAGCTTCTCACCGCTGAGTATGATGTGAGCTGTGGGCTTGTCCTGTATGGCCTTTATAATGGTGAAGCACTTTCCTTTGGTACCTAATTAATTTTTATCATTAAAGCACGTTGAATTTTATCAAGTGCTATTTGTGCATCTATTGAGATGATCTTGTGATTTTTATCCTGCCTCCCATTAATGTGGTGCATCCCATTGCTTGATTTGTGCACATTGAACCATCCTTGCATCCCAGGGATAAATCCCACTCAGTCATGGTATGTGACCCTCTTTTTTTTTTTTTTTTTCTGTCTTTATTTGAGACAGTGTGCACATGTGGAGGGAAGGGGCAGGGGGAGAGGGAGAGAGAGAATCTCAGGCAGACTTTGGGCTGAGCATGGAGCGTGACACAGGGCTCGATCCCACAACCCTGAGATCATGACCTGAGCCAAAACCAAGAGTTGGACTTTCAACCGACTCAGCCATGCAGGCGCCCGAATTGTGACCCTCTTAACATGCTGTGGAATGCGGTTTTCTAGTACTTTGTTGAGGGTTTCTGTATTTGTGTTCGTCAGGATGTTGGCCTATGGTTTGGTTTTCTTGTAGCGTCTTTGTCAGACTTTGGCATCAGGCTAATGCTGGCCTCATAAGATGAGTTTGGAAGTGATCCTTTCTCTCTGATTTTTTTGGAGGAGTTTGAGAAGAATTGGTAATAATTCTTTAAATGTTTGGTTGAATTCACTGGTGAAACCAACTGGTCCTGGACCTTTCTTTGTTGGGAGATTTTTATTGCCAGTTCAGCCTCCTTACTTGTTACTGGTCTGTTTGGATCTTCTGTTTCTTCGTGGTTTATTCTTTTTTTTTTTTTTAAGATTTTATTCATTTATTTGATAGCACAAGTAGGCAGAGCAGCAAGCAGAGGGAGAGGGAGAAGCGGGCTTCCCGCTGAGCAGGGAGCCCGACGCAGGACTCCATCCCAGGACCCCGGGATCATGACCTGAGCGGAACGCAGATGCTTAACCACTGAACCACCCAGGTGCCCCTCTTCGTGGTTTATTCTCACGAGTTTGCGTGTTACTGGGAGTTTGTTTCTTTGAGGTTGTTCCATGTCTTGGTAGTCGTCACTAGTAGTTTCTTACGTGCCTTCGTATTTCTGTGCTGTCTGTTGCGATGTCTTCTCTTTCGTTTCCAGTTTTATGTCAGTTGTATTTATTCACTGAGTTTAGCGAGAGGTTTATCCATTTTATTAATCTTTTCACAGCAGCTCTTAGTTTCTGTCCTCTTTTCTGTCCTTACCCATAGATAGTGTTCTCAACCCGTGCTCTGCGGGGTGACGGTGGAAACTCCTGCCCCGCCACCTTGCTGACGTCCCAGACCAGTCCTTCACTTCCTGTCTTGGTGCAGGAATGTGGCGACTTTGGGACTGGCCTCTGGTTGTCCGGCTCCAAATTAAACCTCTGAGGCAGTGTTCTCGACCTTGGTGCACGTCCAGATGGCCTGAAGGGTGTGACCCTGGGGGTGGGGGTGCTGGGCTGAGACGTTGTATCTGTGGCGGGTTCCCCGGTGACACTGCAGTGCTGGTCCCCACCCACATTCCGAAAGCCCTGCTCCAGTGTGAGCACCCGGCCTGCTGAACGGGAGGGACTGGGCCCTGCCCTGGGTCCGAGGCTCCACCGAGGAGAGCCTTACAGGGCCAGGCATGCTCTGGGTGTGGGAGAGGCGTTGGCTGCTTGGGTCCCAGCAGCGGTGGCCTCAGTGGTGTGGACGTCTCCTTCTGATGGGCCACACTCAGCCAGGGTCACCTGACAGAACCCAGGCTCCAGGCCACCACTGGGCCCCGTGAGCAGCCCACCTACTTGCGTGGCAGCAAGCTAGTCTTGTGGCTGCTGTCTACGCTGGGCAGGCTCTACCCCTCGGGGCCTCTGTCACACAAAGACCATGAGTGGGTGTGGGTGCTGCCACCCGGTAGGGCCCTGATGACTGGCTGGTGTCTCCTTTTTCCTTCCACCTGGTCACAAACTGACGCGTGAAGTAGAGAAAGGGCAGGAGGCCTGACGCTTCTGTCTTGTTCCCTCTATGTGACCTGTGACTGTGGGCGCACCCCGGCCTCCCTGGGCTCTCGCCTCCCCACTCCTCTCTGTAAGGCATGTGGGGAGTGTGCTGGGTGCCCTTGCATCTTCCCCGGTGTGGCCGGCCAGCTTTCCGGCAGCCTGTCCCGGCCTGCAGGGACTGCCCGTCTGCTGATCCTGGGCTCCTACACTCGGGGTGCTGGATCTTCGGTAGCAGCTTCTCACCTCCGGATAAAAATAGCCACACGAGGTCTTGGTGCAGCCTCCACCTGTCACAAGGGGCGCGTGGGCCGGGGACGTGTGTCTGAGCGCAGTGGCCACCCGGGGGCCTGGCTGGAGGACATGTCCCTGTGGGCACCCGGCTTCTCCGCACACCTTGTCTGCCCGATCCATGCCGCTGGGTGTGCCGCCTTCCGTGGGGCGCCTGGGCCCTGTGCCCGGTGCCTCTTCCTGGGCTGCCTCCACGCATCTGCGCTCCCAGCCAGCCCCACTGACTTGCAGACCCCCGGGTCAGCTGGGCTGGGGTGGAGCCCGGGGGCCCAGGCTTCCTGAGCCTGTTGCAGGTGTCCGTTCCCTTCAGGGGGTGCTCTAGCCTTGTTGCTGTGACCGGCCCAAGGGACGGTAACTCTCCGGCCAGCCTGCTGTTCCCTGGCCCCCGGCCTCCCTTTTGAACCCCTCTGTAAGCCTCGTGCCTGAGCAGTCCCCCCATTACCTCCGGACCCCGCGACGTGCAGGACGAGCACCAGCGTGCTGGTCACATACATCCTTCCCTCCTTTCCCAGTGAGGAGACTGGGGTGCAGCACGCCAGGGCTCAGGCAGGGTCACAGGAGTGACAGCTGAGACCCCGTGCGGGGCACACGTGGGCTCCTACAGGCCTCCGCCCGGCCCCCGGCGCGTGAATGCTGGCTGCAGGGAGGAAACTGCCCTTGCTGGGAGCCTGAAACTGCCGTCTGTGGGCCCTGCTTGGACTCCCTCCAAAACCCCCGGCAGCGACTGCTGCCGCCCAGCCCCCAGACCTTGTGAGCCTGTCCAAGGGCTCCGGGTGCACCGTCCTCCTCTCCTGGGTGTGAGCCTGGCTTTCCCAGAGGCCTCAGCATCTCAGGCGGAGCCGGGAGCCCAGAAGTTGTTGTGCGTGGATCGGATGCCGCAGACGCGGCCTGCGCCAGGCCACCTGCGGCTGATGAGTGTGGGCGGCCTGATGGCACCCTCCTGCTCAGGCGGCATCCCGGCCCTGGCAGAAATTTCAAGGGGAAGGCAGGGGTAAATCGCCGCGGAGCCAGGCGGGATGCGCCGGACAGACGGCAGCCTGACCAGCAGCTGTTCTCGTAGACGAGCAGCCTTCTGTGCGGACATGGGACACTCCGCAGGCAGGCGGACCCGTGCCCGCCTGCCGCCGTGGCCGTGCAGTGGGGTGACCTTGTAGGGACAGTGCCGCAGGAAGGAGTGATGAGCTAAGGCCCAGCGATGGGCTCTGACCGGCGGCCTCGGGGAGTGGCAGGTGCCTGACCTCTACGCTAGGCCTGGGCTCCGCAGGCTCTGCCCCTCCCTCAGGGCTGGGCGAGCATCGTGCCCGCTTCCCAGGATTCTGGAAGGACTGGCGTCTTAGAGCCGTCTAGTGTCAGGTGTGGGCTGGGAGGTGCAGGGCTCGTGGTGTCCGGGACACCTGCGGGGATGTGCGGATGAGGCTGCACAGGCCTCCTTCTCTGTGTGCCCTGCCTCGACTCGGGCCTGGTCGCCAACTGGGCTGCTTTGCGGTAGGCAGCACACTCTGCGGGGCGGGCGTGGGTGGGTCAGTTGAAGAGGTGCCCGGGCACTTCTACAACCAGTGCCCCTGCAGGGTATCGTCTGTGGCGGATGCACTTGGACGGACTGTGTTTCCTGCTCGATGGGGAGCGTCCCCTGGGCCGCTGCTGGTGCCCGTTCAGTCCCGGTGCGGCTGGGTGTGACCCGCGGCCGCCTGCGACACGGGGAACTGCCCGCCCCCCCCCCCCCCCCCCCCCCCGCCAGCCTCGCCCCCGGGGCAGCACCCCCCCCCCCCCCCCCCGCCCCGTCAGCACTGTGGCCCCAGTCCCCACTCGGCACGCGTGTTCCTCTCCTGGTCCCCTGTGACCTCCGTGTCTCATGCGGAGATGCAGCCGGTCAGGGCTGGCGGAGTCTGGGTGAGGGTGGCCAGTCTTCAGTCCTGTGGGATGTGGGAGCCTCTCCGCTGCCCCTTCCCCAGCTCCCGCGAAGGCGTCAGCTGTCCTGTGTGCGTGAGCCAGAGGGCGCACGCCCCTCCCGCACCCACGGGTCTGGCCCCAAGGAGAGTCGGCTCACCTAGCAAGAGGCTCCGTCCTGGGTTGCCTGCCCGTACCCGGCCCATCCCCTGGTCGTGTGGCTCCTCGGCCATGGGCTTGTGTCAGCAGCCCACCCCGTGGCCTCCCCGACCTGAGCCCTCCCGCGTGCTTGGGGTCCTGGACACAGAGGGCCTCCCGTGGGGGGGCATGTGACAGGTTGTGGGATGGTGTTTGGTGATGGCGAGCTTCCTGCTCTTGGAAACTTCTTCCTTTGTGTAGCAGAATGGACCCTCTCCTCGTCCCCGACTTGTCCTCCCGGGTGCAGGGGGCACGTGTTCCGGACCCCGCTTCTCACTGGGGCGTGACGCACACGCTGTCCGCCGCAGCGCTCCCTCCCTGCCTCTGCACACGCTTCTCGGCAACTCCGTGCCCTGGGTGGGGACGGCCCTCTGTCTCTGGCTCGGCACCTCGGGGGTGGGGGTTGCCCCCCGCTCTCCCGTTGCCTCCGTGGGACACATGAGTTGTCAGCGTCGGTCTCGTTGAGTGTGACGGGTCCCCTCGCACAGCGTGGGCTCTCCGGGCTGGCCGGAGGGAGGGTCCAGAGCCTCCCGGCCTCAGTCTCTGGGCGGCGTATTCCTGACGGCTGCCCAAGCGGGACTCCCTCAGGGAGATGTGCGCGAACGCTTGGTTCCCGACGCAGGGTTGACTTTCCTCCAAGTCGGGTTTCTGCCAGCTCCTGGTTTCCCTGCATCTCTGCAGCCCTCTCGGGTCTCCGTCACGGTTGTGCCGTTTCCGAGCCCCGCGTCGTGCGAGGATTGAGAAGCACGCCACCTGCATCTCTCTCTCGCAGGGACTGTGTTGTTGAGCGGGGCACCGAGCATCTTGGATCAGCCTCGGCCTGTTCATCATGGTCCCTGCACCCCTGCTCACCCGCGTCCTCGCAGAGACCGCGGTGAAGTGTCTGCACCCATCTGCAGCGTCCTGGCGTGGGGCCCTCTCTGCCACCCAGACTGCCCCGGGGGTCACCGCTCCTTTTCTGCGTGCGACTTGCTTGCCGAGTCTGAGTGCGGGAGCCTGGCTGACACCTGGTGTGCCCACGGGCAGACTCAGCCCTGCACTCTCCTCCGTTACTGGCTGACCTCACGGGGGGCCGCGCCCAAGGGCCGTGTGGGGACGCTGGTCCCACTGCTGTGCACACAGATACACCACAGCGTGTGGGTTCACCCCTTGTGGTTTGCGATGTTCACCACCGCAGATCAGCCAGGCACACGTTCCGTGGTTTCCTGTAAACGCATTCGTGGGGTGGGATTACGGAGCGAGAGGTGATGCGCGTTAGACTTCAGGCAAAACCCAAATCATTTCGCAGAGCGGTCTCCTAGTTTTTATGCCCGCTGTCTGTCCTGACTCCTGGGATTGCCCGAGTTCTTTGTTTCTGCCAGTTAAATGGGTACAGAGTGGTAATTCGCGGCGGGCCTCGATGGGCATTTCCTGGTTTCTAGCGGAGTTGACGGCCTTTTACGTGTGCTCGTCGGCACAGGTGCTTTGTCCTCCAGGAAATGTCTGTCTGTGCCCTTTTCGGTCACGTTGTTTTTCATTACTGCACCGTGGTTGTTCTGTGTCCACCGCCAGCACCGATCAGGTGGGCAAGACGGGGAGGCCCCGGGGTGGGGCCGGACGTCATCCCCAGCGTGAGCCCTGTAACCGACCCCCTGGCGGGTGTGGGGGGCAAAGGGGCCACGCTGCCCGGGACCCTCTGCCTGGCGGGCGGCATGTGTCCGCTCCCCTCTCCCTGACAAGCCGCTTGCAAATGCCAGCCTGAAAGAGCAGGTGCCACCCCTGGGGGGGCTGCGTCCTGGCTCTGCAGAGCGGATCTCGGTCTGTCCGAGTGAGTGTGCATACGGTCTCTCTCGGGGGGCCGTGAGTTTACAGATAGGCCACCACAGTGCGGGTGTTGCCTTTGCCTCCTCTCCTGGCCGTCCTTCAAACGTCACATCCTGCCCACGAGAGGTGGTCTCTGCAGTGCCCGCCAGCCTCCCCCCCACCAGCCCCCACCTGCCCACCTGTGCCCCCCACCTGCCTCTGCCAGCCCCCCCACCTGCCCCCCCACCTGTCCACCTGTGCCCCCCACCTGCCCCCCACCTGTCCACCTGTGCCCCCACCTGCCCCCCACCTGTCCACCTGTGCCCCCCACCTACCCCCCCACCTGGCCACCTGTGCCCCCCACCTGCCCCTGCCAGCCCCCCACCTGCCCACCTGTGCCCCCCACCTGCCCCTGCCAGCCCCCACCTGCCCGCCTGTGCTCCCCGCCAGCCCCCCACCTGCCCACCTATGCCCCCACCTGCCCCCTGCCAGCCCCCCACCTGTCCACCTGTGCCCCCCACCTGCCCCCCACCTGCCCACCTATGCCCCCACCTGCCCCCTGCCAGCCCCCATCTGCCCACCTGTGCCCCCCACCTGACCCCCCGCCAGCCCCCCACCTGCCCACCTGTGCCCCCCACCGGTCCCCCCGCCCACCTGGTGGCTGCGCCCATCCCTCTGTGCCTGGCCTGAGGTGAGGCTGAGGCCGGTGGGCTGTGAGGAGCCACCTCATGGGCTCATGGGGCTGGGCATGAAGCTTAGCGCTTGCTCTAATGGGTGGTCTTTAGTTTGGGGTTTCTGGCTCGGTTTTGTAGCTGGGGTTGGAGTGGAGGTTCCATTGCTGTGGGGGTGATTCCTGTTCTGCCGCGTTCGCCGTGTTTTCAGTTCCGCTCCTGGCCACGCTGCTCATGTGGCTCACAGAGCACTGACGAGCTTTCAGCAGGAGGCCTGGCCTCATCGGCAGGGCTGGCGTGTCAGAAGCAGGTGTGCTTGGGAGGCTTGGTGGGTGCACACAGACGTTGTCATGACGAGATGCAGGTCTCCCGCAGCCCGAGGACCCCGCACCGCCGGTCTCCTCCCTGCACGCCTCAGGAGCTGGAGGCTGGGAGCCCACGGGGTGCCCTGAGCGGGAGGCGGTGCGTGACCTCTGCATGTCTGCCGCCTGTCACTCCGGGAGGGCCAGGGTTTCCAGTCTGTGGGCTGCTCTGGTCCCTGCTCGGGGTCGGGCCGTTCCTCGGGGTGGCACAGACCCTGTGGCTTCCACCTGAGCACCAGTGTCCCCGGCGCTTCTGCACCGCGGTGGCTGCCGGCACGTAAAATAGGCCCCACGACTCGTTTGCTGCATCTGCTTCCACTGGGTTCTGGGAAAGGTGTGTGACCGCTTCTGTCCCTGCGTGGCGCGTCCTGGCCTGGGAGTATCCGTGCGGGACCCCAGGCAGGCTGCACACACGGTGCTCGTGGCGTCCAGGCCCAGGGCACACGGGAGCAATGAGAGCTTGGGTCTGGGGGACCCCGGCCCTGGGCTGCTCTGGACTTCGCTCTGCTGCCCGCTCCATGCTGGCATCCATCGGGACCTAACATGCCAGCTGGACTGGCCAGGCCGGAGGGCGGCCACCCCTGAGCTCCTGCTGGGTTGCTGGGACCTGGCCCGGCACTGCCGTTGGCCCTGACGGTCAGGAACCTCCCTTGCATCTCTGTCCTGGGGTGGGGCAGGCCCCTGGGGAGGATCCTAGAGACCCGTTTAGGGGACAGTGGTTGGGGGGCGTCGGGTTTTCCTAGATGTTGGCCCTGTCGGGAAAGTCACTCTCAGGGCTTCTTCCAGAATGGGAGCTTGCCAGGAGGACATGCATTGCACTCCTCTTGCCAGGGGTGTGAAAACCCCATCGGGAACATCTCTGCCCCCCGTAACTACTCTGCTGCTTCACCAGCAGGTTTGGGGTGGACTTCCCACTGTGTTTCCCAGCACCCCCACCCCGGCCCGGTCACCTGCTATAAGCAGTGGGCATGCCGGGCCGCCTCGCAGCTCCCGAGAACCCTGTGCTCAGTAGGGAGTGGGGGCGGTGGGGGCAGTGGAGATGGGGCGCGGGAGGCCCACTGACCCTGCTTTCTGTCTTGTCTCGAAGGCTCAGCTGTCACAGGCCCTGGAGGAGCTGGGAGGCCAGAAGCAGAGAGCGGACATGGTGAGTCTCTTGGTGGTGGTCTTTGTGGCCACAAGGAGCTCAGGGCATGGGATGCTTTAGACCCTGGGAGCGGAGGGAATCATGTCCCTGTCACGCAGGCGCAAGCCTGCGGGTCCCTGATGGTCACAGCGCTTCCCTTCGTCAGAAACTCAGGTGGGGATGAGAAGCGCATGGGGCCTGGGAGCCGGGGCCTGGCCCCCCAGGGACTCTGACATGGGGACCCCAGTGCCCTTTCTGCTCCACATCATGACCCGCCCGACATAGAGCTGATGTGAAAACCCTCGTGATCCCTGCTTGACGCCCACGGCCAGGTCGTCCTTTGGTTGTCCCACGGCTCTGGGCCCATGGTGGCCCCGCCTCACAGGGTGTATGGACTGAGACGTCTGCCCATCAGGCTCTGCAGCCCACATTGCCCTGCTGAGCATCAGGTGTGCTCCTTGGCCGTGTGGCCACGTGCCACCATCTCGGACCACGTCTCCCCCCTCCCCTGCCCCCGAGCGGGCAGCCTGTAGGCCGAGAGGCTTCCTTACCACCGTCTGGGGTCAGACAGCTTTGCTTTTGACCCATCTTTGTCCCACACAAGCTGTAGGCCTTTCCTCCTGCTCTGGCCCGTGGTCTGGTCTCTGTGGGGACCCAGCCACCAGCATCACAGGAGGACCACGGGGCACATTTGCAGGTGTTGTGGGGCAGCTCTGCCCCAGGCCACACACCAGCCAGTTGGGGTTGGGGCGGGCTCAGGGACTCACAGCACAGGTCGGGGTTCCTGGTGCGCAGTCATCGCTTGTCAGCCCCTGACCTTGAGCGGGTCATCTGGCCTTCACCGCAATGTAGGAGTGGCCCTCAAGTTGGCATGCCACGTCCCTGGGTTTGTTTCATCCATTGACAGCCGTCCCCACAGCCTCAGGCTGTCCAGCTGTGTCTTACTGCCGCTGTTCCTGTCGGCCGTGGTGGAGGCGGGGCTGGGGAGACCCGAAACAGGCCCACTCGTGAGGCAGGGGCCTGAGGATGGGCTGGGATGAGGCCCAGGCACCAGCATCTGGGAGCCTGAGGCTGGCTGTGCTCGGAGCCCCTGACCGGCAGGGGTATGTGGTGGCCATTGGCCAGACCGGCTGTGCTAAAGGTAGACACAGGTTAGGTAGAGTGTGAGTCCAGAGGTCAAGGATGGCAGGATGGCCTGGGCAGTGGGTGGGGGAGTCCCAGGTGGGGTGGGAAGGTTGGGGAGGGCAAGCCAGGAGAGAAGCATGGGGGTCTGAGATGCCGTTGGCGCTTGGGTGCCTGGGCCAGGGGGTGTGAGCTCCCACGTCAAGGCCCTCCAACACCTGGCACGTGTCCGCCCTCCGGAGCTGGCAAACGTAGCCAAGAAGGTAGAGCCTGAGGTTCGAGCCGCGTCGGGCCGCTCCAGCACCCGGACATGTAGCCCGGGGAGGGCAGCCCCACCCCCAGGAGCTGGGAGGCAGCCCCGCAGCACGGTCCTGATGTCACGCACCTGTTCTTCAATCTGTAAGTCAGCCCGCTGGTCTTTCCCCTGCGGGGGCCCCTGAGGGCACATCCAGTCCCTGAGTGCAGCGGGCATTCGTTGTTGACTGAGGGGGAGCCACCGTGCCTCCGCGTAGAGCCTTTGCCCTCGTCTGGCGGAGAAAGGAGCTTGGGACCCAGGCAGGGCCTGACGGGGGTGCCTGCCTCCGCTGAGCCTGGGGTAGGGAGCTCTGTAAACCGTGCGGCCTAGCTCGCGTGCGTGTGCGTAACTAACGGGACTGCGGGTGAAGAAACCCGGGGGGAGACCCCGACGTGTGGGTCCACATGCATCATTCCCTCGGCTTTGACCTGAATGGACATGTGCCCGAGGGCCGTGTGTCCATGCCGTGCACACACAGGCGGGAGGAATGAGGATGGAGTTGTGCCGAGCACAGGCCAGGTCCTCCTTCCCTGGCTCCTAGGGGTTTGGAAAGGACAGAAGCTCCCACGGTCGGGCCGCAGGGGCCGCTGCTTCTCCTCGTGGGGATGCCTGAGGGACATGGGGCTGGAGGGTGGCTTTCCCGCCTGTGTTTTCCCTTGTTTTCTGCCCATAAAGTTTCTTTGCATTGTGTAAAACTCCCTTGAGCCCTAACATACTGAAGCCCGGTTCCACCTCTAGACCAATTAGACTGGAACTCGTGGGGGTGGGGGGCCCACTTCTCCCCAGGCGATGCTGGCGCCCACCTCCGTGCAGGGGCCCTTCCCCAGGCGCTGCCGGGCCTTTGGGGAAGATGCTCCTTGGGGAGCTTTGGTGAAACGTCCCTGTGGCTCTAGCCCCGCAGAGCCGGGCAGGCGGGTGGGGACCCGGCTCGCCCCCCAGCTCATTCCCGGCTGTGCCCGGAGGTGCAGGTGCTTGGTGCACTCAAGTGGGATGCTATGGGCGCCTTGCTTTCTTAGATCTGCGCTCAAGCTGCACCTCACGCAGGTTTAATCTCTGCCTTCTGATTGTCACATCTTGAGCTTGTCTCCCGTTTGTGTCTCTTCTCTCTCTCCTTCCCACTTAGCAGCACCCGGCAGAATACAGCAGGTGCTCACTCAGAGGCCTGTGAGCCTCTGCTCTGCCCCCTCCTCCCCGGGCCGTACCTCCTGCCTCCTGAGGAAGTGAGGGCCAGGTGGGCCCCCAGCCGGTGAGGCGGCAGCTCCGGCCCTGCTGTAAACCCTAGTTGCTGTAGGAGCTTGAAGGTGGGGACGGTGGCCAGAGCTCCCTGTGACACAGGGACCGAGCCACCCTGGGTCTTGCTCTGTGGCCCTCACCCCGTTTCGGGGCCAGTCGTGGCGATGGGTGTGATGGGGGCACCTCTGTTCAGGTGTTGGGGACGGCCTGGTTCCTGTGCCACCTCTCCCAGCCTGCTGTCTCTGGGCCCTAAGCTGATTCACTATTTAGGAGAAGAGAGAAAAAAGAATTTAAACATCTGTAGTTAATTGCAGATGACAAGACAAAGACAGTTTGCCTTTCTGTTATTAATTAGCAGATGCATGCTAATTAGGAAGCAAGGCACAATTCAGGGTTTTCTCTTTAAATGCAATTAATATCACAAGGAAAAATGTCCTGGGCCATAGTTGTATCATTAACATCCCTCACCCTAATTAGATCCGGCCAGCGGTGGCTGGAGAAACCAGTTTTTTGATTATAACCATAAAAATCCCTCTAATATTTTATGTACTCCGGGGAGGAAGAAGTGAAGATTTATTTTCCGATTAAAGGGGAGTGACACCCCTTACGACTCCGGGTAATGACACAGTCTTCCTCCTTGAGTCCCGTGCCCCCGGGCTCCTGTGGGCTTGCACTGCCAGCCTGCGGGCCCGTGGCCGGTCAGCCGGGAAGGGCTTGGCGGGAGACGTTCTGGCCGCAGGTGCTCCCGGGGTGTGCGTGCTGTGGCCGCATCCCAGCAGGACAGGGCCTCCACGTGGCCTCTCCCAGAGCGCCAGCCTCCCTGGCTGCAGCTCCGAGATGACCGGAGATGCTGGTGAGGCCGATTTTAAGCCCTGCGAGGGGCCCTGCACAGCGGCGTGCACCTGGCTGATGCCTCTGTCGCTGTAAAAGCAGCGCCTCGGGCCGGGAAGCGTCGGGAGGAGGCGTGTGAGCTCCCATCGTTCAGTGCTGGCAGCCGGCATCCGTACGGCCTGCTGCCCGAGAACCTGGCCTGATCGCAGCCCACCAGCGTTGCCAGCCGCCTTCCAGGAAGTTCTTACGAGAACCTCCTGGTTCTGTGACCGATAGTGACGCGTTTCTCATCCCGGATCCATCCTGCTACGGGACCAAGCCCGGGTTGGAAGACCCCCCCCCTCCAACCCCGCCTCGACGGGAGAACTTCGTCTGTGGTGGGGGAGTCCTGAAGGCTCATGGGGGACGCCAGGCAGGGATCCACGGCTGGCGGCAGCCTGTTCCCCCGCAGGGTTCTGCGCCCCCAGGACAGTGTCTGACTCTCTTACTCGCTGCTGGAGCCCAGTGTGACCCAGTGAGGCGTCGGGGCCCCAGGCGGCAGGCGGGGCACAGGGTGCCCCACGGGCCGGGCCCCAGGAGCTGCGGCTGCACGTCTCAGGCTGACCTGGTTGGTCTGACCAGTCTGCGTGTGTCCCCGTGCCGGCCCCTCTGCCGCAGGCACTCACCCCCAGCGTCTCTGGGGTCACTGCTTCTGCGCCTCTGTACTAGCATCTGGCCGCACACCTGGCTGTCCTGCTTTTCCTCGGGGAGCCAGTGCGGGGGACCGGCCTTCCTGCAGGCGAGCTGTGTCTGGCACGGAGTGAGCACTCCGAGTGTGGTGGGGTTGATTTGGGGTGGGCATCTGCAGGCCGGGTTGGTTCTTGAGTGCCCCGAACACCGATGGTGACAGGTTTATGAATGCGCACTCACCCGGCCTGACGGCGAGCCGGGCGCTGTTCCAAGAGCTCTGCAGACGTCCACTCTCGGAGCCCTGTTAGGTGACCCTGTCGTCACCCACCTTACTCATCAGGAGGCAGAGGCCTGGGTCCCAGCAGGTCCCAGCTCCCGTGGCTTTGCTGCCAGCACACACTTCTGCCTGGGCCTTCAGGACCCCTGAGTACGTGGGACTGTCCCTTGTGTTCCTGACCGCCCTGACCCGTGTGAGCACACGCTGCGTGCTCACTGCCCCCACCTGTGAAGTGCCAGACGCCCGGAGTTGTGTGTGCCCCCCGGAGTGGCTCTGCTGAGTGCTGGCTCCTGGGGATGAGTGCCTGGGGCAGCTCTGTGGGAGCTGGGAAGCCATTTTTAGGGATGGAGGGAGAAGGGCTCAATGAGGCGTATTTAGAAGTTAGCATCGAGCTGACCTGGGGTGCACAGGGCTGCCCCCGAGAGCAGAGTCCCCGGCAAGTGCCTCAGGGCTGGAGGGCTGTGGGTGCCTGAGGGACGTGGAGCTAGTTTCCAGCTTGACGGCCGCCCTGGGGCAGGGCTCACAAGGGCTTGGCGCCTGCTCTCCACAATGCACTGGCTTGTCTGTCCCCCGAGCCCCAGCGTGTGGGTGTCCAGAGTCCAGCCCTGGGTCCTTCCCTCCTCAAGGTGCTCCCCACTGGGCCCTGGCAACGGCCAGCTTGGGGCTCTCTGCCCTTGGCCACGGTGGTCCCGTCTTACGATGTAGCTCCTAAGGGAGAGAAGGGGTCACGCACCTGGGACTGGACAGCTTTCATGGCTCTGCATGCTGGTGGTAAATCTGTCGGATTCAGCGAGTGGGTCCTGAACCCCACTTCCGGGTGGCTGTTCTCTTTCCGCATGCCTGTGTTCACTGAGGCCCCTGCTGTGCTCTGTGCACGGCTTCCTGCGCCCCTCCGTGTCGCCCGCATGCTGTTTCCGCCCCTTGGAATGTGTCTCCGTCGCGCGGGGCCCAGTTCTCCCTCAGCATCGAGCTAATCGTCCTCTGCCTCCCCCTGTTGCTATCCCGCGAAGACATCCCACGTTCACTGGTGGGCACGTGACTGTCACCATGGCCGTCGTCCTCGCCGTGGACCTGCTTTAGATCATGCCGCAGCCACTGAGTGCCGAGTGCTCCCGTGTGCTGGACACATGCTCACCGCTGTGTCCGGACCGTGTCTTTGAGTCCTGACCGCAGACCCTCTGGGTGCCGGTGACCTGGCCGTGACTCAATGAGGGGACAGGTGCCGTGAGTGGGCGGGCGGGCGGCAGGCCGGTGGGCACCGTGGGGCTTGCTCGCGCCAGCTGCCCGTGCGGGAGCGCAGTCCCACGTGACTGAGCCCCGGACTCAGGTTTCAAGTGCTGAGCGACTGGACATGGACCCAGGGAGGCAGCGTGTGCCCCCGGGCCTCTCTCCCGGTGTGGGGGCCGGCCTTTTTGGTTTTGCCAGGTTTGCAAAGACCTAACAAGAGGTTGGTGATTTATTGTCTTAAAAAAATCCATCTGCATCTTAGGGACGCTATCCTGAGAAGATGGCTTCTTAGCCTAGAAAATAAATGTCTAATGGTGTAATTTGTGGTTCTTAATTGGATCCCTGCACAAAAGGAGAAGAAAACTCCCCGGTGTGGCGGGAGCACTTTGGTTTATTCCTGTCTGGAGCAGAGCAACGTGCTGTCGAAGTTCTCAGGGCCATAGCCTGTTGAATATCTGGCAAGGCTTGACCTCTCAGTGTTTTCTGTCCCGGTGAAGCTCGGAGTTAGCTTGTCAGGTCTCACGGAAGAATCCTGCTGCCTTGTGCTCATGGACTCTGTGCAGTGCTGACTTCCCGTCCGCGATACCGGGCGTGGCTCTGGCCTCTTGGTCTTCATGGCCTTTGCTGGAGTTTGGTCTGTTGTTCCGGTGAGTCTTGCATGCTTCTTGTTAGGCCTCTGCTTGGGTGTTTGATCATTTCCATTACTCGCACGTTGCTCTCTGCCCTGGCTGGCAGCCCCACACTCACCACCAGCCTGCCGGGGCCCCTCACGGGGTCGGGGGGCCGAGAGAAGGCGGGCACTGCAGACGGGGAAAGGGACCCCCAACGGGCCCCAGCACACAAAGCCGAGGCGCAGTGAGAATCTGTAACAGCCACAGATTGAGATTGGTTAATTTATCTTTAAAAACCATGGGGCTCCTTCTAGCTGGGGAGACCTTCTCGTGCTCGTCCCGGTTCTAAGTACGGTGTTTGCGTGTCCTTTAAACGTCTCGTGCTCTGCAGTGACCCTCTCTGGCTTCGCTCCTTTTCAACTGCCAGTTCTTACTGTGTCCGCATTATGTGATTTTGCTCCTTACCGTATTATTAAATCCGCCACATCTTCAGTAGCCGCTGCAGTTCCCCTCCCACGCGTTCGCTGCGCGCCTTGCAGGTGTGTTGGGGGGGGAGCTGGGTCGGATGTGGTCCTGGCCTTGGCGCCCATGGTCCTCTGCAGGGGCTCAGCCGGCCTGGAGTCTGCCCGCCAGGGTCTCGCTGCTGCTTCCTTTGGCCCACGGCCTCTGGGGGAAGCTCGCGTGGTGGCTGCAGCCGGACTTGTCCTGAGCCTTCCTGACTGGGAAATGTGGGAACGTGGGTGTCTTGGGCCCCCCGGTGAACCCCATGAGGCAGAGGTGACCTCAGGCGTTCTGTAGCGACACCTTTTCCTCTTGGGCAGCATTCCTGATGTCACCCGTGGAGACAGAGGGTCCAGAGTCCTTAGAACTGTGCACACATTTTCTGGAGAGGGGGTTTCCATTCTCATGGGATTTTCCTGGACTTTCTGACAGTCTCGCCCCCCGGTGTCAACCGTCGCTGTCCTGGAAGGAGGTGGCCTCCTTGCCTCAGCCAACCCTCTGGAGCCCACCCCGCTGGAAGCACGTGGACACCTCCTTCCACGCGTTCCTGGGGGTGGGCTTCCCCTCTGCGGAGCTGGGCCTGGGGCCCCAGAAACCACGGCTGGGCCAGCTGGGTGCTCTCGTTGGCTTCGGTTCTGTTTTCTTTTTGTTTTTTTTTCGGCTAAAACACTGGATTTCTCCAAGTCTGTCTCCTGGGCCTTCCTGTCTTCTCTCACCATGTACCTGCCACTTGCTGCTGGGCTGCCCTGGCCAGTCTCTCCGGCCCTAAGGCTGGTGGCCTCTGGGGCGCTGTCCCAGCCTGCTCACTGGGTCCTCTGTCTCAGCAAATGTGCTGGCGTGGGGGACGGCTCCGCAGGCGTGGAGAGCGGCTCCTGTAGGGTGAAAACTCTGCTTGCACGCACTCTCCACCTGGGCTTCGTGCTCTGAGGTGCAGCAGGTATGTCCCAGCTCGGGGACCAGCTGTGCTCACTAGGAAATGCCCAGGAGAGCCACCGGTGGCTACGGTGGCCTGTCGCGCTGGGTGTGTCCCTCCAGAAGGGATGGAACGTGATGAGGGCGATCTGTTTCGGCCCCTCACCCCTCCCCGGGAAGCAGCCACTACAGGGCCCTTCCCAGATGCATGATGGGCCCAGAGCTGAGCAGAAAGGCGGCCTCTGACCAGGATTCCCACTGTGACCTCGGCGTCGTCTCTTCTCTGGGACACCTGAGTCACCTGCCCCGACGGGGCTCTGGAGAGGCAGCAGCCTGAATCCTGGGACGCAGTGGGCCTTGGCTCCGTCAGCACCACCTGTGGTCCTTGGCCCAGGCGGACCCTCGTGCGTCCCGGGAGCAAGTAATGAAACAGACTAGGGGTTGGAGCATCCTTCTCTGGTGCTCAGCAGTGCTGGGTTCACTAGAATCGTGTCGAGGTAGGGGCCCACTCCCCTGCTCCTCCTGCCGGTTGTGGCTTCGTGGAATTGGGTAAGGCCCTTGGGATCGAACTGTGTATCCTCCCAAATTAAACTGAAACACACGGTCTCTATTTAAAGGTTATGCTCTACTAGCGAACCAGCCTCGAGTACCATTAGCATTCCTGACGCTTTGGAGCTGTGAGTGAGTCTGGCAGGCCCAGCCCCCTTGCAAGGAGGGAGGGACCGACCTTGTCACCAGAGGAGACAGGCAGCTCAGAGGCTGGTCCATGCTCCTCCTGGCTTGCTGCCACGGAGGTCTGTGCCCGGTGCTTGGGCAGCTCCACCAAGGAGCCGTGTCTCCTGCGCTGTGCACGGATCTGCGTCTGTTGAGGGCACAGACCCTCTAGAGAGCTCCACCTCTAAGTGTTCATCGGTCCCCCACCTTCTGGGTCTCCACTCAGAGGTGAGTCCTGTATGGGAGGCTGCACTCTGGTGTATCTCCAGCCAGACTCATGAGAAGAAGGGGAGAGAAGACACAGATTACCAGCATCAGGAAGGAGAGGGCGCAGTCATGCTTCTTACCATCCTAGTGGGTATAGGTGCGTCTCATTGTAGTTTGGGTTTGCATTTCCCTGATGGCTAGTGATGTGGATAGAGCATTTCCTCACATACTTGTTGGCCATTTGTAGATTTTCTTTGGAGAAATCTCCTTTCAGATCCTTTATCCATTTTTAAATTGTTTTTATTTTCTTTTGTCTCTTTGTTGAGTTGTAAGACTTCTGTAGGGTTTTTTCATAAATTATAGGTACTCAGTCCTCATCAGATAATTTGTGAATTGTCCTCTCAGTCTCTAGAGAATGTCTTTTGGTGTGCACATGGTTTTGGCTTTTATCCATTTGATCTGTTTTTTCTTTTGTCATTTGGTGCTCTTGGTGTCATATCTAAGAAACTGTTACCACATCCAGGGTCACAAAGATTTACGCCTGTGTTTCCTTCTAAGAGTTTTGTAGTTTTAGCTCTTACACTTAGGTTTTAATAATTTTGAGTTAATTTTTGAAGACGGTGTGAAGTAGGGGTCTACCTTCCTTCTCTCGCACATGGCCGTCCAATGGTCCCAGCCCATTTGTTCAAGGACTGTTGTTTCCCCACTGAAAGTCTCAGTACCCTTGTTGATAATCATTCGACCGTAGATGCTTGGGTTTATTTCTGGATTTCAGTTTGGGTCCCTTGATTTGTATGTCTGTCCTTTATCAGCACCACGCTGTTTTGGTTACTGTCACTTTGTGGTAAGTTTTGAAAGTAGTAAATGTGAATCCTCCAACTTTCTTCTTTTTCAGGATTATCTTTGCTGTTGGGGTCTTTGTAATTTCATATGAATTTTAGGATCAGCTTTGCCATTTCTGCAAAAACAGGACTTTAAGAGGAGTTGCGTTGAATCTGCAGATCACTTTGAGGAAGATTGCCATCTTAACAGCATTAAGTCTTTCAACCCATGAACACAGAATGTCCACTTATTTCGGTTTACTTTCATCTGTTTTAGCAGTGTTTTATAGTTTTCAGTGTGTACGTACTTCCTCCTTGGTTATACGTATTCTTGAGTTTCCTATTCTCTGTGATGCTCTTGTGAATGGAATTGGTTTCTTTGTTGATTGTTCATCACTAGTATGCAGACAAGCCGCCAGTGTTTGTGTGGTGATCTTGGTTCCTGCCACTTTGCCAGATTCTTTTAACTCCTAATAGTTTTTTGTGAATTGTGTAGGATTTCCTGTATATGGGATCATGTCATCTGTGAGTAGAGATAGCTTTACTTCTTCCTTTCCAGTTTGCTGTCTTTTGTTTCTTATTCTTTCCTAACTGCTCCAGCTGGAACTCCAGTACCATGTCAAATGGCAGTGCTGGAAGTAGACATCCTTGTTCTGTTCTTGATCTTAGGGGGAAGCTGTCCGTCTTTTACCGTAGAATATGATGTGAGCTGTGGGTTTAAGTAAATGCATTTTATCAGGTTGGGGAAGTTCCCTTCTATTTCTGGTTTGCCGAACATTTTATCATGAAAGTGTGTTGGATTTTGACAAGTGCTTTCCTGCACTGATTGAGGTGATCATGTGGTTTTTCGCTTCATTCTGTTAAGGTGGTGCATTGCATTAGTTGGTTTTTGTGTGTTGAGCCATTCTTGCATTCCTGGTGGAAAGCCCACCTGGTCGCGGTGTAGGACCCTTTCAGATGCTGCCGGTGGGCTCGCCACCGTCTTGTCGAGGTTGTGCGCCTATATTCATAAGGGCTCTTGGTCTCGGTTTTCTTCTCATGTGGTGCCTTCTCTGGCCGTGGTATCAGCTTTATGCTGTCCTCGTGGAATAAGCTGAGAAGCGTTCCTCCTCCTTAACTTCTTGTAAGAATTTGGGAATTCTGTGTTAATTCTTTTATGTGATTGGGAGCCTTCGCCAGCGAAGCCATCCGCTCCTGGACATGTCTTTGTTACTGATTGAGCCTCCTCACTTGTCATGGGTCTGTTCAGATTTTCCATTTCTTCTGGAGTCAGTTTTGGGGTTTCTGTGTTTCCAGGAGTTTGTCTGAGTCGTCCAGGTGGCCTAACAGCTACTCCAGGATTCTCTTACCGTCCTTCTTACTTCCTAAGGTCAGTGACTCTGCTCCCACTTCTGCCGTCAGCGGATGGGCCCCCTTCTCTCTTCCCTCTGTCGGTCTAGCTGATGTTTGACGGTTTTGTTCATCTTCACTTCTCGGTGGCCATGCTTTTCCCTTTCAGGACGTGAAGGGGGTTTTCCCACTGACTCTGACTCGCCTTGTTTCCCTCGAGCTTCTCGTGTAACTTGTCTGTTTTCTCTGCTTTTTCTCTGCTTTTCCAGCACTTTCTTGGTCGCTGGGTGGAGCGGTTTGATTGTGATGCGCCTTGTTGCACTTCGTGGTGTCTCCTGTGCTTGGGGTTTCTGCATTTCTTAGCTCCATGGACTTGCTGTCCTCGTCCTTTGTGAGTGTCCGGTTACCCACAGTTGGGTGCTGGGACTAGTCCCCCAGCCCACGTGTGCTCTTCTCATTTCTGAAAATCCTCTCTCTCTCCCTCTCCTGTTGTGAATCATTCCTGTTGCTATGTCTCCAGGCTCCCCGACCTAATCTTCAAGCAGAATGACCTGCATGTTTTTATTTCCAGCGTTGCTGTTTACGTTTCTATAAAGTTTGCCTCGGTCTTCCTTTTTCCCCGCACATTTATACTTAATATTTGAAAGTATGGAATTCAGTTATGTGACTGTTTCGGAGTCATTCTGTGCTCCTTCTACACCTGTGTTGGGCGGATGCAGGAGACCTGTGTATTCCTGTGAAGACCCGTGAGCTTTGTTCAGGTATGCAGTGAAGCTCCTGAGAGATAGTCCCATCTGCCGGGTGGCATTTTGCTGACATTCCGGGCTGCCCTGGGGCAGTGTTAGTTCTGGGGCTAATTACCACCAGCCCTGGGCCTCAGCCGCCTTGGGCGCTCTGCCTGGTGCCCCGTGAGTGAGGGGCTTTGGAGTCTGGCTGGACGGAGGAGGTGCTGTTCCCTCTTGTCCCTTCTCCTGGTTCAGTCTTCGGTCTGGGCGTCTTTCCTGTCCTGCGTCTGCCAGTCAGGGTTGTCTTTCATACTCTGGGTTCCCTGCACATGTCCTGCACTGTGAGGTCTGGCTGCCACGGTCTCCCCGCACTGCTGATTCTGCCTTCTCAGCAGGGAAGGCGAGCTGGGGCGCCCAGCAGGCCTGCCTCGTGCTTTCTAGCCTTCCGGTTCTCCAGAGGCGGCCTTGGCCGTGGGAGCCTCTGGCCCAACTCTTCACCCTAGCCTGTTGTGCCCCTGGCCTCCCTTAGAGCACTGGGCATTTCAACCAGAAGGTTGATGCAGAGTCTTCCATGACACAAGGATTTGCAGGAATAAATGTAGGAGATCACAGTTCATGTACTGAGCACTTCCTGATACCAGGGCCTTTGTCTGATTGTCCGGGGATGGGGTCACCTTATGTCCCCCAGCCTGATCAGGGCTCCTTCCCTGCCCCGTGGTTGTACGGATGGGACCTCAGTCTCCAGACTGTGGCCCTAGACCTCCTCCTGGCTTCTGGGTGCTGAGCCTCCTGTGGCCTCGGCCCACGGTGCCCTCCAGGGTGGGAATAGGGGAGTGCTGGTGTGTGCTCTGCCTGAGGCCGCCTAAGCAGATTTGCCCTCGGAGGATTTGGGAAGTGAGTCCTGGTCTGGAACCTTTGGGTAAATGGTAGGTTTCCGATCCCTTTTGGGAGGCTATCCAACCTTTGTTGTATTAATCTCTGGTTTGTAGAAGGGATTTTCACTTCTGTATATATATTCCACTAACCTTTGTAGACTGATGGGATGAAGAGCAGTAACTTTGAGAAGTGGTGTGGCCTCCTGAGCTGTGACCTAGTCCAGAGACCTTGTCTTGTCCTGTGTCCTCCTGTCCTGTCCCCACCACAGACCCACCCTGCTGCTCCCCTTCTTCCCGCACCTGACTGGTGGGGTTTGGCGGCCAGTTGGTGGTGCAGAGATCTGACCGCACGGCGTCCGCACAGGTGTCTGGGGTTGGCTGCAGCCCGTGCTTGCCTCCCTGACTTCAGCGAGCGGGGTCTCTGATGGGAGGATCTCGGTGGTTGAGCCCCCCACGCATTTCCGTGTTCTGGATGCCTCCGTGCCTTTGCCCGCACTGTTCCCGCTGCGTGGCATCCCTTTTCCCCCGGGACACTCCCTCTCCTTGAGCCTGTGCCTTCGCTCCTGTGGACAGGCTGCACACGACTCTGTCCAGCTGCATCCGAGGCGGTGGCGTGATTTCTCAGCCGGCGCATCTCCCCGCCCACGTAGACTTGACTAACGTTCAGACTCAGATGTCGTCCCCTGACCTGCCTGCCGGAGAGCGAGGGTTAGGGCCGAGCCAGGCGCCCCTTCGACGAGAGCCTTCTCTCGGGCGCTTTGGTTCTCGGTGGCCGCCTGGGGCTGTGAGGTTGCTGGGGGTGTGCAGACACGGGTCCAGGGCGCCCCCCTCGACCCCGTGTGGGGGTTCCACAGGCACCGCCCCTGCCGCCGCTGCCTCCGGGCTTGGAGTTGACGTAGATGGGACAGACGGGACATTCAGGCACGGGCTTGGTTTGCGGGCCTTCCGACGGTTTTGCTCCCTGCCATGAGTCTGTCACCGGCACCCTTGACAGCAGGTGACTTGTACGGCCCTTCCTCCCCCGGCCGCTGTGGAAATCCCCGTAGTCAGGAGCAGCTTAAATATAAGACCAAGGAAAACGGAAGGACAGTGATGGGTGAGAACGGTATTCCTCCGCGTCAGCGGCCCTGAGGCCGCGAGCACGCCACAGCGACGCACGTTTCTCACGTGACACACGGTTCTCTGCTGTGAACACGAGGCAGTATCGTCCTCCCTGTCCCGTGGCAGGTGTCTTCCCGCAGAATTCGTTGCCGCTGAGAGCGTGCGGGAAGCGTCTGTGCTGCTTCGTCGGAGGCCGGAGGGTCCGGGTTCAGATCACAGCCGGCCGCTCTTGCACCTGCACAAGCTGGGGCAGCACGCCTGGGATCGTGCCGTGTGCCCGGGAGGTGCCAGCGTGTGCGGCCCGAGGCACACGAGGGAACGCTCAGTGACACGGGCCGCCGGCCCCGTGCGGGCGAGAGGTGCCCTCAGCACCAGGCCTGGCTGGCACCCTCCCCAGTGAGAAGCTGGCGCCGAAGCCCCCGCAGACCCTCCAGCCGCGCTGGGCTGGGCGTGCGGTCGGGCCGAGCCTCGCCGCCTGGGGGTCGCAGTCCAGGTGCTTAGCGATAGGGAGTCGGCTCCTGTCACTGCCGGGGGCGGGCGAGCAGCCCCCTGCTTCCGGGCCCTGGGCGTGCCTTCCGCCCACGGCCACCCTGGTGGGGAAAGTGGTGGGCCAGCTGCGGGGCTGTTGGGCTGGCGTCCCGCAGATGGTGCGCCCTTCGGCTCTTGGGCCTCTGTGGCGCTGACTCGTTCCCTCATCAGCGGGGGGTGGTCCAGCGTGGGGGCAGCAGAGCAGCGCACAGCGCGTCCCGCCCACTGCGGGCTCTAAGTAACGCACTTAAAACAAAGCGACTGCGCCCGTTTGTGCGCCTGTCGTCTGTGGCTGCCTGAGGCAGCAGTGGGTGCTCCCTGCCGGGCCTTCCCACTGCGGGTGTTCTGACCCCTGGTTGAGAGGGTGCCTAAAGCTGTGTCACCCCCAGTTCCTGGGCTCGATCCACGTTGCGGTCGGGGCCTGGCTTCCAGGGGCCTTTGCGAAGGCACCCTGACATGCGGGCACCAGGCCCTGAGGAGGCACAGTCCCCTGGGAGGCAGCCGGGAGGCTTCCAGGGAGCCCAGTCCCCCCACACCCTGGCTGTGGGTTCGCCAGCAGAGGCTCCGAGGGCAGCCGTTCCCGGCGCTCTCTGCGGTCAGCACGTGTGTGCCAAAATGCGGGATGTTCCTGGCGGCCCCTCGCACCAGCGCCTTCCCTGTGGCCTGGGGCCAGGGTCCAGAGCTCTGTCCCCCCCGATCTTGAGCCAGGACCCCGAGTGGCACAGAGGCAACACCTGCGTTCGGTCGACAACTGGGCGCACACCAGGCTCGTGCGCCCGGCCCCCACGAGGGCCTGGAGGCCGGTGCTGCGGCGGAAAGCCGGAGGGCCTGGGGAGGACCCGTGGTCGGGGCATGTGCCGCCGCGTGAGCCGCTGGCTGGGGTTGGTTATCGAGAATAGAGGCTCGACTGGGTGGCCTGTCCTTTGGTGGATGCTGGCCTGGGCTCTGAGCCAATTACTGGGTATTTTTAGTGTTTTCTTACTGTTTGAGTTAGCGACACGTGCACGTGGTGTGAAGTGAGGATCGTAAAAACAAGGCAAGATGGTAGCGCTCAGCCATCTTCCTGCCCGGCAGGCCTGTGTGCTGGAGGCTGCTGGCTCCCAGTGTCTTGTGCGGGCTGAGAGGTCCCTCCTCGTGCAGCCCAAAGTGAAGCAGTCAGGTGCTCGGGCAGTTCATGCCCTTGGCATCTCGGTGAGTGGCGGGCTCGGTTTCTGTTGGCGTCAGAGGCAGGGGGGCTGGGGGCAGCCGGACCTTCGGCCAGGCCGGAGGCGAAGTCCCCTCAGGGGCTGCTTCCCGGTCCCCACGAGTGTTCAGCTCCAGGTCCAGCATGAAAATGGCAGGGGGGTGTCAGCCGGCCCTTGGCTTTGGAGGAACGTTTACCTCCTTGGCCTCAGCCTGCTTGCCTAGGGAACAAGAAGCAGTCTCCGAGGGGGCCGTGGACGGGGCTGGCACGTCTGGCTTCCCCGGAGGGGGTCCCCAGGGGCGCCCACCCGTCCCAGAGTATGAGCACCGTCTGCCAGCAGCCGGGCTCCATGGGTGTTCGATTCGTTTGGAGCAGCACTGCTGGTGATTACGCCTGTTAATTTGGAGAGCGAGCCCAAGAAAGGAATATAAATTTGTGTGTTAACTTCAGAGGCTGGAGAGGCAGAGCAGTGTCTCTCCGGAAGACAACGTGTGGAGGTGAAGCAGGGAGCTCTGCGGAGTGGCTCCCGCCGGCCGGGGTGGGCCCAGGACCTCGTCCAGGGTGTGCGTGGCGCGTGGGCCTCGCCCTCATCGCGGGCGCTGCCCTGGGCCGCGCGCTGTGTCTGCAGACAGCCCCTCCGAGGGGCCTCCCCTCCAAGCCCTACCTGCGGGCCAGCTGCGGTTTGAGAACGGCTCGCGGAACGGCCCTCATGGTTTTGTCATTTAGGAAGTCTCTCAGAAGATGCAATCCAATTAGTCCTCTGTTCTTTTTTTTTTTTAATACCAACTCCAAATACAGATTTTTCTCAGTCAAGTATGAAATAGGTAGTTGCAGACTGCAGTATTAATGCATTTCCAATTTTCACTTCTTCCAGGGCCAGCTCCTAGCAGCGTGGCTCCGCCTGGGCCTCTGGGCCGGGCCTCCGGGTGGAGGCGGGCGGTGCCGCGGGTGGGCTCTGGGCACCCTCCAGACGGGTGGCCGTGTGGCACTGCAGGGAAGGGGCCCTGGCTCTGGCGTGTGCTGGGCCCTTGGATGGGCATTTTCCTCTCTGTCTTCTCACTTCCTGCTCAGACCTCAGGAACAGAAGGTATTGCCCCCACTTTACAGATGAGGACATTGAGGGTCAGCCTGTTTGTGAACAAGCCCAGGGGCTCCCGGACAGTGTGGTGTGAACCCCCCTGGGAGAGGGGCCCCAGAGGAGAGGCTGTGGCCGCGGACGACCGTGCACCCCGTGCCCAGCTGTTCCCGAGGCACCCACAGCAACACTGCTCCCATTCCTCCCCCAGTAGGCCCTTTCAAAGCCCGACTGGTTTCCCTCCTTTTAAGTATAAATCCGTTTAAGTACTTTGTGAAATTGGGTGTCTGGTGGGTAAACAAACTCCAGGTCTTTTTCCTCCCTGGATGGCGTGCTTCCTTGTGTCTTTACCGTGGCCCCACTCCCTGCCCCGGGCTGTCCTGGTCCAGGCCTGGCCGGTCCACCACCCCCAAGGCTGTGCTGCGCTGGGCCACACATGCAAGGGACGTGCCAGGCCTGGGCTTGTGCTGGTCATCCGCATGCTCTGGACCCCTGCCTGTGGGCCTGGACCTCCTCCTGCGTGCCATGTCTGAGCTGGGAATTGGTAAAGAGGTGACCGGTGCACACCCACCTTCAGGAGTTCCCAGGCTGGTGGGGAAGAAAAGTCCTGGAATCACACGGTTGAACAGTGCACGGGGGCTGGCACTCCCGGCTCGGGAGGACTGGTGTGAAGGTGGCCTTTGGGGTGGATCTGAATGGTGATTGGGAACTGACTGGCAGGCACATACGTGTGTCTCGTGTGCTGGCCACCACCCCGGGCGGGGGAGCCAGGAGGGTGCGGGCTCTCCGAGGGCAGGCTGCGGCAGTCCCTCGTGGGCCTCAGGACGTGTGGGCTGTAGCCCTCGGAGGCTCGGGATGTCAGGCTCCAGCGGGGCGGGAGAGGGTGAAGTGGAAAGCCTATTAGTTATGAGTCAAGCCTACAAGTTAAAAGGGCCTGTTTGGCTTTGAACGCTGTGGCATAAGTCAGCATTTCTTCCTTCTTTCTTGGAAATTGTCCAAAAGTACCAAGAAGAATGAAAGCCAAAAAAGGCAAACCTAAATTTGGGCCAAACAGAACTTCAGCTAAAACCCAAGCCCCTAAACGGGAGGGGGCTGGCCCTCAGCGGAGGCGGTGGTAGGGGTGTGCGGGGCGAGCCCAGAGGTGAAGCTGCCCAGAGAGAACACTGCTTGAAGGAGCAGCTCCGTGGACCGGCCCTGCTGGTGGGGGATACGGCCGCAGGGGGAGATGGAGACGAGAGCTTGCAGCTTCCCCTCTTGCAGAGAGAAGTCGGGAAGGTACATGGAACTCAGAGCCACCTGGTCAGGTTTGGAAGAAGAGAAGGCACCCCGTCCTTTCTGCAGTGTGCCCTTTTGCACAAGCTGGATTGAATGAAAGTCACCTTCACCAATGAGTAATAAAGGCAAGATCACACAATTTGGTAAGGTCCAAACGTTTTATAGAAAAGCAAATATCAAAAAATTTTCACAAAAAAAATTAACAACCTGACCTTGAGCAGACGAAAACTATGAACATTTTGCCGCGAATCCGGGGTGTCTGTGAGGCTGGAGCAGAGGCTGAGCTGGGGCTGGTGGGCCTGAGGGCCGGGTGCATGTCTGCAAGGAGCGGCGGCCAGAGCCGAACCCACAGGCCTGGAGGACTGAAGCCAGCGTGGAGGTCAGGAAACGGGACCAGGCAGATGCTGTGGGTTCGGGAAACACGGAGTCCGTGTGTTTAATGGAAGTTCTCCGGAAGGAAGCAGACGGGAGCGGACATGGTAGTGGCAGCGTTCCCGCCGTGGAGGCTGAAGGTTAAAACATTTGAAGTTAACGTCGTGTAGCGAGAGCACATTTAGCTGTCGAAAGTGAACAGTAAGAAGGGTCACACATCGGTGGAGGAGGCGAACAGGGACTGTCGAAAACAGAGAAGTGCAGGTATTATGTCAAGGGAAGAGTTATAAAAGCAACCATTAGAACAAAAAGATGCAAACTCATTTCACACAAAAAAGTAAACAAGATACACAGGCTACAGATAGATCATCGATGTTCAGAAAGCGCAGAGATGGGGAGAGATTCGGGCGAGTCCTCGAGGACGCCAGCAGTAGGAGAGTTTGTGACCCATGATATTTCGAGTGGGCCAAGAATAAGTGATGGAAGGAACAGTCCGTTTTAGATAAAGCCCTCAAGCCCAAAACTAGAGAAGACTCTTCATAAAGTGCTCATAGGAAACGCTCACCAGAATTCACCGCATATTGATGATACAGAAAACCTTCCTGAACTCAGACAGGTAGAACTAATGCAGACACGTGATGAATTTGAGATTATGAACAAAACAAGAAAGAAACAGAACCCAAATCTCCGTCTTCAGCATTTCTTGGGTCGAAGAAGAAAGGATATCTGGAAGTGCACAGAATCCAGAAAACACATCTCAGAGCCTGTGGGAAGCAGAGCAGGGTTGAGAAGAAAAATTGCAGATTAAATATTTATATTATTGAGCAGGAAAGCGTGAAGAGAGATAGATTAAAGACCCCGCTCAAGAACTCAGGAAAGGGAAACAAAATAAGCCCTAGTCAAGCAAAAAGTAGGAATTTGCAAAGATCAAAGCCGAAGTTAATAAGAAAGTGAAAAACAGTGGAAATAATAAATCCAAGTGCCCGTGCCCGAAATAAAGCCAGTTCAATGTATGAATCCCCCACAGTCCCAGTGAAAAATGAGTAGACGCACCCCCCCCCCCACGTGAGGGCTGAGGAGAAGCAGAGTTTCTGGCGGGGAGGGCGTGCGGGGCTTGCTCAGCAGCACCCCGCAGGTGCGGACACGCACGTGGTCCCGGGGCTGGGGCTCCTGCACTGGACCCTCGTGAGCCGCGCCTCGACGGTAGGGAATAGAGCAAACACGTATGTAAATCTCAAAAGAATAGACGTGAGTCGTACCACAGCTCAACTGAGATAAAAATCTGAATGAAACGAATACTTCGACTCCGGAAGTGATAGAAACGTTAGAGGTGAAATACAGGTGTTGCCCAGTGGCCGCCCTGCCCTCCCCCCGAGAGAAGCAGCAGAAACCAGTCGCATCGGGCTGAGGCAGTTTTGGGGGGGAATCTGTGAGGCCGTCCGAACACGGACCCCGTGCGTGCCGCGCGCGCTGACCGGAGCTCGGAGGGGGAGGCTGCTGGGCGGTGAGCGACGACTGCTGTGTGGGCGCCCTGCGCGCAGGGGCTCAGGCTGCCCACGGCTCGGGCACGGAGCCCGCAGCCCAGCCGCGCCCCACGGCTTCCCCCGCACTGGGCTCCTGGATTGTTTGTGGGGCGAGTGCTCCGTATTTGCTGAAAGGCGTTGGACAAAAACCCAACGTTAGTTTTAATAAAACGTGAACATATGGATAATTTCTCAGCATAATAGAGTGTGTCTATTTCAACCCCAAACTGACATGCTGTAAATAGGACGCTACGAACTTCCGCTCCAGGGACACCGCAGACCGCTCGGGACGTCCGGGGCTCCTGGTGTGGGGGGCAGCCCCGGGCCCAGGGGAGGGGGCCGTCGCTCTCGCAGCGGACGTGACAGCGCCGAGCCCGCTGGCTGAGAGCCGCTGCAGCAGCCCGAGCGGCGGGCACGGGTCGGGGCAGGAGTGCTGAGGCCTGCACGCACAGACACCGACGAGACGAGAAAGCGCACCCGCGTGCAAGAGCAGCAGAGCGGGGTACACAGAAGCCCCCGCCAGCCACCCCCGGCGCGTGCGCGAGGCTGAGGCTCCCCCGTGAGCCAGACAGGTGGCCGCGTGCTCACACGCTGACTCCCCGGTCCGAGCATTTAACCCAATCCCAGTGTTTTCTGAAAAGGTTTCGGTTTTTGTTTTGTTGAGGTGCTTGAGGGCAGGGATGGGGTGGGAGAGAGGAAGGACCCTGGAACTGTCGCGGACAGGATGGTGGATGGAGGAGGAAGTCAGAAGCAGACGCAGAACTTGGTGACGGCAAGGGGATGTCGCGCCTCGGGATCCTCGTATGGGGACGTTGGGGGCCGGCGGGGGGACCAGCGCATGCAAGAGCGGCCTCGCCACGGCGTTGACTTCATGCAGTCGGGTGGGAAGCCGCGCAAACCTTCGTCCCTGGAGACGGGTCAGCGAGAGGTGGGAGTTCACGGGGCCGCAGACATGACCCAGGAGGCTGTCTCCACGCTGGTTTGGAAATCTCTCCAAAATAGATTAAAGGGCGCCTGGGTGGCTCAGTTGGTTAAGCGACTGCCTTCGGCTCAGGTCATGATCCTGGAATCCCGGGATCGAGTCCCGCATCGGGCTCCCTGCTCGGCAGGGAGTCTGCTTCTCCCTCTCACCCTCCCCCCTCTCATGTGTTCTCTCTCTCATTCTCTCTCTTTCAAATAAATAAATCTTAAAAAAAAAAAAAAATAGATTAAGTGAGAAAACCAGAGTACCAAACAAGGTGAGGCTGTCTTACCGTTTTTCTAACAGTAAGTGAAGAGCTAAGTTAGGGGACGAGCCGATTCCTATTTGCAGGCGGAAGCACAGACCGTCCTGGAGCCGCACGGCCGGACGGCTCCAGGTGGCTGCAGCTAGCGCCGGGGTGACTAGGGTGCTTTTGCCGAGGCCTCTGGGGTGTGTACGCGTTGTGTCCCACATCTGACCCTCGGGTCCTGAGGCTGCATAGCGTTCACAGCACGCGGGGGGAGGGGAGCAGGCCTGGGCCGGGACCGTGACGTCCCTGCGGAGCATCCTGTCTTGCGGCTCTGCAGACCGGCTTTGCTGCACGAGCACTCGGAGCTGTGAGGTGTGAGCCTGCTCTGCTCAGGACACGGAGAGGGATCAGCCCAGACTGCGCTCGGGCTGGTTCTGTGTCCTTCCAGGAGAGTCGGCCTGGTCCAGCGAGGTCCGTGTGTCCACTGGCCTGTTTGGCTGTGGCCAGGAAGAGGACACAGGGACCACCAGCTCCTGCGTAAGCATCGGGGCGGTGTCAGAAAGGAGTGGGGAGCCTGGCCAGTTCAGGGAGGTATATGTGTGGGAGGAGCAGGAAGGGCCCCGGCCACGGTGGACGCCGCTTCTCCGCGAGTATGAGCAGGCTTTGCTCCACGTTGTGGTGCTGCGGCGGGGTCGCCTCATGCCTGCCCTGTGCAGGGGGACTGTGGCCAGTGGGCACTGGCGGGCATGTGCCGGGACTCTGACTCTCTCCTTTCCTCTGGGGACTTCGTGGAGGCCACTCCCACTCGAGCTTGCTCTCCACGACCAGCAGGATGGGGGTCACCCACGTATGTGACCTCGATGATTAGTATCAGGGTTTCATACAGACTGGACGCCTCGGGCCCAAGAAGTCCTAAGTAAGCTGCCCCAGGGGGACGTTTCCAGGAACAGCCTAGAGAGGATGTTTTCGAGAAGGCTGCTCCTTCAGGCCCAGGAAGGCAGACACGTGGAGACACACTCTGCTCCCTCAGCCCCGGGCCACGCTGATCTGTCAGCACCCTTCCCACAGACGCTGTTGGTGCCCAGCTCAGGACAGCGGCATCGTCCACGTGCTGGTGCAGGACGGGGAGCTCTCGGCCGCCCCGGTGAAGGGGCAGGGGTTTCAGCCGTGCGGCCCAGAGGGTAGTGAGGCGGGTCCGCAGACGCGGACTGGACACGTCATTCCCAGCCTGGACCTTTGGGTGGGTGTGACAGGAGGTCTCTTCCTGAAATCACCTGCCCCCTGGCGTGCAGTCGGGTGGGGAGGTCGAGTGGCCTTCCTTTGGGGCATCAGGACAGGCGGCTGCGGGGAGGGGCCGCTGCGGGAGCTGTGTGCAGGCCACCCCCCGATGAGGTAGGGAGACTCGTGTCTGCCCTGCACCCCCACCCCGTCAGCTCCCCCTGCAGCACTCACCAGACTGTCATGGTCGTTGTCCCGTTCAGGGGCTTCTGTGGGGCTCTGGAGCTTGAGACACTGGTCAGCTCACACCCATGCTTCTTTCTGCAGCCGACTAAGGTCATTTCTAACGAGCACTGACTTGTCAGAGCCCCTCGGGGACGTCCGCCCCGCGGACCGGGTCTTGTGTGATGAGGAGTGGTGAAGGCTGACAGGTCCACGTTCTTGGTGGTGAGCCCGCCACCCACGGGGCTGCACCTGCAGGAAAGCCTTGTGAAAGACGAAGGCCCCCTGCCACCTCTGCCGGCCTTCCTGTTCTCTCACATGACACAGGCTGAACGCTGCGAACTCGGGGGCACTCAGAGCCCCCCACCATCTGAGATTCCCACAGGAGCCTCGAAACCCATGTCTGCGCCAGAGCAGACCATCCCGGGTGCACGTGAGGGGCCCACCGCCCCCCTGCTTTCCTGTCTTGTTGCACGGTCGGTCACCGAGCATCCGTTCTGGCGCAAGAACTGAGCGGACAGCGGTCAGAAAGACTGACCCCGGTCAGACTGACGGGTGCAGAGCCACATCTGCGAGACAGGGCCCCGAGGAACAGCCCTGGCGTCCTGAGCAAGGAGCTGGGGTCGGGGAGGAGGCATGCTCTCAGGGAGCAGGAGTTCTGGGGGCTGTACGCAGACTGCAGGCTCGCTCCCGTGCAGGCCCCCGCCGCTGCCCCTGTTCCTGCACCTGGACCACAGGCAGGAATCCCCTCCCTGCTCCTTCTCCGGCTTTTGTGCATCTCCAGTCCCCATTCCCTTCCAGGCAGTCTGCGTCACCTGTCATTCTGCAAGGGAATTCAAAGCAGCAAATAAATAAGATACCATGACTATTAAAGCAGATCAAAGCATTGGTAAACTTGGACTATGTTCTTTCCAGCTGCTGGGACCCCCTTTCCCCAGATTTTGATGTTTCCCGTCAGCATGCCCCAGAGTGAGTGTGTGTCTGCTGCCGCCCCAGGGGTGGGCGCCGAGAGGGATGTTGTGTCTGGCGGGCTGTGAGGTCCGGCCGCCCCAGGTCCCCGGGGCACAGGGTAGCCCAGGAGACGGCGGCTCTGCCCCCAGTGTCACCCCCTCCCCCTGGGAGCCGGGCGCAGGATCTCCGGTCTCGGGGCCCGTGGGGGCGGGTGGGGCGGGGCGGCCGCAGCCCCTCCCGCTGACCTGCTTGTGCTTCCTCGCAGCTGGAGATGGAGGTGAAGATGCTACAGTCTCAGTCCAGCACCGCCGAGCAGAGCTTCCCACTGTCCAGGGAGGAGGCGGGCTCGCTCAGGTACGTCAGCACCGGCGGCCTCCGGGCCTGCCTTCCCGAATCGCGCTCCGTCCACTCGGAGTCCTGCATGGACACTAGGCTCTGCGCCCCCAGCACTGAGGGGTGTGCCGGGTTCTGCCGTCTGCGCGGGGCAGCAGGGCCTTGTCCGGAGCCGGGCACAAACGGCCTTGTTTCAGGAGAGAGCTGCTCACAGGGCGCTTCCCGAATGTCAGCCAGGCCACCTTCAGTCCGTGTGTCCGGCCTGCTCAGAACACGCCTGTTTCCCCAGAGGCTTTCCCGATCCTCCTGACCCTGTCCTGACGCAGCACGCCGCCCACCTCCTGGGCCGGGAGAGGTAGCAGGTCCTGAAGGAGGAGGTTTTCAGGGACACCTTGGTGGAGCTCTGAGGGCCTACTCCCAGCTCCCCTTGGCTCCCCCAGTTGGCCCTGTTGTTTCAGTTTGTTACTGGAAAGTGGCCGATGGGCAAATAGATGGCGTCTCCCCAGAATCTCTGGGTGCAATGTGAGTGCAGGCCAAGCAGCCTGGGTTCTGGGGTGCTCTGAGCGCCTGCTGCCGGCCAGGCACAGGGCGCCCGGTTTCCCATCCTCAGGAGCTTCGGCGGGTTGGGGAGGCGGGGTTGGGTGAGCACCCTGCTGCTTGGTGACATGCTGGGGGTTGGGGCGTGAGCTCGTCAGGCCCTGTGTCCCGCTCTGGGGCTGTTTGCTCGTCTGCGCTGGGCGGGCAGCCCTCCTTTGCGGGTTGTGAGAACCGGTGCGACATGATGTGTCAGCCGTGGACTCCCCCATGGGAAGTGTGTGGGTGCAGGAATGGCCCCCCTCTGGGTTCCAGGTTTCTCCCGTCGTTTCCGGAGCCTCTCTCATGTCAGGACCTTGGCCTCATAAATAGTGTCACTGGGGACCCCCCCGATTCCGCAGTCGCCCGTTTGTTATCCTCTGACTTGTTCAGATGCGAGTGTGTGCTGTGGGTGTCCCCCGGGCTGAGCATGGGGACAAAGCAGGGTGAGCAGGGGCACATCTTGTCTGTCTTCCTGGATGTTACAGCGTAATGGGGGTCAGGGGGGACGTCGTTCGCATAAAATCATGTCAGCAGCGTGGGGCTGCCAAAGCACGGCAGAGGTGCTGCGAGAACCGGTGTCCATGGGGGGCTCTGGCGGTGGGCCAGGCGGGGATGGGGACCCAGGGGTCAGCGGGGAGGCGGCAGCGTGTGAGGGATGCGGGCGTGCCGTCCAGGCCCTGGTCTGCTGTTGGCTGCGCTCATTTGCATGGGCTGTCACGCTTTGGGTGGATTCCTTTTTATTTATCTTTAAGTTTTAAATAAAAGGCTTTATCAGTGATATCTCATACATCAAGATCAAAGCTTCCCGCCCCCACCGTTTCGTTTGGTGAAAGCAACTGTGGGAGACGAGCCTTTGTGGCTAATTAATCAAAACTGGGTCGGCAATTATGTGGACCACTTGCCGGGGCGCGTGCACATGGCCCTCCGAGTTTCTGGCCGCTCCAGGGAGGGCTGGAACCACGCGTGACAGCCCTGTGGCGAGGGTCCCTGCTGGGCGGGCTCCAGGGTCCGCCGAGCACAGCCACGGGGAGCCCCCAGCCCCGGCCCTTTCTCGGGACCAGTGGCTAGGAAACAAGGTCTGTGAGGCCCTGCCAGCCCCTCAGCTGCTATGGCGTGGGCGGACCCCTCAGTTTACCCCCCAGTTCACCCCGCCGTTCACCCCACGGTTCACCCCAGGTTCACTGCCCCATTCACCCCACGGTTCACCCCGCTGTTCACCCCACGGTTCACCCCCCCGGTTCACCCCGCTGTTCATCCCCCAGTTCAACCCGCTGTTCACCCCACAGTTCACCCCAGGTTCACCGCCCCATTCACCCCACGGTTCACCCTGCTGTTCACCCCACGGTTCACCCCCCGGTTCACCCTGCTGTTCATCCCCTGGTTCACCCCCCGATTCACCCCACGGTTCACCCCGCTGTTCACCCCCCAGTTCAACCCCATGGTTCACCCCGCGGTTCACCCCCCAGTTCACCGTCAGGTGAAGTGCGTGGGGTCGAGGATGTGAGGTCCAAGTGATGCATTAACTGTGCACACACGGAGTGTTGCTGTTTAACCAGCAAACCAGGGGAACCTGCGCAGAGATGGACATGGTTGCTGTGGGCCTTTCCACCGGAAAAAATCCTGGTGCTCTCTTTTCTGCTGTCACGTGGCAGCCAGATCCTGAGCGTGGTCTGTGCATTCAGTGGCCAGGTGGACTTCAGTCCCCCGGAGTCGCGTGTGGCTCTGCTGCACCTGCTGGCCCCTCCCCCTGCTCTCGGCCCAGCCCCAGGCGGCCCTCTCCACCAGCCCAGGACCCCTGCTTCGGGGATGGCAGGCACCGTGCCCCCTGGTCCCACCCACACCCTTTCCAGAAGGCCAGGTGCTAGACTCTTGTTTTTTAAAAAATCTTGTATTGAACAAGTCCTTGTTGAACACCCCGTCTTCTGTGCACCCACGAGTCTATGATCAGGAAGACACAGGCCCTGCCCCCTGAGCTCCCAGAACGGTTGGGCGATCTCAGAGACGAGGGCACCGCTGGACAGGGCCATGGCAGCCCGGCCCCCACCCACAGCCCAGGCCTTGAGGGCAAAACTAGCCTCCCTGCGTGTCAGACCTGCCGATGCCTCCTCCTTTCAGACCTGGGGCCGTGGGCCTCAGCGAGTGGTCCTGGTGGAGAGGTGGTGCCGCCGGGTGAGGCAGTTCTCCAGCCCTGGTGCTCACAGGCCATGAGCTCCTGGGTCAGCACCGGGTGTCTCAGGGGAGGCCGGGGAGGCCGGGGCCAGCCCACAGGAGTCTCTGCGGCCTCACACTCCCCGCCGACTGGCAGCTCCGTTGGGAAGTCGGACGGGGAAGCCTCTGGTCAGCAGGACTCCTTCTCCTGGGCCACAGGCACCCCTGTGAGCAATGGCCTGACCACCAAGCCTGGGCCCCTCTGCCAAGCCCCTGCTCCGCAGGCTGGAGCTTGGTGGCCTCTCCCGAGGGCTGGGTGCCAGGCTGCAGAGACATGCGGCGGTGGAGGGGTGTGCCTCTGTCCGTCTCTCTCGGGGCCTAAGCGTCTTGTCCTTGATGCCTGTTGCCACCTGCTGCAGGGACCTGCTCGGGCCTGTGCTCCTGTGCTGTGCAGGGCGCTCAGCGGCCTCCGGAGACCCTGCCCTCCAGTCCTTGGGGATTCTCTTGGGTTGTTCCCGGATTATTTCTTCTCTTCGGTTTCTCTAGTTCTTCTTTCTGAGACTAGTATCATTTGGGTGTTGAACTTCCTGAATTCGTGCTCTGTTTTAAAAAGATTTTTGGTCTTATTTTCCATCTTTTTATTCTACTTTCTGTAACATATTCTCAGATTTATCATCCTGTTCTTACTGTATTTCTACAGTGATGTTTCCTAAAATTTCTTGTTGTTTGGTGGTTGTTCCTTGAATATCCTTTTATACTTCAGATGCCTTGTTGAGGCTTCACGAGCACACTGTGTCCGCTCTGCAGCTCTCTTCTCTCCGGGCGGCCTCTTCTCTCTTGGCTGCTTCCGTGGTCAAGTCAGCGTGGCCGGTGTAAACCAGACCTTGCTCTCTCGTGCTGGATGCTGTCCTCAAGAGTGTGGTGGGCCCGGCCATCTGCTCACGGTACAGGTGGGGCCCGGAGGGCTCTGCTGGGCCACCGCACGGGGCCTCGGGACTGGTCGTGTCTTTGGGGAAGATCCTGTCTGCGAGGCGTAGCTGCTGCCATGCCTGGGAACTGAGGGGACAGGACGGGGAAGCTCAGCATCACTATGGAAACCTTCCCGAAGGCCCCCGGTCACAGCAGTGACTTTGCACTTTATCTGGTGTTCCTCGGCCCAGAGACCCGCTATTTTCTCTCTCAAGAAAATAAACCTCTGGTGTTCTTCTAAGACAGGGAGAGAAAAGGGTGACAGAAAACACAGAGATGCTGGCTTTTCCAAAGATCTCCGTGCCCCCTTCTGGTCAGTCATCCCGTTCTGGCATGCCCTCCCCTTGTGACTCCAAACCTGGCATGACACACAGGCGGGCAAGACCTGGAAGGGGAGCGAAGGCGGCCCACGTGGGGCCCTGGGACTTGAGCAGCGTGGTGGTGAGCTCCCCGAGCCCCTGGACCAGGAGCTGCAGAGGCTCTGACCTGGACCAGCTGCAGGCACACACCTGGGAGGCTCGAGGGAGAGCCTTTCTGACAACCCCCGCCCCACGACCACCAGCAGGGGCACTCGGGCCCCACAGCCCGTGTCAGCCGGGCCAGTGGGGACCCACCTCCTGCACCCCCAGAGCAGGCAGAGTGCCAGCTTTGTCAGCAGGGCGAGGGCAGCCGGCCTTCTGTGGCCCCCTGGGCAGGAGCCGCCGCCACCCAGATTTCCCTGCATCCGAGAGTTGTAGCAAGACCGCAGGGCCTGCTCCCCGCCTCCCACCGCCCCAGGCTCAGAAGGCTCAGCAGGAAGCCTGCACTCCGACCTGTAGCAGCAGGGTGGCCCTTGTTTTCCCATCCCTCGTGTCCGTGGGACCCCACTGTGTGCAGGGTCCACCTCTGCCAGCATTGCGTGAGCAGGGCCCACGGGTAGCGGGACTTGCACCTGCTTCCTGGACTCGCACTGCGTCTACACGGGGCTACCCGCCAAACGCAGATGAACTCGGTTGCAGGATATGGTAAAACATCTCCGATCCTGCCCAGAGCCAGGCTGTCGTAACGTGAACGAGAGAAGACCGGCTGCAGGGCAGTGGCGTGGGCGGTAGAATTATCTGACAAGGATCGTGGAGCAGCCGTCGTAAAAACGCGTCGGCGAACAGTTATCAATCTTTAAGCAAATGAAAAAATGGTAAACCTCGACAAAGGAGAAATTAGTTTAAAAAAGAAAAGAAGAAGAGCCCAACAGAAATTTTTGTATACCTGGAAAATCCAGCCACCAGAAATGCAGACTTCACAGGGCAGACTCAGCAGTGGGCCGGGGACGGAGTCGTGACCTCCGAGGCAGACGGACAGATGGCATCAGTTAGAAGGATGCAGGAAACAGGCTGACAGCTGACAAACGGGAGCGGAGCCGCTGGGATCGGGGCCCCGGAGATAAACATGCATTAATTGGAGCCCTGGAGGCAAGAGAAAGACTGGAGCTGGAAAAATATCTGAAGAAACAATGCCTGAAAATTCCTCGGATGCAGTGAAGGGCATGAACATACAGACTGAAGAAGCCGGGCGAACCGCACACCCAAGTACAGCCGGGGAAATTCACACGCGGCACATCCTGATTAATATGAACTTAGAGACAGAGTCTTGAAAGGAGCTGCAGAGAAACGCTGCCCCGTGCGCGGGGACGCCACTTGGAGCAGCGTGGAGCTGGCCTCGGGGACCACGGAGGCCGTCCTTCACGCTCTGAAACAAGCTGTCCGCCAGGGACCGTGAGCTTCAGGGCCAGCAGAGAAGCCAGATGTCCTCGGAGTGCCAGTAACAGAGACCCTGTGCTGAGCGGCTAAGGGAGCGCCCCCAATAGAAGGACAGGTTGACAGAGGGGAGGAGGGCAGTGGCGTGGGCTGTCCTCCCCCAGCGTTCGCTGAATGGCACTCGGTGGTCCGCAGCCCGTGGCCGCACACAGCGGTGGCGCTCCTTGCATGTGGGGGGCCGGGCCCCGGGGGCAGCTCCGCTTCCGCTCCTCACCTCGGCGTCCAGTCAGTCATGCCGCCGGCCGAGGGACCACGAAGGTGGCTCCACAGTGTGCTGTACGCCAAACCACTGTCAGTAAATACAAAGGAATCCTAAAAGCATCCAAGGAGGGCAAAAAATGAGAAACAGAGGCATAGTCAGAGAACAAATAATACCGTGGCAGATTTAAGCAGGAGCAAATCGGTAACTACTTTTAATGGAAATGATCTAGATGCACCAGTTAAAAGATGGCGATGAGCAGGTGGATAAAAGCACAGACCTCTCCTGTTCTGCTGACGAGGCTCCCTGGGGCCACAGCCATCTAGGTAGGGTGAAAGGGAAGGGTGAAAGATGGGGCACCACTCACACATTAATTTCTTCATGTAGGCATAGCTGTCTTAACTAATATCAGATAAAATATACTTGAGAGCAAAGAAGGTTGTTGCAGACAAAAAGGGACATCACACGAAGACCAGTGTAGCAAGAAGACATGATGACCCCGAGTGTGTTCACACCAAACAGCACAACTTTAGGACACGAAGCAAGAAGCGGTAGGACTGACAGCAGGAACAGACGATCCACGTGCACGGCCGAGGCCTCAGCTCAGCTCAGACGGCGGGACCGCTGGAAGGGACCGCGTGAAGTCACGGAGGAACTCAGCATCACCGCCAACCACAGGGTCCGGCCGGCGTTTATGGAGCGTTCTGTGGATCCCTCCTTCCACGGGCACCCGGGCATCACTAAGACAGGCCACGTCTGGGGTCATGAAACACACTTGGAAGCATCAAAGTTACAGAGCACGCTCTCTTAGAGGTAACAGGAAAACAACGGGACCATCTCTTCCCATGTGCACATTAGACGGCGCACCTCTAAATAGCCCACGTGTGAAAAAGGAAGTCTCGAAAGAGAAGTCAACACAACTGAGTGGTCATGGTAAGGCACAGACCTAAATCCATGAGACACGGCTCCGTGAGTGCCGAGGAGGTGGATAGCGCTCAAAGGGGGAAGGTCTCAAACTTCTATTCCAGCCTCCAGCCCCAAACAAGCAGAAACAAAGAAATAGTAAGTAGCAAACAATAATGAAATTGGAAGGAGAGAAACAGTAGAAAATATTATTGAAACAAAACCTTCTTTGAAAAAGGGCAATAAAATCAATAAACTTCTAGCAAAACAGACACACGTGGAAAGAGAAAACAGTCACCTGTATCAGGAACGAGATGGGGATGTCCCTAGATCCCGTAGCCATCTAAAGGGTATAATGGGAGTTCTCCGGACGGTTTATACTTACAAATTTGTCACCTTAGGAGCAACGGACCAATTCCTCAAAAACCAGACTCCCAAAACTCAACCAACATGAAATCGATCATCTGCTTAGTCTTGTAAGCATTAACTAATTGAGTTCATAACTAAAATGCTTCCCCAAAAGATATTTCCAGGCCCACATGGTGTCCCTGGAGAATTCTAAACACTTGAAGAGTAATATCAGTTTTATGCAGTCTCCTCCAGAAAAAAGAGGAGGTTGTCAGGGTTTTGGGGGGAAGGGGTGTATGTGTGTCCAGGAGGATGGCGTGAGTGGCCTTCTGTGCTGACCCAGTTCTGCGTCTTGCCCTCGGTGGTTACATAGATCTGCGTGTACGGTGGGTTCTCATGCGGGCTAGCAAGTGGGAGCCTCCACGGGCTGCACCAGGGTCAGCTTTCCTGGGTTTGATACTGAACTGTATTTGCTCCGGTTGTTACCACGGAGGGAGACTATGTGAAGAGCTCATGGTCCTCCTTGTACGTTTTTTCAAGTTACTGTAATTATTTCCTACAAAGTTAAAAACAAAACAAGAAAACCCACCTCCAGACAATCTTCCAGTTTGAGCCCTACCCTCTCCCTGTTTCCAGAAGTGACTACTGGTGGTGCCCATTCCTGAGACTGTAGGATTTTCTTGGCTTTTCCACTGCCAGCCCAGGATTTAGCTTTTTGGGTTATTTACCACTCCTCCATCTGCTTTCCAGCTTCTAAAGGTCTTTTGATGTTGTTCCTTCCTTTATTTTCTTTGTCCTCTTGGGAGTACAAAGTATAGAAAACAAAGAGGAGAACGTTTACTCTTGTTTTAGTGAGATTTTGAGAAAGATTGCACTTAAATCTATGTATAGGAACCACCATCTCTCACTGGAGTCTTGGTGTTTTTTCCATTCACGTATGTTTTATAAACAGTGAAGCACATCATTCAAACCCTGTTTTTTCACTTTGTAACCTAACACTTTCCCATGTTTTTACAGACTCTTTGTAAATATTAATGGAGAGTCTGTTCCACAACACAGTTAATTAATCTACTTTTGGAGTTTGAGTTGTATCAAGTTTTCAGCCGTTCAGAGCAAGCTACGATGAACATCTCCGTGCATTAACTGTTGTCCGTGTTTTGACACACGTGCAAGCATATTTTCTGGGTCTCAGAAGCCTGACGGCATTTAGACCGCGGGAGTCTGGCTGCGTCTGGGGTTCTGGTGCATCGTACTTCACGGGTGAGGACAGCTCCTGGCTCCGGTAGTGACAGCAGTTGTTGTAGCCAGAGCAGCTGACATCGATTCAGTACTTTCCGTGGGCCGGCTCTGCACCTGTGCGTTCTCTGTGCTAGTCTGCGGAAGTCTACAGTCCAAAGAGGGTTTTAGAAAACAGTGTTCTCCTGAGGGTGGTTAACCTGCAGCAGAATGCATCCCCGTAAAAAATACAGTGTTACGACCGCCGGAGTACCAGGGGCAGACTCGTGCAGCTGTCCCCGCCGGGCACAGGTCTAAGATGGTGCGTCCTCTTTGGAGAGGGTTAAATCAATAATGAAACCAAATGCAAGCCAGTTTCCTTTTATCACTGTGTGCCTTCAGTTCTAAAGGAGGTCAGCAATAAAATTACCCCCCCACCTTCACCCCCACCTAGTGCTGTAGACACGTTTGATAGATGTGCACACATGCACTTGCTGTCACAGTAAGGTACAGATAAAGTACAGAATGTTCCCAGGAGCTTTTTTATATTTTACTTTAAAAGTATTACCCAGGGATGCCTGGGTGACTCAGTCGTTAAGCGTCTGCCTTCGGCTCAGGTCATGATCCTAGGGTCCTGGGATCGAGCCCCGCATCGGGCTCCCTGCTCCGCGGGAAGCCTGCTTCTCCCTCTCCCACTCCCCCTGCTTGTGTTCCCTCTCTCGCTGTCTCTCTCTCTGTCAAATAAATAAATAAAATCTTTTAAAAAATTATTTATATGGTAAAATTGCCTTTTTTCATGAGGGGTGCCATTCTATGAATTTTAATTTAAGCCCCTTAGTTGGAAAACAAAGTAATTTAATCACCTCAGAATCCCCCTTGTGCCCTTCCATTGTAACCACCCACCTCCACACTGCTGACCCCTTGGCAACCATGGACACCTTCTCCATTTTTGTCAGTAATGTCTGATGAGTGGAATCCTACAATATGTAATCTTCTGAGACTGGCTTTGTTTACCTGGCATCAGTGAGATTCATCCACGTTGTTACCTGTATAAAGCCCATTCTTTTCCGATGACTGTTGATTTCTAGTAAGTTTTGAAACCAGGATGTTTCAAGAACCAGCTTCGTTCTTCTTTTTCAAGATTATTTGGACTCTTCAGAGGTCTTAACCACACTAAAATCTTCCTATCCCTGAACATGGGATGCCTTCCATTTATTTTGGTTTTCTTTCATTTCTTTCTTTTTTTTTTTTTTAAGATTTCATTTTTAAGTAATCTCTACACACAAGGTGGGGCTCAAACTTAAAACCCTGAGATCAAGAGTCGCATACTCTTCTGACTGAGCCAGCCAGGTGCCCCTTCTTTCATTTCTTTTAGTAATGTTTAGCTGTTTTCAACATACACACCTTTACCTCCCTGGGTAAATTAATTCCTAAGTATTTTGTTCTTTTTGATACTGTTGTAAATGGAATTGTTTTCTTAATTTCCTTTTGAGATTATTCATTACTAGTAGATAGATATATAACTGAGTTTTACATAATTGATTTTGTAGTTTGCAGCTTCCTGAATTCATTTATTAACTCTAACAGATGTGTGTTTGTTTTGCAGATTTTTAGGGTTTTCTAGATTGTGGCAGCTGCAAATACAGTTTTATTTCTTTCTTTCTAATATGGAAACCTTTTATTTCTTTTTATTGCCTAATCGCTTGGGCTAGAACTTCTAGTAGTATATCAAATGGAAGTGGTGAGAGCAGGCACCCTTGTCTTGTTTCTGATCTTGGGGGAAAACCTTTCAATCTTGTACCAATGAGATTGGTAATAGCTGTGGGTTTTTTCAAAAGTGCCCTTTGTCATGTTGAAGTTCCTCTCTGTTCGTAGCTGTTCGTAGGTTGAGTGTTGTGGGTGAAGTTGGAAGGAACTTACCCGTCTGTTGAATAAGGGTTATTGGTCTGTGGTTTTCTCGTGGTGTCTTTGCCTGGCTACAGGACCACCATGATGCTGGTCTTGTAGAATGAATCTGGAAGGGTGCCCTCTTCTTTAACTTTTTGGAGGAATTTGGGAAGGATTGGTGTTAATTGCCTTGTAATGTTTGATAGAATTCACCCGCAAAGCCATCCCGTCCTGTGCTTTTCTTTGTTGTTGTTTTATCACTGCTTCTATTTCCTCATTAGTACTGGTCTGTTCAGATTTCTGTTTCTTCTTGTGTCAGTTTTGGTAGTTTGTGAGTTGCTAGGAATTAGTCCCGGTTATCCAGTCTATGTAGAGTTGTCCACAGTCTTGTCTGGCAGTCCTTTTTATTTCCAACAAACTTAGAAGTAATGTCCTATCTTTCATTTCTAATTTTATTAGATTCGGACCTACGTATGTCTTTTCATATCAGTTCTGAAGTTTGTTTTATTTTGGTTTACTATCGTACATTGCTATTACATAGAAGTGATTGATTTTTTTAGTTATTCATTTTGTATCTTGAAACCTTAATTAATTTTCTCATCAGTTTTATGAGGGTTCTTTTGTTGCAGTTCCTTGGGCGTTTCTACATAGATATTCTGTTGTCTATATATTTGGTCGGTTTGATGTCTTTGCCGAGTGGTATGCCTTTGGTCTCCTTCCTTGTGTTTTGTGCTGGTTGGCACTTCTGTACGGTGTTGAGGTGGGATGATGAAGGTGGACACCTTTGCCTTGGTCTTGGTCTTGGGGGAGGGCATTCAGTCTTAGCCACTGAGAATGAGGTGAGCTGTAGGTTTTTTGTAGGTATCTTTTATCAGGATGTAGAAGTTCCCTTCTATTCTTGATTTACCATGAATGGATACTGAATTTTTTCGGGTCCTTTTTCCTTGAATTGACTGATAATGATCATGTGGTTTTCCTTCTTTAGACTGTCAGCATGGCAGATTCTGTTGATTTATTTTTCAGTATTGAACCAGCCTGACACCCTAAGATGAGCCCTCCTTGGTTGTGATGTATTGACCTTTTCACGTATTGCTGGATTCAGCTTGCTAATGTCTTGTTGATGAGTTTGTGTCCATATTCATGAGGGATGCTGGTCTGTAGCTCTCAGTGCTGTTCTTGTCTGGTTTTGTGCAGCATAATGCTGACCCAGTGAAATGAGTTGGGAAGCATCCCCTTCTCCTTTGTTTTCTGGAAGAGATGGTGTCGAATTGGCATCACTTCTTCTTTAAACGTTTGCACCCAGTAAAACCAACTAAGCCTAGATGTTTCTGTGTGTGAGGTTTTTAACTAACAGTGTAATGTCCTCACGAGTCCTAGAATTACCCAGGCTATGTCATTTATCTTGGGAGAACTCGGCTAGATTGTAGAATTGGTGCATTCCATACAAACTGTCAAGGTTCTATGTACACAGTTGTGCACACAGCTCCTTTCTTGTCTGTCTGCAGGATTTGTAGGGGAAGCCTCTCGTTCCTGATATGATGACTTTGTGTCCTCTGTTTTTTCTTTTCTTTGCCAGTCTTGCTGGAGGTTCACTGTTTAATTGGCCTCTTCACAGAACCAGTGTTTGGTTTCTTTTATTTTTCTCTTTGTTCTTCTGTTTTCAGTTTCACTGACATCTGCTCTTTATATATCCTTCCTTCTGCTTGCTCTGGGTAGATTTTTTCCCCTTTCTTTCTAGTTTCTTAAGGTGGAGGCTTAGATTATGATTTGAGATCTTGTTTTCCAATAGAAGTGTTCATGCACTGCTTCAGCTGCATGCCGCAGTGTGGTGTCGTGTTCTCGTTTCATTCACGTAAACGTACTTTAGAATCTCATCAGTTGTTTCTCCAAACAACGTGTCATTTAGATGTGCGATGTTAGATTTTCAGACATTTACAGATTTTCCTGCTACTTGTCTTTTACTGACCTCTAATTCCATTATGGTCTGTGAGTATAGTTTGTACAGTTTCAGTTTTTAACAATGTGCTAAGGTTTGTTAAATGCCGCAGGAATACGCCCTATCTTGGAGAATGCTTACCTGTCCTTGAGAAGGACTCTGTTGTCCTGGGGGGTGCATTGTGCCCGTGTCCATTAGACCTGCCTGGCCCATGGCCCATGCGGCCCCTTCTGCCTCAGCGTCTGCTTGTTGCTGCGAGTAGGAGTGAGGGCTCCAGCCGCACTCCCACTCTCCTGTGCTCTCCCTCCAGTGCGGCCCGCTGTTGCTTTGTGCATTTCGACATTCTGCTTTTAGCAGCAAGCACACTGAGGGTTATTGTGTGCTGCTGAATTAACCCCTTGCCAGGCACGTTCTCAGCAGTGTGTGTTTGCTTTGTGTCCATGTCACATTTGGTAATTCCTGCAAGAAGTCTCGACTCTGTTGTTCCTACGTGTGGTATGATTGGTGATCAGTGACTATGATTCACGGAGGCCCAGATGGTGGTTAGCACTGTTAGCAGCCAGGTGTTTCTTCGTTCAGGTGAGTGCACTTCCGTAGGACCCGCTGCTCCTACAGACCCCGCAGGCTGCCGTGTGCACAGGGAACCAAAGCACTCGCTCGATTCGCTTTTCTGTGGCTCTGGGACCCAGCCCGCAGGCTCTCCACGCTGTGTCTGCACGTTGTGTCGTCGGGGCCCTTTTCGGGCGGGCCGCCAGCTGGTCGCCTGCATCCGACGTCGACATAGCCACTTCGGCTCGCTCCCTTGTTCCTGTCGCCGTTCCTTTTTTTCACGTTTCTTTCTTGCGTGAGCCCTTACTACGTGCCAAGCACTGACTCATTTAATTCTTAAAACAAGCTGTAAAAAAACCCAGTATGGACTATTACTATCCCAACTTTATAGACGAAGGAAGTGAGAAAGGAGTAAGTATCTCGTCCAGGGTGATACTGGAACCTTCTTTCATGCCAACTGTTCATTTTGGATTAAGTTTTGGTTTGCAGGAGGCTTGCAAAAACAGGACAAGAGCTCCCATGTGCATGTTTTCCGTCATCTCGAACATCTTCCGCTGGACACACCTGCTGTGGGCTTGTACCGTCGTCCTTTGGCTGCGCCGTTCATCTGCCCGCTGACGTCCAGTCCAGGCCCCGCCTTGGTTTTGGTTACCCCTGCCTCCTCTGCTCTGGACAGCATCCTGGTCTCTCTCTGTTTCCCGCAACCTTGTGAGCACTGGTGGCCGTGGCCGTCCCCGGGCCAGGCTTGTCTGACGTGTCTCATGAAGAGACCTAGGTTTGGGCTCTTGGGAGGAAGTCCATGGAGGTGAGGCCTCCTCATTGCACGAGACCAGGGGTCCGTAACACCGACACTTCCTTCCCGAAGCACATCCTTGGTTCGCATTTTATCGCAAGTCGCTCTTTCCAAACTCCGCTTAGCAATTTCTGCTGAACAGCCATGTGCCACCAACACAAGGACACGGTTCAGCCAAACTCCTTGCGCTCTGTGGTGAGGCCCACCTTTCCTCCACCTTCCAGAAGATGCTCTTGGCTTCCACCGGAGTCCTCCCCATAGTCACCCTCAGTGCCCAGATTCCTGGCTGCAGCCTATGCCCATCACCCGCTCTGAAGCCGCGTCCGCACGGGCAGGGGCTTGTCGCAGTGGCCCCCAGCCCTTGGGACCAAATCTGCCTCCGCGCTCGGGCCGCCATGGCAGATGGCACAGCCCGGGCACTTTAAGCAACAGACATTTATTTTCTCCCTGTTGGAGGCTGTAAGTCTGAGGTCAGGGGGCCACGTGGTGGTTCCTGGTGAGGACCCTTCCTGGCTGCAGGCCTTGCCTTCCTGCCGAGTGCTCATGGTGGGGACAGTGTGCACAAGCCCTCGGGTATCTCTCTTACAGGGACACTTACCCCATCACGGGGTCCCACCCTCAGGACCTCAGCGAACCCTGCCTGCCTCCACGTTCCATCACACGGGGGTTAGGGCTTCAGCATAAGAATCTGGGGGGACACAGACGTTCAGTGCATCACAGGACCCCCTCCTTGCATGGACGACCCCAGAGCTGGGCTGGCAGCCTCTCTGTGCTGCAGACCCCACTGCGAGATCCGACATGTGTTGCGTGTGGACGCGGTCATCTGTGCCTGTGAGCCCGACCCTTCGCTCTGTGCTGGAAACAGGGCGGGCATGTGATGCACGGCACGGTCCTGAGCCGATGGTCAGGGCCCGTCGGGGAGGGGGAGGCAGCAGGGAGTGCGTGCCACGTGGGAGCAGCGGGCGCTCAGGCTGGACAGGTGTGTCGTGGGCCAGTGCCGCCGGCTGTGCCTGTCCAGGCCATTCTGGGGCCTCGCCCCTGGCACCCCTCCCCCATCACCGTTGCGTGGTCCAGTGGGAGCGGCTAGTAGCCGCCGTCTCCTCGCCGATTCCCGTGCACACCCTGCTTTGACTGGCTTCGTCTTCTCGAGAGGTGATCCGGGATGTCGTCCGGTTTGTGTAGCACCCCCCTCATCTCAGGAACCTGGAGGCAGTTTCTAGAAACTCACACCACGGCTGCTTGCTTTGAACCACTTCAGGCAAAGCAGCCTTGTGAGCTTTGGAACACAGGCGGTTTATTCTCTCTCCCTCAGCGAGGTAACAGTTTGCCTGAAGAGGAGGCCCAGGGAAAGGAGGTGCTCCATCTTAAAACGCGGAGACAAGCGTTATTTATGTGGGTTTGTTCTCTGACAGCGGCATGGATTACAGCAAGCCGTCTTACCGATACGCCTACAGCCACGCATGTGCTTATTTGAATGTAGCCCTCGAGAACATTTGCTCACGAGCCTTCAGAATCCGTAACATCCTGTTTTCACAGCAGCCTAGCAGGGCTTCTCATGCAGCCTGTGGCCCAGGATGCAGTGGTCCTTCCCACAGAAGGCTGCTTCCCCGAGGCGGCAGGTGCTGGCCCCCCCCACTCCTGGGGGCGCCTCCTTGTCCGTCCCTCGGAGAAGCCCTGACCCAGCAGGAGCCCGACCGCCAGGGCCCGATTCCCGTCTGCGAGGGGGGCGCATGTCCGCGCTCTGGCCCCTGCTCCCGCCTCTGCAGGGGGGCGGGGGCCTGCAGCAGCGCTCGTGGGGGTGTGGGGTGGTGCACGTCAGCAGGTGTTTCTGCAGCTTTATTGGGGTGTGGCCGACAACAGGCTGCACGTGTTCTCACAGACACGCACGCCCCTGTCGAACGGTCACCACACTCCAGGTGCTGGACCTGCCCGTCACCCCCGACGTTTGCTCTCGAGGGCTTGGAAGCCTCCCTTCCTCCCCCACCCCAGGCGGCCCCTGATCTGCTCTCACTCGAGCGGACGGGTTGGCGTTTGATAAAGTTGGAGAGGAACGGACTCACGCAGTGTCCACTCTTCTGTGCCCGGCTTCACAGTTCTGACATCGCAGCGTGTGCGGATCAGTGGTGTGTTCCCTCAGATTGCCGGGTCGACATGCTGCGGTTTGTCCGCATGCACTAGGGGTGGGCATTCGCTTTCCCCGGCTTTCGGCCGTCACAGACAAAGCGGCCTCATGTTACAAATAAAGTCCTTGTGTGGAGACATACTCCTGTTCTCCCGGGTCACTGCCGACGTGTGGAACGGTGGTGGCTGTGTGCTGCCCTGTTTCAGGAATCTGCCTGTCTGAGTGGCTGCCCCGCCCAGCATCCCCGCCACCAGCCCACAGCCCCCCAGGGCCCCCACAGCAGCACTTGGCCCGCAGCCTTTCCCACTGTACCCGGAATCGGTGCGCGGCCGCCCTGCTTGTGGTGTGCACTTTGTTTCCCTAACGACCGATGATGTTGACATGATGTTGAGCGTCTCTGCTTGTCATTGTCGGGGGTCTTGTTCTGCAAAGTGTTCCCACTCGTGTCCAGTTTTTACTCGACGGTTTGCTCCTTGCTGAGTCTGAGCGTTCTTCATCTGTTCTGGGTGCAGGTCCTCTGTCACATACTTCCCTTGCACGCATCTCCCCCCATCCTGCGGCTCGCCATTTCGCTGCCTTGTGAGGCTTTTTTTTTTTTTTTTTTTAGATTTTATTTATTTATTTATTTGAGAGAGAGAATGAGATAGAGAGAGAGAGCATGAGAGGGGGGAGGGTCAGAGAGAGAAGCAGACTCCCTGCTGAGCAGGGAGCCCGACGTGGGACTCGATCCCGGGACTCCAGGATCATGACCTGAGCCGAAGGCAGTCGCTTAACCAACTGAGCCACCCAGGCGCCCGCCTTGTGAGGCTTTTAAGGAGAAATCTGTATCAGTGTTTTCTCTTTATTTGTGATGATTTGGATATTGTAGCTGTGAAACTTTGCCTATCCCAGATTCGCAGGTTTCCCCCATATTCTTTAGTAATTTTATAATTTTTCAACTTACATGGAAGTTTCTGTTTCCATTTTGAGTTAGTTTTTTATATTACACACATTACAGAATTGGAGGTTTTTGTTTTTTTTTTTTAAACGAATACCTAGCTGTTCCAGCACCATTTGTTGAAAAGACATCCTTTCTGGGAGCCTGGGTGGCTCAGTCGACTAAGTGTCTGACTCTTACTTTGGCTCGTCGTGATCTCAGGGTCATGAGATTGAGCCCCGCGTCCAGCTCCATGCTCAGCGGGGACTCTGCTTGAGAGTCTTCCTCTCCCTCTGCTCCTCCTCCCGCTCACGTGCACTCGCTCTCTCTAAAATAAATAAATCTTTAAAAAGAGAAAGCATCCTTTCTATGCTGAATTGCCTTAGAATATTTATCAGCATAGGCTGTCCATGTGTAGGTGTTTATTTCTGGGCTCTGTTGTGTTTCCTCAGTCTGACTTCAGACCAAGGCTGTTTTGGTCACTCTGGCTTTATGACAGTTCTCGAAATTAGGTTGTTAGCTCTCCAGCCTTTTCCCCAATGTTGTTTTGAGCATTCTGGGCCTGTTACGTTTCCACATGACTTTTAGAATCAGTTTGTCCGTTTGTACAGAGAAATGTGTGGGATTTGACTGGGATGGCTTGGATTCTCTCGAACAGCGTGGGGAGAAGTGAGGTCTTGGCAGGCTGGCCTTCTAGCCACAGCCGCGTGCATCTCCATGTGTTTGGGCTGATGGTAATTCCCCTCCGCTCAGCGGACCCCTGCATAGTTATCAGAGGGTGGGCCTCCGACAGCTTCTCCAGATGGATCTCCACGTGCTCTGTGTTCTTGGATGCTGTATTATGTTTTCCAGTTATCTTTCTTTTCTAGCTCAATTCCATTAGGGTCACGGAAGATACTTTGAATTACTAAAATCCTTTTCAGCATGTTGAGCCTCTTTGCGTGGCCCAGCCTCTGTCTGTGTTCGTGAATGTGTGTCCGCCCGAGAGGACTGCCCTCTGTTGTGGTGGTCAGAGTGCTTCCACCGGACACTGAGTCAAGTTGGCTGGTCATGTTGTTCCTGTCTGCTTTTCCTTCTGGGGTTTTTGCTTCTCATTCTATCAGTTATCGAGAGAGTGGTACTGACATCTCTGGCTGTAACCGTGGGCTTGGCCATCTCTCCTTGCCTTTCTACCAGGTTTTGCTGTATCTCTCTTGAAGCTCTGTCGTCAGCCTGTGTGTGTTCAGGATGGTAGTGTTCTCCTGGCCAGTGGCCTCTTTATCATTGAATTTGCCTCGTGGGAGCCATTCCTGGCTCTGAAACTGACTTTGACGCCAGCAGGTCTCCAGCTTTCTGTCTTCCCCGTGCCACTGTCCCATGGAGCTTTGCCTCTCCGTGTCAGGAGCGCTCTTTTGTAGGCAGCGCGTAGTGGGGCTGTTCTCCCCACTCCGACGGCCTGCGTGTAGGCGGGTGGGTAGGCGGTGCCCGTGTCACGTGGCGGCCGGTACAGCTGGGTCGCACTCTCTTCTACCCGTCTCAGCTCTTCCTCTGCATTCCCTGTTCTGATTTTCTGGCTTCTTTCTCATTCAGTGGGTGTGTGTCATTATTTCATTGTATTTCCTTTTTTCACTTATTACTTGTCACTCTTGGCTATTTTGGGGGTTGTTTTCGGGGTTACGGTACACATCTTCCACTTACCACAGTCCTCCTGCAGGCGACGCCGTACCTTCCCCACGGGCAGCCTCGTACGCCCATGTGTCTGATGTTCCCCTCGAGCCCCTGTGCGTGTCACACATTCTAGTCAGACTTCTACCTCAGACCCCGGGACACTTTTATTAGTGTTGTTGAAATGGTCTCTTCAAAAAATAGTAATTTGCCCGTGTCTTGGCTAGAAGATGCCGTGTGTATATACACGGTGGAATATTACTCAGCCATAAAGAAGAATGAGATCTAGCCATTTGTGACGACATGGATGGACCTCGAGGCTGTTACGCTCAGTGAACTAAATCAGAGAAACACAAATGCCGTAGCGTTGCACTCACGTGGAATCTCGAAGACGAAACGAGTGATCCAATGAAACAAAACAGAAGCGACTCACAGATACGAGAACAAACTGCTGGCTACCAGAGGGGGAGGGGTGGGCAAACCGGTGGGGGGATTAGGAGCCACAGACCTGCAGTTACAAAACAGGTGAGTCTCGGGGTGTGGCGTACGGCACAGAGAACGCAGCCCAGGACCACACAGTGACTTCGTGTGGAGGCAGACGGTGACGTCCATAGTCGCTACACCGTGGTGAGCCTTCCTTGACGTCCGTAGTCTCAGAGTCTCGGCGTCACACGCCTGAAACTCGTGTGATGGTGTTTGTCAACGGTACGTCAACTGCAAATAGAAGCTAGTAATTTCAGTGTCCTTATAAGATTTAGATGAAATTGAAAACCACGTACTTGCCAGGGTAGTCACACTCTCCACGGCTGCTCGCTCCTTTGCGTGGATCCCAGTCTCCATGCAGGGTCCCCGTCCTGCTGCCGCAAGGGCTTCCCTTGGCCTCCCTCGTGGAGCGGGTCTGCTGGTGACGCGTTCTTGTAGGTTCCGCTTGCCTCAGAACATCTTTATGAATATTTTCATTGGGAATCGAATTCTAGGTTGGCATTTTTTTCTTATTTCAGTATTTCAGAGATTTATCTTTTCTTTGTCATGTGCAAAGGGGGCTCTGTCTTGTGCTTGGGGTTTGTTGAGCTTCTTAGATCTGTGTATACTTTTCATCAAATTCAGCACTTTCTTGCAGTGTTTGTCCTTCTCTCCCTCCCTGTCCTTTCCTCCGGGGGCTCCACCCACACGGACGTTGTGCTCCGTGAAGTCGTCCCACAGCTCAGTGACAACCTTGTCAGTCTTAAATATTCCTTTTCTTGTCTGTTTTACTCGGGATTGTTTTGAGTGTTTTGTGTGTTGGGCTGTTTTTTTCTTTTCTTTTCTATAGTCTTCAAGTGTGAAACCCTTTCTCCTACAGAGTCGACTCTATAATTAGCCCATCCAGTGTGTTTGTCAGCTCGGGTGCTGGGCCTTCCCCTCCAGGGATTGGGTCGTCTTGCTCTTTCCTCCTTACCCTGCTGAGCTGCTCAACAGCCTACTGTTGTTCCCATGTCCCAGCACTTTAGTAACTGTTTTAATGTCCTTGGGTGCTACTTAATGTCTGCCATTCTTGGTCGGTTTCAATTGATTGATTATTCTCCTCATTATGGGTCATATTTTCCTACTTCTTTTAATGCCTGCTAGGCCTTGATTAGTTGGCAGACACTGAATTTTGGCTTGTTGGATTCTGAATGTTTTTGTATTCATATAAATCTTCTTGAGCTTTTTCAGAGATGCAATTAGGTTTCTTGGAAAGAGTTTGGTCCTTTCAGATCTCGTGTGATTTGCTGGGCCGTTCTGGAGCACTTCTCAGTCTAGAGATAATTATCTCTCGCTCCTGAGCCAAGACCTTCCTGAATAATCTATGAAATGTGAGCTTTCCATTCTGGCTGGTGGTGGGGAAGGCCCTGTTCCTCAGCCTGTGTACGTGCTGGGCACTGCTTCCTGGACACACTTTTTGATTTTTAAATCACGTGAATATAGTGCCTTTCAGAAAATTAACTTAAAAAATGAAGACAAAAATAAGACTTTATTACGGTGAGCTGAAGCCTGCCGTTCGCCTGTGTCGGCCGCTGGCCTTCATAGCCTCTGGGCCCATGACGGAGGAGGGACGCGCGCGGTCCCCTGAGCCTGCTCCCCCCCCCCCCCCCCAGCCCGCATCTCTCTCCAGGCCATCTCCGTGGTTCTGTGTCCTCTGTGACATGTGGTCACACCTCCTGGGAGTGGACCATCAGGCACAGGACACGTGCAAGCTCCTACCTGTCCTGCCTCCACTTAGCCACCCGCCCCACCGAGCTGTGGTCGGTGAAGACCCCCTGCAGAACCATCTTGGTCAGAACAGACATGTGCGCTGCACTCCCGGCCTGTGTGAGAGAGAGAGACAGAGACACACACACACACCCCTACACACACACACACCCCTACACACACACACCCACAAACACACCCCGCCCTCCGTCTGTCGGAATGGATGGGCGAGCTGCTGTGTATATCCTGATGGTCCGGCTCTTCTTGCAGGTTGAAGATTGAGGAGCTGGAAGGGGAGCGCAGTCGTCTGGAAGAAGACAAGAAGATGCTGGAAATGCAGCTCGAGCGGTTCACCCTGCAGGTGCGTACTGGCGGGCGGCCACGGCTGGAGGCTCCTCCCAGACCTCCGCGTTCTCCCAGCAAGCATGCCCTGCCCTCCCGGCTTCTTCCTGCGTGACCGTGCCTCCCACATGCACAGACGTCCCGTCTTCTGGGTCACCAGACTCAACCGAGTTGGGGCCCTCCCGGACGCACGCATCCCTGGCTGGCTGAGAGCATGTGTCCCAGAGCCCAGCACAGAGGGTGTCCTGCCTTCGGGCCGCGTGTCACCAGCCCATGGCCCCGGGCCTGTGCTCCATCGGCGTTGCTCCCCTCCCCCTGCACTGGCCACGGCCCATGGGACCTTCTCTGTTTGGGCTCGAATCCAGGCCCATCCCCATCTGCCTGCAGCCGCGAGGTCACACTGCTGTTCACACCGTTCACTCCGACTTTGTTTTTCACTGTTATCCTCCTGTCTAAATTGTTCCATGGCAAGGAACCTGCAGGTTTGTGATTACCCAGATTTTGGACAGGCCATTGATTTTATCTTGACACCTATTAGAAGCAAATCAAATCTCTTTTTTGTTACCGATTCTTGGAGTCGGGAGAAGTGACAGCTCTGATGAAGCGAGGTGCCGTGAGCCGTGGCTCGCAGCGTTCAGCTCTGGGAGCCGCACTGGTTTAATTGGGCCGCGGTCCTCAGAAGGGAGAGCTGGGCTGTTGGCAGGTCGACCCCAGCGGCCCATCAGCCGGGCCCTGTCAGAGCAGGGTTGGCGGGTGTCTCCTGCGTGTCCAGTCAGGCACAGCCTGTGAGCGGGGCTCATGGCTGCCCAGGCCCCCCCACCGCGTGATGGGGGTGCAGGGAGCCCGCTGTGGCTCTTGGCAGGGTTTCTGGGGTGTGGTGCAGGTGAGCACTGTGGCTGATGGACGATCGCCATCCTGGGAGATGGGGTGTCCGGTGCTCTTCCCATGTCAAGTGTTCCTGGGTGGAGATACTTGGAGCTCCACGCCGACCCTTGGGTGGGGCAGAGGTCTTGCAGCAAGTCCTGGAGCTGCTCACGGCCAAGGGCTGGGCACCTGCTCACGGGGGCAGGTGGCGTCCGTGTCCGTGGGAGCTGGGGGGGGGCCGGGGACAGGCTTGTGGGGCCAGGTTTCCGTCATGCTGGGGGCTCAGGTGCATGTGCGGGGACGTGGCGGTACTCCCTGAGCTCGGCCACAGCCCTGGGGTGGGGGTGGCAGGGCTGAAGCGCAGGGGAGTGGGTGGTGGAGGCTTCTAGATAGCCTCGCACCGCTGCCTCTGCTCTGGTGGGTGTCCCAGGCCTGGGGACGTTTGCTGGTCCCGCGGCAGTGCTGTCTCTGACCTTGAGCGGCAGCAAGAGGAGGGCCGTGACAGTCTGTCCATGTTCCCGCTTGCAGCTCGAGTCCATGAGGGCCGTCCCCGCACCTAGAGTGGGGCTCGTCTCAGGAAGGTCGGCCACGCACCATCACTGTGCTCTGCAGACCTCTCCCTGTGTCCACGGTCCTCAGTAGGAGGTCCTGCTTCCCCGTTTCCCTGATGAGGAAACGTCCGGTCAGGGAGGAGCAGTCGTTCGGTCGAGGGCACCCAGCAGGAGAGGCAGAGCTGGGCTGGGCACCCAGTTCCCTGTCTCCTGGCCCGCTCCCCCGCCGGCCGCGCCAACCCGCGTCTGTCGTGTGGTGCTGTGGGCAGGCACAGGTTGGCCCCCCAGGGCTGAGCTGACTGCTCCGGAGGGCGTGGGCGCTTGCTGTGGAAGCAGCGGTTCTGTGTGACCCAGATGCCGTCCCTTCTTCCGGCTCACGACGAGCGCCGGTCAGCCCAGGCCCTGCCGAGGGTGCGGAGACACGGGGGCTCTGTCCTGGAACCCTGACCCCCCCGGACAGGCAGGAGTGAAGGCGGCGAGTCAGGGCAAGGTGAGCGGCCATGCTGGTCACGCAGAGCAGACAGGAAGAACTTGGGTCTGGCTGGGGTCCAGGCAGCCGCGAAATGGGTGTGAAGGCGACTTGGATGCTCAGAAACAGGAGGGCATCGTGGGGTCCTCAGCTGGACCCGTCCCGTCCCTTGCCTGGGTGGCTTTAGGCATGTTGGCTTTCCCATGTGAGCCCCCAGTTCGTCCTTTATAACTTTGGGGTAACCATGTGCACGTGGGGGTGCCTGGGGAGAGGAAACGCGTGTGGAGGGCAGAGACCTCACCCCTTCACCTCTGCGCCGGGGCCTGGGAAGCAGGAGGCCTGCCACGGGTGTCTTCGCCCCTGCTGCCCAGCGAGCCCCACGCAGTCCAGCCGCGGCCGGCAGGGCGCTCCTGTGCGCATGCCCTCCTCCCTTTCCCCTCTTCCCTCTGCGGACAGGCTTCAAGTTGGGCCGCTTCGAGGAAGATTGATTAAAATCAGCTGCAGTTTGACTTAATTGGGAACATATGCTTGGAGAGGGAGCGCCACTAGTTAGAACTTCTTGTAATCAGTTCACAGCTGGTTGGTGAGGCAACAGCTCCCGTCCCCAGTCCAAGCCTGCACCTCGCTCTCCGGACGGCGTGGGGCGCGGGCTGCGGGGGCGGGGCCGTTCCCACGCTCGACCCGGTGCCCCAGCCCACGGAGGGGCCCCCGCCACCCGCAGGGGACTGCTGCTGTCTCGTGCGTGCCCCCCTTTAGAGATGGGGAAACTGAGGCCCACAGCCAGTGCATGAGTGGCTGGCTCACAGAGCCCTTCTGTAGAGGCAGGATGGGCTGGGCCAGGTCCAGATGTCCCGGGGCTGGGAGTGAGCAGACCACCTGGACGGCTGGGCCTGGAGGCAGGGGGCGCCCTGTGCTTCCCGTGTGGCTGCCGGAGCCAGGGGCTGGCCACCACGGCCCTGGGCCCCCTGCTCCCTCCCACCCCGCCCCTGCCCCGCACACCTGTCCGCGGGCCTCGGTTTCCCAGAGCCAAGAGAATGATTGCGGAATGGCAGTAGGACTCACGTCCCATTGGCCTCTTCTCGGTGGGTGGGCTCTGGTGTGGCCTGTGGCCCTGGCCTCAGGCCACTTTGGTGACCGCGGTGACAGCTCCCAGGCCGGCCGAGCAGGGCCCGGGCCCCGCCAGTGTTAGTAGTAACACTGCTGTCCCGTGCCTTACCTTGACGACACACGTGCTTTCGCCATTCGTGTTTCTGATAGGCCAGATGTGGGGACGGTGACAGCCACGGGCCACATGAAGCTCTGGAGGTGCAGCCGAGAGTGGCGGCGGACGCGTGTCTGTCAGCAGCCCTGGCCGGACACCCGAGTGCACAGCACAGCCTGGCCGCACGCTTGCGCTCTGGGCCCTCGGCCCCTGGGTTTGCCCTAGCGCTTGATGAGCATTCTCAAACGTACAGCCGGGCGAATTCCTCCGTGGAGACCCGCTTACCCACCACCCACATCCGGGCACGAGCATCTTACTGTGGGGGCCTCCTGATACCACCCCTCTGCCATCCATCAGTGCTTTTACATTTTTCTGATGCGTTTTAAAGCAAATTGCAAACATCTGCACCCTTCCCTGTAAATGCTTCAGCGTGTAATCAAGCAGAATTCTTCTCTGGGAGTGGAGCCCACGTCTCACTGCCCCTCCATGCTGCCTGATCACGCTGCTTATTCAGCCAGGTGACCATCGGGTGGGCGCAGGTCCCACTTCCCCCCAGCCCACCCCGCGCGCCGGCTCCCCCGGGGCTGGGTGGGGCTCCCTGTAGCCAGCCGGCAGCGCTGCTCAGGAAAGGGACCAGACTGCAGCCCAGTGACATTTGAAATAAGTATCTTTTTTGGAAACGGAGTGGGTAGAAAATTGCTGGGTTGCCTGTGAGCGGAAAGCTCTCGGTGCCCGTGGAGCCGTCCCCGCTCCCATCCCTGCGTCAGCAGGCAAGCAGCTCTGTCTCATCAGACCCTCCCGGCCTCCACCTCCTTCCCTCTTCTTGAGTACAAGGTTGGGGGGGGGTGCCCCCCCCCCTCTGACGCTGTGACAGGATGGCCCCCCGGGTGCCCACTGGTTCCCTCCACCTGCAGGTTCCTCCTGCCTGGCCTGGGCCCCCCCGGGGACAGACCTCCCCCCACCCACCTGCCAGGGAGCCCTGAGCCGAAGGCAGGCCTGACCTCTGCTTCTTAGAACCCTCCTGCTCTGTTCCCCTGCGGCCTGTCTGGCTGCTGACCACGCCCTCGGGCCTGTCCTGCCCCTGGCTGGCCCTCTGCCCACAGTCCTGCAGTGCTCTGGGCTCCTTCCTGGAGGGGCCGAACCCCACAGGCCATGTGCTGGGGATGCGTGGGTGGAGGGTGAGCCCCAGAGGGGGTGACCGGAGCAAAGGGCTCTGTGTATGGCATCTCCGTGTGTGTGTGTGTGTAGGATAAACTTCTGGAGGGAGATCATGGGATCAGGGGTCCCTGCACTTACTCTGGTAGATTCTGCCGTGGGACGGCGTCGACCGCAGCCTAGGAGAGCGCCGGCTCCCCGCGGCCTCACCAAGAGTGCACTGTGATGCCAGGAGATCTTCTGCCCCCGCGGGTGGGGGGGGTAGGCCAGTATACTTTCAACCTTCAGTCCTTTCATTACACGCGGGAGTGAGGGCCTTTAAGTACGTTCGTGTGTGCTAATGTCTGTGGGCCGTTTTTCAGATGGGTTGTTGGTCCTGTTGATTTTGTGGAGCTTTTTGTATTTTGAGGAGTTGCGGTGTTTTTGTTTTAAGTTGTGACTGTATTTTCCAGTTGATCGTCTGTCTTTTGACTTTGCTTGAGGCGTTTTTAACGGAGGACAGGTTTTGGTCTTCGGGTTTTTCTGTAGGTGCGTTTGTCGACATTGCGTCTGGGCTTAGGTTGTGCAGGGCTCTTCCACGGCGGTTTTGTTTTTCACATGTGAGTCTGCGTTGATGCGGCGTTCGGGTACAAAGCCCGACATCAGCCTGTTCCCCAGCGGGGCTCCTCCCGGTAGCCCCAGGACCGCTCACTGCATAGCCTGTCCGTGCTGGGGTGCGGGGCTGCCCCCTCGGGCCCGGGTGGCTCCCCCGGCTGGTGCGCCCCGTCCTTCCCGGCCCCGTGACCTCTCCTGCAGGATTTTCCTGGCATCTCTTGTTTACTTTTATGTGCCCCCTGGAATGAACGTATCTAGCTCCCCCAACCAATGTAGAAATTGTTAGGTTTCGTGGGAGATGAGGGTGAACCTCTGGGGTCCAGACATCGTGGGACGGTTGCTCTTCTGCGCAGGAACGCTGCTGTGTCTGCATTTACGGGGTCCCCGTTGTGCCCCACCGGAACGCTTACAGACAGGTGTTCCTCTCCTATGTTACCTCTGGGTCGGGGGTCTTTCCTTCGGTGTCCTGGCCGGGCGAGCGCACACGCGGACTCTGAGCTCTGCTCCGGAGGTTTGTGACCCCCCTCGGGGCGGGCAGGCGTGTGCCCTGGACCCGCGCTCCGGACGGGCGTGTAAAACAAGACGCTTGAGGAGAGAGCCTCCCTTCCCCACCGTGGCGCCCGGCTGCTCATGTTTATTAACGCCGAGGACTAAGAAAAGCCAGCTTGCTGATGTGCACTTGTGTGGAGACATTTCGACAGGCACTGATTTCTTTTGATTTTTTTATGAGGAGAACGACGTGTCTTGAATAATAAGCCCCTTCACATCCCATGAGCCGGTGCCAGCAGGCGTCTCCGCGGGGCCGCAGACCCCCTAGGCTGCTGGCCCGGACGGCCTCTCCCCCGTGTGCACACGGGGTCGTTCCACCTTGTGACCCTCAGGGCGCCGGGCCGGCCTGCTCTGCTGCACTGGGACCACGTGGCCTGGGGGGCGGTGGCACCCGCGCCGTCTGTGGCCCCGGCAGCCTCGCCGCTCTCAGACCGCGTTCGGACACCTCCTGCCCTCCGCGCGCTCCTCGCCACGCGCTCCTCGCCACGCTTTGTGTTACCCAGCCCTCTAGGAGCCTGGACACCGTGCGTGATGAGAAGTCGTGTGTGTCCTCTCTAGGCACGCTGAATTTCCTGAGTGGGCCTGGAGTGTGGCGGCCGCGGGGTGAGGCTGGCGGGCGGAGGGCAGCGCCCTCGTCCCAGGACCGCCCGTGGGTCCTGAGCCCTGCTCAGCCGGCTGCAGCCTCGTGCCCAGCAGCGCCCGTGTGTCCCTCCCAGGAACCGAGGCCCCGAGCCCCTGGGGCAGAGCCAGGAGAGACCCGTTGTCCTGACGCCGGTGCGGGGCTCTCCGGCCATCGCAGCAGTTCCCTCAGGTCCCATCAAGTCGGGGGGCGTCCATGACCAGAGAGGCAGAAGAAGGGCCAGCTTAGGGAGCACTTGTCCCGGGCTTCCTGTCCTTTGTGAGTGTCCCAGGACTAGCGGGACCCCCGGCCCCACCCTGCATGCCAGGGTTCTTCCACAGGCCCCTTGAACAGCCTGTCACCTTCCTCCCCATGAAGCCCCCACCCTGGATTTGCGTCCCAACCTGCTCCTGTTGACACCGGCGGAGGTCGCAGCCCCACCAGATGGGGGTCTGAGGTCGGCTGCCGGGGGGGTGCCGGCTCTGCTCAGCCCTTGTAGGGTTGTGCCCCGTCCCTCGTGTAGACGCGCGAGTGTTGGCCTGTGTGGCAGGCTGTCCCGTGTTGGGGAGCCAGGCCAGGCGGGCATAGGCCCAGCTGGGGGGGCACCCGCAGCACGTCTGCCCTGGTGGAGTCCGGCAGACGCCCCCGTCCCTGACCTGCAGCACCGTCCCTGGGGTACACGCCACGGAGGTGCTGTGGGCACTGGGGCCAGACTGCCCCCTCCCCCGGCAGAAGTCAGGTGCTCCAGGGACAGGAGCTGGATGGCAGAGGGGCTTTCCGTGTGCGCGTTGGTCCCCCCGCCCTGCTCTGTGCGGCGCGAGGCAGAGGTGCGGCAGAGAGGGCCTTTGGGGGTGTCTTGTGTGGCAGAGGCCCCTTCTCCCTTGGCGGCTGTGGTTCTCATCTGTTCAGTGGGCAGCCTGCACCGGCACTTAGGGAAGAGGGGGTCCTGTCTGCGGAGCGCATGGCCCTCCCTGTCCCCTGCTGTGTCCAGGCGTCTCTGGCCCCACCGGCTTCCTCGGGGAATGTGTGTGGGGACAGAAGATATGGCTGCCCGGGAGGAAGACGGCAGCCCAGTGGGTTATGCTGTCAGGAATCCCGTTTGATGAGTGAGGGTGTTTGGGTCGCAGTCATCAGAACACCCAGTGCAAAGGGGCTTCGCTAATCCAGCCCGCACTGGTTTCCCTGCTCTCTCCACTTTGCCTTCCACCTGGTCAGGCCCATCTTCCTGCGACCCAGGGGCTCTGCTGGGGTCGGGGCTGATGTTTCCTACACAAGCGCTATTCCAGGGCTCGGGGCCCAAAATTCCTTCTGAACGTGGTGCCAGGCCCCACGCCCTCCCTATACCACAGCCTTGGCCCGAGGGAGGGAGGGGCCCCGTGGGCTGAGCAGCGGTCACTTGGCCAGCCGGGTGCTGGGTGTGGGGTGTCTGACCCTCCGCGAGCCAGCCCACCGTGCTGGGCCCCACTGTGTGGGTGCTCCTCTAACCTGGGGGACGGTACAGGCTGAGGCAGCCGGGGCCCCCCTTCCCTGGGCTTGTGTTATGGAGGGAGAGACAAACAGTGGGCTAAGCGTGTACACAAGTGGAGCGCTCAGATGGTGATGTGCAGGAAAGGGAGCAGGCCGTTGGGAGGGGCTCGGGGACCTGGCAGGACCACGTGCACTTGGTTTCCTTCGGTGGCACAGAGAACAAAGAACGTCAGCCTCCCAGGCCTTCTGGGGCTCTCCATGGAAGGTTCTGGAACACTGAGGGGACTGTCAGCCTCCTGGGGCACTCAGGGCTCTCCATGACAGGTTCTGGAGTAGTCAAGGGAAATGCCAGCGTCCCAGGACACTCAGGACTCTCCGCGGAAGGTTCTGGATGAGTCAAGGTTGCTTGGAGAGTGGGTTTCTTCGGAGTATGAGTATCACCCTGTTTTCTGTAGTCACATCTGTTCCCTTTAGATAAGATCCCAGTACCGTCCAGAGCATTCCCAGCTGCTGACAACCCGGGACCACAAGAAACAGACCACGGATGTCCTGGCTTCAGAGCCGTGTTGACGTTGAGCCTCTCGGCAGCCCCACAAGGAGGGAGGTGCCAACTGGTTACAGAATTCCTCTTATGGGAAGGTGATTTTGCAGAGGTGGTTTACGGACAAAATGCTGAATTCTAGAACTGCCTCACGTGGGGACTTTTTAACGCCCCACCACAGATGCTGTTACTGATTTTAAGAGCTGCTTTGTTTAACCACATGACCCCACAATTCCGCTCCTGGGGGTGGAACAGATGCACACCCCCGTGTTCTCAGCAGCATTATGGGGTCCATCACGGATGGGTGGTAACACAGTGTGGTCCGTCCACACCACGGGGTATGACCCGGCCTGAGAAAAGAAGGAAGTTCTATTCCAGCACAGGGACGAGCCCCGAGGACACGAGCCAGACACGGAAGGACACGCACGGGGACCCCACTCCCACGAGGTCCCGGAGTCAGACTCACGGACAGAGGGTAGACGGCGGGGCTGGGGCTGGGGGAGCGGGTGGGGGTCCATGCGTCACGGGAACGGGGTCTCACTGTGTGGGGATGGAACATTCTGGAGCCGGACGGGGGGACGGTGCCCATGAACTGGACGCTGAGAAATGGTAAGATGACAAATTTTATTTTATGTGTATCTTACCACAATGAAAAAGTAACGTAGGTGGCTCTGTTCAGTACTTTCCGACACGTGTGCCACAGGGCCCTTGAGCAGGAGAGGCGAAGCACCTGGCGTCCATGGTGAGTGCCCAGGGCAGCGGGCAGCTCATCCCGCCTCTGCCGGCTCCTCCCAGCTCAGGCGGGCGGGATTCCGGCTGCAGCCACTGTTGGCTCCCTGTGATGGGGAGGCCGTGACCGCCAGGGCCGCCCGACTCCAGGAGCTGCAGCTCGTCGGCCCAGCCAAGCAGGGACCTGGCTCGCCTGCTCAGTGACGTTGTTGTGGGATGGCAGGTGGGCGGTGTCCCGAGCAGCGGCCTCCAGAGCAGCCGGACGAGCACACGCAGCAGCAGGCCTGTCCCTGTCCTGATGTGACCAAGCTTCCGGAGGGCCCAGCCCCTGGACGGGAGCATTAGGTGGGCTTGTTGGCCGGGCAGCTGAGCCAGCGTCCATCACAGTCGGTGGCCAGTCCTCCCTCCCCCGCCTCTGCTGCCCCCACCCAGAGTTTAGCCAGTGCCGCTACCGGAACAGCCTTCTCTGGGGGCCTGTAGGGCAGCCCCCGTGGCAGCAGCTGCCTGCGTAGGTCCAGGGAGTGGGGGAGGGCGATGGCCATCATCCAGCTCTCCTGACCCGGACAAGGGGTTTCCGGCCTCCCTGCAGACTGCGGACCAGCCTCTCAGGACAGGTCCCCTTTGGGGGACACCTGGGTGGAAGTCCGGGTGGTGACCGGCTCACCGGCCTCTGCCTGCTGAGGGGAGCCCGAGGTCAGGGGCAGCGTACAGAGAGCACGCAGGCCGGCGAGGTGGCACAGGAGACCCACAGAGGCACGTGCGGCAGGGACAGGACGCGGCAGACGGACGGGCGCACGCGCTGACGGTCTCTGCCGTCTCCGCTCTCCCTGCCCCGTCCCCCCTCCCGACCTGAGTCAGGGCCCTCGCCCACTGGCTGGCGGAGCTGGGGCCCAGCCCAGGCTGGTGGGACACGAGGATCTGCTGGGTCTGGTCTGGTGGGGACCCTGTCCCATCTGTGCAGAAATCACCAGTGGCCTCTGCTCTGCCCTCCCAGAGTCCAGCCCCTGGACCTCTCCGTCTTCCGTTGACCTGTCCCTTCTGCCACCACTTGGGCTGTCGGGAGCCCCAGGTGCGCTTGATAGAAACCCAGGCTCAGAAGGGGGCAGTTTTGTCAGCGTTTGCTTCCTCCCGAGCAACCGTGGCGGGGACGGCGCCGGAGCGGGCCCGTGAGGGCGGTCGTGCGGTTCTGCAGGCTCTGCCTGGCCAGGTGGCCGGCCCTCCCGAGGCCCAGGTCCCCTAGAAAGCGAGGCCGCCCCGTAGGCGCTCTGCACTGGCCAGGTGTGTAGTACGAGGCAGGTGTCCCGAGCGGGAAGAGATTCCAGTATGTGACCTCTAGCTCTAACGTTCTCGTGGCTTCTGGGCCAGTCTGGGGGGAGAATGGATGAGCCCGGTGCTGATGGCCGCAGGGGGAGTGAACGCGCAGTGTGGGGGCGGGGGAGGCCCCTGTCCTGTGCCTCCGCCCCATGTGCCGTGGTCTCTGCCCCCTCCTTGCTTCAAGGGAGCAGGTTCGCACCTGGGCTTCCCTGCCCCCAGTTTGCTGACGGCTCTGGAAAGGCTTGGGCCCGTGTGGAGACGCAGCGGTCTGGGCTGCGTCTGGGAGACGTGAGCGAAGCCCGTCAGGATTGACTCTGGTTTTCACGCCGGGGGTCCTGCTGGGCTCTGTGTACTCAGCAAAGCTCATGTGGTTGAAGACTGCTCACACGTCCCCTCTCCCCCAGCACTTGGGAAGGTGAGCGGTAGCATCCCCGTCTGGGAGACCAGCAACTGAGGCTCCGAGCGAGCGAGACTTGGTCTCGTCTCAGAACCAGTACAGGGAAGTGCCCCCTCCTGGGGCTGCTCCCGGAACCCGGAGGAGAGGCTGAGCGGCTAGCTAGGCCCGGCCTCTGCTCAGGCCGAGGGAGCTCTGTGCCTGGCCCGTGTGGCTGAGCTGCTGGTTGTGTGGGTGCCAGGGAGGGATGGGCACCCCCGCTCGTCTCCGGGAGGAGGGAGGCGTTGATGTGCTCGTGGTGTTGCTCACCCGCCCCTCTGGAGCTCCGGGCCCCATCTCGGCTCACCTCCCGAGGTTAGGAGCCTCGTGTAGGCAGCTTGCGCCAGTGCCCAAGGTCACCAGAGCTTTCCTTGCGGGTCCTGCCCTCCTGCGTCTTGGAAACATCATGCCTCACCAGCAGAGCTCCGGACCAGCATCATGGCCGGCCTCTGAGCTGGGGCTGGGCTCTGAGATGCAGCACAGTGGCCCCCAGGCTCTGTCCTCCCTCTGCTGTGCTCCTGGAGCTACCTGGGAGGGTCTTTGACCGGGGGCCCCAGGCCCCTCAGCAGCTGCTGTGGGTTGTCCCTTCAGGGCTGGCCGCGGCGCTGGACACAGTAGGCACACAGAGCCCCGTTGTAAACCAGGACAGTCCACTGAGAGGTGCAGCCTTGGCCACAGGGACTGCGGAGTGCCCAGCTTCTGATCAAGCCTCTGTCCTGGGGGACAGGAGGGGAAATGGAGGAGGGGGGCCGGGCCTGTGTGGTCCCTGGCATCTTCTTGGCCATGTTGGCCCAGGGGCAGATGGAGGCTTGCAGAGCACCTGTTGCCCCCTCAGTGAGATGTCTGTGGCTTGAGGAAGGGACCTGCCTCTGTGGCCACCAGCCCTGGGCCTCTCTCCCCATCCCCGCCCCCCCCCCCCCAGCCAGTGACCAGTCCTGGGCAGGTGTGTGGGCCTCCAGTTCTCTCTGGGCCTCAGTTTCTCAATCTCCAAGCCAGGAGGTGGGTCAGCTGGTCATGATGCTGGAGATCTGGGGGTGGGGGTGGAGGCGGGGTGCTCATCCTGTGCTGCTCTGTGGGACCCCTGCCCCCATTCCCTGCACTTTCCACATGCACTGGCCCGCTGTCCCGTGGGCTCGCGCTCCCCGCTCTGAGGGACAAGGCCTACCGTGTGCCCAAGGCTTCAGAGCCAGGGAGTGTCCCTGTGAGCCCAGTAAGCACCGGGCAAGACCCCCGCTGGCTCCCCCTTGCCCGTGAGGCAGAAGGACACAAGTCCTGTGCCTGCTGACCTGCCCAAGGTCACGTGACTCCTGAGCCCCGGGAGCACCAGCCCTGGGCCTGTGCAGAGCGTGTCCGCAGGCTGGGGTAAAGCAGGCCGCAGAAGACACGGGGCCGGGGTGGGGGGGGGGCAAGGTCACAACGGCAGGGCCTGGGAGGGCCGTGCTCCCTGTCTAGGAAGCCCGGCCCTGAGACCCAGCAGGCGCCCCTGAGGCCCCCGCTCTTCTCCCGGAGCTGTGCTTCCTTTAGCCGGGAGAGATTGATTTAGCTTTGAGGCCGGGTGATTTATAAATATGCATGAGGACCAGCACTTATTTAACCATGCTGTTTAATTCTCTCTGCGTCCCTGCCTCTTCCAGCAGGGCCTGTTGGTATGCGCGTCAGGCCCGGGTGGCAGGCGCCCTCCCTCCTGTGCTGTCGGCCGAGGGGCAGCCGGTTCCTCGCCCCGGCCGCCAGGGCCCCGGGCCAGGCAGGGGACCCTGGGGCTCGCCCTCCATGCAGGCCTGTGAGCCCCGGGCCCGGAAGGTCCTCAGGGATGGTGGCCCCTGCCCTCGCTCTTCTGCAGATGGGAGAGGGCCAGCACGGTTGGGGGCGGAGGGGCCCCAGATGCTGCCCGCCACCCCTTGCCCGCGGGACTCAGGACGCACAGGGGGCAGCCATTCCTGCGAGCTAGCACAGAGTCAGGGCGGAAGAAGAGAATCCTCTAGGCTCTGGGGGGGCGAGTGGGGCGCACGCTGCGGCCCAGCCCCACCCGGCCCACGGCTGCTGTCCCAAAAACGTGCGGCAGGCGCCCCCGCGACCCCGGCCACCCCGTGTCTGGCCCTGGCCTTCTGCTTTGACTGGGTGGTTCTTTGGCAGAAGCGCCCGTTCCCGCCGCGAGTGACACAGGCGTGGGTCACCAGCTCGTCTAAGGAAGCCCAGAACTTTTCCCTTTGAGGTTCTTGTCAGGACCGTCAGCGCCTCAGCGGCGAATCACACAAGGCCACCCGTCTTCGGCGCGTTACAGCCATTTCCCCTTCTTCTCAGAGCCGCCACCTAGCCGCGGATTTCAGCGGAGCTGCTGCTCTGGCCCGTGTGCACGGCGCTCCTGCCCGCACGAGCCGCTCCTGGCTGAGATGTCCCTGCTTCGTAGGCGCCTGCGCCACGCCCTGGGGCCTGCCCTCACCTCCGAGCGGGAGGTCGGCGACGAAGCAGAGGTCACACGAGGCGTGCTGCATGGGGTGACGCGCCGCCCTAAGAGCGGGGCGGGAGCTCGCAGGCAGCCCTTGGCGCTGCAGGGGCCCTGGCTCCCCTCGGTGGGTCCTTACGGGGCGCTGGCTGTGGGCCAGGCACTGGGTCCCCTTCACCAGTCTGGGGGACGGGGCGAAGCCTGGTCCTCACGGGCTCGCCGCCTGCTGGAAGCGTCTGTGAGCCCCTGCTCCCGGGGGCTGGACGTCCCATGGCGAGCCGGCCGGGGCGCCTGTGTTCTCCTCTGCTCCTGGGCCTCCCTGGTGTCCAGCACACTGTGCTGCCCACACAGAAGCAGGAAGACGGTCTCCTCGCACCGGGAGGGGGCGGTGTGGCAGGCAGAGCCCCGTGGACGCGCTGCCCAGCCACGTGGTCCTGACACGGCTCAGCCCCTGCCTGCCCAGTGACCGCTCTATAGGGCGTGGGGGGAGGGGTGTAAGAATGGGGTCTGCGTGACATCCTAGGATGACCACGGTGCCCACGTCCAGTTTGGCCGGGCCACGGGCGGCTGCCCTGGGAGACCGTCCACTCCGGACCCTGGGAAGACAGCATCTGGCCACCTGGTCTGTGCACTCCCCAGTTCCACACCGGGCCAGACTCCTGGGAGGCCCCGACTGCACCCGCCAGCCTCACTTCCCCCTAACGTCCTCCAGCCCTCAGCTTTCTGAGCCCGGTGTGGAAGGTTCCAGGTGGCAGGCGCCTACGGACACCCAGGCCCTCGGGGCATTGACGCTTCATCTCGGGGACTAGGCCTGTGCAGCCCACCCCACCAGCCTGGCCAGCTGAGCAGCAGCTCCTAGAGTTCTGCCAGGACCCAGGCTGGCCTGGGCCCTACCTTGGGGTCTCAGGTCTGCATGTGCAAGGCAGCCCGAAGCACCCGCGTGTCGAGACCCAGCTGAGACAGGCCTGAGCAGAGTGGCCGGGCCCCTGCCAGGCGTCTCTAGGGAGGACAGCCGGCAGCACCAGAGAGCAGAGCCCTGCCCTCGGGATGGGGGCCTGGCAGTGTGCGGGGTCCGGGGGGGCTGCAGGAGCCCGGAGGGCCCAGGGTCAGGGAGCCCGAACACAGGAAGCTGGGTGTCCCTCAAGGAGGACGTGGCAGTGAATTCTGACCAGCCGTGGAGGCACGGAGCCACGACGGTGCTCTGGAGGCTCAGATGTTGCGGCCTGGCGGCCGGATGGGTGCCTCCTGAGGCCCTGGAGACGGGCAGTGCTGCTGGTGGGGCCGGGCGGCCTGTGGTCGCTGCAGTCCGCATCTGGGCCCAGCTCTCGGGTCCTGCACAAGACAGTGGAGGGGTGCCCAGCCGGGCAGGTGTGCGCCCCCAGCTCCTCCAGCTGGCCCTGGGGTGACGCGGGAGTCGGGGGGCCTGCAGCAGCCAGCACACGTTCCCTCACACAGCCCGGGGCTGCTCTCCCATCTGGGCGCCCACCGCTTGCCTTTCTTCTTTTTAAAAAAAATAACAGCTTTATGGGGACAGGAGTCACGTACCACATACATCACACATTCAGAGTGAGAGTGATGTAGTGGTTTTGGTCTCGCAGATGGCATACAACTCTCATCGCCTCGGAAAGCCATCCCATGCCTCCACTGTCTCCTGCCCCGTGGCAGCCCCCAGCCCACTCGCCACCCGCGCGGGGGCTCCTGTTCTGGACGTCGTGTTTGCGTGGAATCCTGTCATGGGTCCTCTGGGGGGGCTCCTCTCACCGAGCATCGTGTGTCTAAGGACTGCATGTGTCGTCGCGGGCGTCAGAGCTGAGTAATGATCCGCTGCGCCGACACGGTTCTTCCCGCCTTTGTTCTGCACGAATAACGACGCTGTGAACGCTTCCTCGTGGACGTGGAGTTTATTTCTCTTGGGCAGACCCCGGTGTGCAGGCTTGCTGGGCCGTACGGTGACTCCACATTTAACTGCTCGAGGAGCTGTTACCTCGGTGGCCGTGCCATTTTGCGTCCACAGCCACGGTCTGGGGGGGGGCTCTGCCTCCTCCCTGCTCTCACCAACGCTCGTTACCTCGTGGGGACTTTGGTTTCCCTTCCCTCATGAGCGATGACCTCAGTTTTGGGCATCTTGTCACGTACTTACCCATTTCTGTGTCTGCTCCTTGCAGAAGTGTGTTGTCAGACCACCCGTCTTATAACCTGTTACCTGGTCTTGTCGCCACTGAGTCAGCGTCGTGGGTACGAGTCACGTACTCATGTGTGACTCACAAATATTTTCTTCCGTCCTGTACGTTGTCTTTTCCTTTTCTTGATGTTCTCGAAGCACAAGTTTTTCACTGTGACGACGTCTAGTTTTCCTTTCACTTTTCCTCGTTTCTAGCATCCTGTCCAGGAATGCATGGCCGAGTCCAGCGTCACGAAGGCTTACACTCGTGTTTTCTTCTGGGTTGTAGTTTTAGGTCTTACGCTTAGGTATTTGGGTGTTTGGTTTTGAGTTTGGCTTTACATATGGTGTGAGGTAGGGGTCCAGCCTCACGCGTTTGCCTGTGGACGTCCCGTGGTCCCAGCACGTGTATTAAAGCACTGTTCTTCCCTGTTGAGTGGTGTTGGCACCCTTGTAGAGAATCTGGGCTCTTGATTCCCTTCTGGAGAGTTCACGGTCTGTCCCAGTGCCCAGTGCCACTGGCACCTTGTGGTGGAGGTGGGGGTCTTCATGCTGCCCCCCCTTCAGGGGGCTGGGTTATTCGGGATCCTCCCGAGCCCCTTGCAGCGCCACGTGCCTTGGGGAAGCAGCTGGGAACCGGGTGATGCGGGATGAGGGGCACGTGCCCGCCAGCTGGGTGCGGTCATTGTCACACACACGCGGTCCTCCAGGCCGCGGGTGCTTATTTCCGTCTTTTTCCCTGCCAGCGCGGTCTGCTCACTATTGTCTTCAGCGTGTTCTGGCTCGGCTCCGTGGGCTGGGACACTCCTCCGTCCCTGGCACCGGCACTCCGGAAACCGGCCTCTGGACGGGGCTCGATGCGGCCTGCCACGCAGCCCGTACACGTCCCCGTGGGAAGACCGTCCTCCTCCTCCTCCCCCCACTTTCCTCCTCAGATTCTTTCCAACCAAGGTCAGCAAACCCGAGCCCACGGGCCAGGTCCAGCCGGCTGCATGTTTTGGCAAACAGAGCTCTCTGAAACCTGGCGGTGCCCGTCTGTCTACCGCCTCTGAGAGCACCCCACGGGGCAGTGGTAACAAAGGCCGTGCGGCCCACAGACCTGAACCCTTGCTTCCTGCCCGCTCGCGGGAAGGATTGCCGGCCCACATGATAGCTGTCTCCGGCAGACAGGAGAGCAGCCCACCAGGCTCGTTCCCCTGGACCAGTGCGCCCGAGGGAAGGAGCCTCACCTGCCCCAGCCTTCGCGGCCCCAAGCCTCTGTCCCCTGACCCGCTCTCGACCTGTTTCCCCTCAAAGGAGGGTTTTGTGAAGGACAGAGTAGGACATGCACCGTGACCCAGGCCCTCTGTGCGGGGCCCTCGTCCCTCGTGCTGCAGTGCGGGCCCTCAGCCCCTGTGGCAGCGGGAGGGCCTGGGCTGCCCACCCAGCAGGGACACCTGCCCTCCACCCCAGCTGCCTGTGAGTCCTCCCACTTACCCGCCACAGTCAGGACGGGGCAGGGGTCAGTGGTCACTCCTGGCACTGTGGTGACCCAGGTCGGCGCGTAACCCCTCGGCCCTGCTCTTTGCAGCATCCCGAAGGCCTGGCCCCAGAGCCTCCCAGGAGGCTGCCGCCCACCCGGTGGGGACCAGGATGCCCTTGGTGCCCCGTCTTGCTGCTCTTGTAGCCTCCCCTGGAGACAGCGTCCGTTCCCTGTTGCTTTGTTATAAACACCCCAGCTTGACACAGGGGCCGCCTTGTTCTCGCTGACTCTGTGCTGCTCTCCCCTGGGCACTATTTCCAGCTTCCAGCAGGTGGACCCGCAGGGAGGCTGGAAGAGCCAGGGCCTCTCGTGTGGCCTCCATCCCGGGGAGGCTCCGTCGGTGTGGGCGTGCGGCCTCTGGTGTGTCTGAAGAGGGCAAGCCTCAGCGCACACACTCAGACCTCGATGCACCACGTCGACCTAGAGGCCGAGGGGGACTCGCCGGGGAGGATTCGGGGGGTCGCGGGCACTGAGACCTGACCCGGAACCGTCCTGCTGCAGCTGCTTGTCCGGAGGGGGGGCTCAGGCCTGCAGTGGGTCTTCACGCTCGGGAACGTCTCCCGAGGAGCAGTCTGCCCCCGACTGCAGGGAGAGGGAGCGGGTTATGCCCGTGGGCACGTTTCTATCCCAGAAATGGGGCACCAGCGTTGGACGCTAATCCTCAGGCAGAAGCAGAGCAGAGTCAGGGTGGCACCAGCAGACTGTGGCTTTAGGCTCACTTGTCAGTTTGCGTGTGAAGAAGAGGGAAGCCAGCTGGGCTAGGATGCCCAGGATTGATCCGCCGTGGCTGCGCCCACAGGGCACGTGACGTCCTCACGGCCTGATTCTGCGGGGTTGGCCTGGTTGGGGAGCTCGCTCTCCTAAGCCCCAGCGCTGGCAGGCTTGCGCCACCTGGACAGCGGATGGCTGTGCTTGGCCATCCCCAACCCCCTCTGCAGGCCAGTCGCGGTGCAGGGGCGAGCCTGGGGGGTGGACCGCAGCCCCCACCCCTGCCCCAGGCCTGCTCAGCAAGGTTTCCCAGCGCCCGTGGCCGTCCTCTTCAGCAGAGTCAGGGATGCGGCCCCACCTGCCCCACCGGGTCCTTACGGCTCCACACAGGACGGAGGGAATGGGCAGAGGCCAGTCCCACACCCGGGGAGTCCGGCTGTGGCCCCCAGGTCAGCTGACGTGCCGGGGAGACCCTCCCTCTTCTTCACCCACTGCCCATGCGTTGAGGAAATGGTTCACAGCGGTGCAGAACTTTACAGTCTATGAGGGTCTTCAATATACGTCACCCTGTCGGTCCCCGGCGTTGCTCAGGGGTGGGTCATCCACGTTTTCCAGGTGAGGGAGCTCGAGGCCGTGCTGAGCGGTGTCGCCAGCAGGAAAGCTCACCCTGGCGCTGGCCACAGGTACCCGCGGGTGCCCTCTCCGTGACACAGGTGCCCCCCGTCCCCCAGAGGTGGAGGCTAGGCCACGGGGCTGTGTTTGCTGGGCTCTGCAGCCAGCCTGTCTGGGCTCCCCAGGTCAGAGGTCATCCCAGCCAGGGCACAGCGGCCACTGACCCCTGTCTGGGGTGGGTGGGGGTCCTGCTCTCTGCGGCCAGAGTTGTGAGGAGGGGGAGCTTTCGTAGCTCACCCCCAAACTGGGGAGACAACGCTTGGCTGTGGCCAAATTAGCTTGGGTGCCAACCCCGCAGAGTCATCCTCGCCGTGAATGCCCGGGGCCAAGGCCTCCCTATGGCTGGCCTGCTCATGTCGACCCCTGTAGAGAGTGGGTCATTTGTCCCAACTCATCAGACCCTCAGCAGCCAGTAGGAATTTTCTCCTGGGGCTCCTCCCTCTGTCCGCTCCCATCTGGCTAAGCCCTGCTGGGATCCTAAAATCCCCTAGCACGTTTTCTATACCTGCAGTTCACCCTCGAGGGGAGGACCGCCCCCAGATCGACATGGTCCTGGGTGGGAGCGGCGGTGCTCCTTCTCCCACCACACTGAGCGGATGTGTCTGCAGCCAGCCGGCTTCCCCGGGGGGTGGGATGATCTGAATAAAGGTTCCGTCCCTCCCCCACCCCGTCCATTTTCTCTGGAAGAGAGAGGAGAGACGTGTGGGCGGGAGTCACGGAGGCAGTGGGAAATGGGATTGTTGGAGAGGAGAGGGCAGATCACGGCGTATCGAGCGGGAAGGAACTGGCCCGGGGCTCCTGGCTGACGGAGACTGACGGGGTTGCGGGCCAGTGTCCTCCCGCCCGTCTGCTCAGGAGACACCAGCCTCCCAGAGCACCTGGCTCGGGGCCTTCCGCTCTCTGCTCCGGCAGACGCTGAGGCCTTTGAGACGGCCCTCTCCCTCCCTTGCCCTGCGGTGGTCCCTGTCCTTGTCACGGAGGCCAGGGAGTGACGGCTAGAGGCGTAGCCCTTGCTGTGACCCCACAGACGTCCCTCCTGACTGAGGAGGCAGCAGCCTCTTCCACGTGGGGCATGTCCTGGTGCCTGAGCCCCCGGAAGCCACCTTCTGCGTGGAGGGCAGGGGTGTCGCAGAGGGAAGCTTCCCGCGCCCGGCTCCTGCCCCGTCTCCACTGGCTTGGGGCACGGGGCAGGCCGTTTAGACCATAAACTGGGGCTGCGCCCAGCAGATCCAAGAGCATGAGGGAGAAGAGGTGAGACCCCCCCCAGCTTGGCACAGGGTCATCAGGGTCTCAGAGCAGATCCCTGGACGGTGGAGGCCCGGCAGCGCTAGGCCAGTGGTCTCCAGTGCCCCTTCCCCTTGGGGTTCTCTGACCTCGATACGTGTGTAAGTCTGTGTGTTGTGCGCCCACCGTGTGTGTACACGTGTGTGTGTGCGCGTGAGTACGTACATGTGTTAGTCTGTGTACACATGTGCACCATGAGCGTGTCTGTGTGCACGTGTGTGCACCTGTCTGCACACACGTGTGCACCTGTTCGTGTGTGTGCGTGTGGACCTGCCCTCGCTCCGGAGTGTGAGTGAACCCTGGTACCGTTGAGCGTTCAGTTCCCCGCGAGCGTCTGGACGGTCCTTGTGTCCGGGCGCCCCTTTCTGTCACGGCCACGGGGCAGGACAGCAGGAGTGAGTTCCACGGACTGACCGCGCCGGTGACCGGTGTCCACAGCAGCACGCGGAGCATCGCAAACACCCCGGAGCCCCCGTGCCGGCCCCTCCTGGCCTCCACGGCACAGAGCAGTGTGGCCTGCGCCGTGGGATGTGCCGGTGGGACTGACGGCGTGGGCTCCGCCGCGTCTGACATGTGCCGTCCGGTGCTGTGTGCGTGCCCGTTCTCGCGGATGGACGGCCTTGCACGTGGGGACCACACGCTGTGTGCGGTGGGCGTGGACCGTGGGTGCTGACCCCTGGTGCCGTCTCTGAGGCCCCGAGTTGCCAGCCCTAGGATGTCGCCCTGCTCTCCTCGAGCAGGCGCACCACCAAGTGGTGTTTTCAGGGCGGCCGTGTCGTTCCCGTCCTCACCAGCACGAGCCCTGGCTGCTCGGCACCCGTGGTGCTCGGTGTTCTGAATCTGTTCGGTGCCGGCCAGGCGTTGGGGGGGCAGCACGGGGTATCTTGCCGCCGTGGTAACTGGCATCCCTCTGACGATTAATTTGCGCTCCATTTCGTGCTTTGTTGGCCCTTTGGACACTTGTGAAGTGTTCACATTTTTCGCCCATCTTAGAACTTGAATTGTCTGCTTTTGCCTTGCCCGTTTGTGTGAGTTCTCTGGGGATCCTGGGCGTGAGTCTGGCTCAGGTTTCTGTCTGTCCAGTGACCGCCTCTGCCTGTCTCACGCCCTGAGTCCAGTGTGCTTGTGTTCACGTGTGGCTAGTGCCTCGGAACCTGTTTCAGAAAAGTCTCCGTCTGCTCCAAGGTCACCGTGTTCTCTGGTGTTTTCTCCTAACAGTGTTTTGTTCTACCTTCTGTTTGTAAATTTGACCTCCCTCAGGAGTTGGGGTTTGTGTGTGCTGTGTGGTCAGGGTGATTGGGGCATCCCGTGGCCCCCACACCATTTACTCGGGAGACGACCCTTCCCCCCGGTCTCCGTCTGTCCATGCGTCGGTGGCTGTCGGTCGTCACCGCTGAGACTCAGGCGTCGTGGCATGTGCCACATGGTCCCACAGGCTGCATGGCCCGTCCGGGCCCTGGGTCGGGTCTGAGATTTCAGGTTGTTCCCCACATGCTTACTGAGTGCCGCACGGAGGCCGGGCCTCACTCGCTGTCCATCTCCGCATCGCTGACCTTGTTTCCCCGGGGTGGACGGGCCTCCTCCAGGCCGGGAGGGAAGAGGTGGGACACATGGCAGACAGTGAGGCCTTCGTCCTCCCAGCCGCAGCCTCAGGGAGGAGGAGGCTTCTTTCCCAGCCTTTGGAAGTGGCCACGCCTGGTCCCAGGACCACTCTCGTGCTGGTTTCCGGGGTCAGGCAAGAGGGGGTTCCGCGTTGGCCAGAGTGGGCCGGTGTCCGCTCACCGGGGTGGGGGCTGCCCCTTCAGGGAGCAGCGGAGGGGGCCTTCGAGGTGGGCCTGCTGGCTGAGCGAGGGTTCTCCTGGGGGGTGACCAGGGGCCCCAGCAGAGGCGGGTGGACGAAGCAGCAGAGAAGCTTGACACAGTGACTTGAACACCTGTGTCCACACTCTCGTAGCAGCTTTCTTCATAAATGCCCAAACTGGAAGCGACCAAGATGCCCCTCGGGAGTGACCGGACCTGCAAACTGGTGTGTCCGCACAAGGCAACGTGACTCAGCTTTCTAAAAAGAAATGAGTCAGCAAGCCAGCAGAGGGGGGGTAGAGCCTTCCGTGCACAGCGCGAAGTGAGAGCCGCCCATTTGACGAGGCTCCGGCTGGCCGTGTTCCGGAAAAGCCAGAACTATGGAGGCCATGAGTGTGGGGCCAGGACACGTGATGTGCATTTGTCAACACCCACTGAATCTGACCACACAGTGAACATCGACGTGTGTGTCGCTGTGACATCATCCGTGAGGCCCGCGGGTGAGCGACCTTCCAGTGCTCGGAGCAGTGCCCGAAGCAGGACCGGGGCCGACCTCGGTGCCTGGGCAGCCGGGAGGCTGAACCCAGAGGCCTGAGGGCTTGCGCTCAGCATGACGCTCCCCTCGCGCGGCACGCAGGTGTTGGACCCAATAACCGCGTGGGGCTGCGCGGCCAGGGCGGCAGGGGAGGGGCCGAGCTGGGCCACGTTGTGGCAGGGTGTGGAGGTGGACGTCCGCGTGAACCTGTCCTCGGTGTAAAATAGGCACAAGTGGCTGGGCTCGCAAGTGTTTGTAGACTCGCAGCTGAGCGAGGCCCGCGTCCACACTGGTAAGCCGTTGACGGCCCTTGTGCTGCTCGTAACGGACGGGGGGCACGGCCACGCGGGGACTCTGAGCTCTCGTCTCAATCTTTCTCTAAGTTTTGTATTGTTTTTCTACATCTGTGGACCCTGAGACACCAGGGTGTGTGGGAGCAGGGCCCCAGGCGTGAGAATATTTGCCAGTAGAACGTTTTGAGGGTGTAGAGCTTTCGAGATGCCCCTCCTGTTTGCTTTTACAACTGTTGTGCGGGAAGGTGGCCCGAGCACCTGCAACGTTCCGAAGGGCTGCTTCGCGGGCTTTTCCATGTTTTCTCCCCCAGCTGCTGCTCACCGCTCCTTCAGGCGGGCAGTGGCGCCATCATGGGCTTCCTGATCAGGGCGTAGAGGCCTGGGGAGGGGGTGGCCGTCCCTGCCCTCACGCTCCGGTGTTGAGGCCCCACGTCGATCACCAGAGCCTCGCAGCGTGGGTCCAGGCTGTGCTGACCTGCCCTGTGGTCCTGCAGGGCAGCTACGACCAGAGCAGAACCAAAGTGCTGCACATGAGCATGAACCCGGCCAGCGCAGCCAAGCAGCGGCTCCGTGAGGACCAGGTCCGGCTGCAGGAGGAGTGCGAGCAGCTACGGGAGCTCGTGCGCGCCCTGGAGCGAGGCGGCCCCGTCCCTGCCGGCCTGGAGGCCGCCGCCAGTCTGCCTTCGTCCACGGAGCTGACAGGTAGGTCCGCACCCCCCGTCCGTGGGCCGTCCCGTGGGCAGGGGGCGGCGGGAGGGCCTGGGACCGAGCACCTCGCGGCTGCAGGTCACGGCAGGATGGCACAAGGCAGCGGTGGGGAAACGCTTTCCAGCCCTTTTTCAGTGTACACGTGTCCCATCAATCATGAGTAGGTCCGACACTCGTGGAAACGGGTATCGTCTTTCACGGGGCTAAGTACCTTGCGCAGAGCCCAGCGCCCGCGCAGGTGAGCTCGGACTTGGGAAGCTGCCTTCCTAACGCGGCCACACCCGCCCTCTGCAGCCCCGCAAATCCGGGCGACAGCCCCCGAGCCCGCAGCTCGTCCCTGCCTGGGCGGGAAGGTGACCCTCCTGTTCCCATGGAGTCCCGTGCTGGACCCGCCCTGCGAGTGCAGAGACTGGTGGCCCACCAGCAAAGGTGGGCGTGTGTGGGCGCCCCGCTTGCCTGGGGTCACCGTCCACGGTGAGGGCCGCGTGTGGAAGCCAGCCTCTCGGTGGAGCGTGGCCAGGAGGGGGCTCCCGCCCAGCCCTTCCTGCCACAGCTCTGGCCGGGTCGCTGGGCCATCAGTGTCACTGAAGGGGCCTTCCCGACAACCTCCTCAGGCGGCTCATCTCATCCCCGTGGAGGCAGCAGGGCGCTAGCCACCCCTCGTCTCCCTCACTGTGCCGAGCCCTGCCTAGGACGTGTTCTCCACGTGTCTTCTTGGGGGTCTTGGACACAGCCCCCTGTCTGTCCCGTTTGCCTTTGCCGTCAGCCTGCCCTGGGGTGAGCCGGCGGGCACTCCCTGGGAGGTTTGGGGGTTTTGTTTTCTCAGTGTCAAGGAAGATGCAAACCCACAGAGACAGGCTGCTACAACAAACTTGGAATCGGGGAAGTTGGTGGGCGGGGGGTTGAAGGGTGAGCAATGGTGGAGCCAGGAGCCTGTTGGAGCTGTGCCCCGGAGCCCCCATGGCCGGAGGTGGTGGCGGGGGGCCCCGGGGGCAGAGGATCAAGGGTGCTTGCCGGCAGGTGTAATTACAAGCCGTCGGCCCCCAGGTCCTCCATCCAGCACCAGTGGTTGGTAGTGGCCTCTCGGACCCCAGCAAAAATGAAAAGAGGAAACAGAAAACCAAGGTGGTTCTCTTAGAGCCTGCGTCCCAGAGAGCAGGTCCCACACGGGCAGGGCCCTCCCCAGGAACTTGTTAGGGACCCAGGATGTTGGGCTCTGCGTCAGGCCTGCTGGGTCAGACATGCCTGTGGCCCACGGAGGGTCCGCGGACGGGAACACCGACGCGAGCACAGAGGCGGTGCGCATGGGTGCCTCGACCCCGCCCCAGCCCCCCCCCACCACCACAACACCCTCCGGACGGGCTCCTGGTGCGGGACCTGACACCAGAGGCCCTGGCAGACCAGGCCTGTCCCCGGCAGGACCCGCAGAGCCCTCTGCTCACTGTGAGCAGGGGCCCAGGGCTGTCGGCCCTGAGGGCGAGAACAACACACGTGGGAAGAGGAAGCCCTCGAGGGATTGTTCCGGGACACCTTCAGAGAAGGAGAAGAATGTGTTGCTTTACTTTGAAAAGTGTTTTCAAAGAGGATACACGTGAAGTTCTGGAAGTTAAAAACACCAAAAGTGAAATGAAAATCTAAACAGAAGACTTACGAAATTGGGGGAGGTTATGTGAACAGGAGAGCAGAGGCCGGATGAAGGTGGGAGGGGTGTGGGGTGTCCGCGGCTTGTCTGGTGGCTCCAGGAGAGGGCGGGGACCCCGGGGAAGCGCGGCTGGCCGGAGAGAGGCGCCCCACACTGGGACGTGTCGTCCTGGGACTTCTGAACACAGGGACGAGGGGACCTGTTGCCTCCTGGGGAGGGAGAAAACGGGCCGCTCCATTCTCAACTGCGGCCCAGGGAGCGAGAAAGCCTCCAGGGGCGGGGCTCCCGGTGCCTGAGGGACTGGACGGCGGCTCACGGCCAGCCCCGCGCTCAGGCCTGTCAGGGAGGAATTCAGTTCCGTTTCCGATGTTCAACGTCTGGAAAACCCTACCTCGCTGTTCCCTCTCCCACGAGGCCTGTGGAGGATGCGGACCCATGAAAGGAGAGCAGGAGCCAGGGAGCAACACAGATACGGGAGGCCCGAGCGCCAGCCCTGGAGAGATGAGGAGGACCCAGGACAGCCGCCCCAGGGGCAGCCGGAGCTCAGGTTGAGACTGGTCAGAAGGTTCTGGAACCACTTCAGACAGATGAGGTTGCAGAATGTAAGGTGTCCAGTGTCTTGAGAGACGGTGTGGACCAGAGCTTTCCTTACCTGTGTGCCGGACTCCCGGCTCGTGGTTCCCACCGCACGGTCAGGGTGCTCCAACGTGGACACCCGGTAGGGAGGTTTGTCGAGTCGGTCATGAGTACCCGGAAAACAGCCACTGGAAAAGCACGACCGTCACCAGCTGCAGGGGAAGCAGGAAGTGTGGGGGAGAAAGTCCTGGTCTCCTGCCCGGCCCAGCTCGCGTGGCTGCAGTCAGGACAGCGTGGGGTTCTGACGCAAGCAACTCAGGGCATTGTGTTCTGGGAGAGGGCAGAGGGCGGTGGGCACCGCTTCAGCTCTCTGACCCAGGAGTGCCGTCATGTCGTGCTTCCTCCACAAGAGGACTTAGTACCCAAGTGACCGTCCAGTGGGTGCAGCCGATGCCCCGAGGGAGTGGGAGACGCCTCGTCCCGCCACTGGACTCTCGAAGACTAAGACCTATCTGTGCAACAGAGTTGGCATAAAAACAAACCCTAAAGTTTCAGACGTGTGTGCAAGTCCGGCTTGTGAAGGCCGGTGCGTGCCAGCGCTCCGCTGAGGCACAAGGGCTGGTCCGCGAAGACAGAGGCCAGAGCCTCGTTGGGGATGGGCCTGGGGTGGGGGCTGGGGGGGGTCCCGTGCTGGACGCGGCAGCGGCGGCTGGCCGACCGGGCGTGTGAGTGGGGAAGCAGGGGGTCGCCGTGTCCGTCCTCGGGGCGGGGGGTGACCACGCGGCTGCCACGGCGGGGGGAGGAGCTGGGCACGTGGCGTGGCTGGGGCCGCCTCTCTGGAAGCTCGGTGGGAGCGGGAGCTCTGAGAACCTCCACTGGGTTTGCAGCCTGTGTTTGCCCACGGCCTCGTGCCAGGCGTTTGTCTTACGTTTGCAGGAGAGGCGGGGGCGGCTGCATGGCGAGTGTGGTCGTGGGACCCCAGCCCCGGGCAGCTGCCTCGGCCCCGAAGGAGCGTGTTAGAACAGCCAGGCGCCTCGCGGATGGCGCTTAAGTGGGTAGACAGCTGGCCGCTGCTGCATGGCTGGGGCGCGCAGACGGAGCATGAGGGTTAGACGCGGCGTCTGCGGAGGCCCTGTCTGCTCCTGCCAGCGGGGCTGCAGGCCGTCAGCAGACGCGCCCTCCCCTGAGCCCCGTGCTGTCTGCAGCGCACACGGCCCCAGCAGCGCAGGGCCAGCCTGCTGGGCGGTGACCTGTGACCTCCCGCCAGTTGCAGGAGCCTCGGCACTTGCAGGCCCCTGGCCAGGTGTCTGGGTACCCCGAAGATGCGCCGTGGAGAGTGGGGCTCCGGTGGACTGCCAGCCACCAACAGATGCCCCCCGCGCTGCCGCCCTCCACCCCCGGTCTCGCAGGCCAGGCTGCCCTGCCACCCGTGAGCGGGCCGCCCCCCACCCAGGCCTTGGGCTGTGCAGACCGGCTCGCTGTGGTCTGGGCTCCGGCTGAAGGCCAGAGATGAGGCAGAAAACACGCACAGGGGCCCCCGCCCTCGGGCACCCCAGGTTAGCACAGAAAACGGACCTCGTAGGAACGTGACCAGTTCCCTGACAGATGACGTAAAGGGTGCTGACGGTCCAGACGGGTTCCCTCCTGCTGTGCACGGGACACCACCTCCGAGCTGGCCTTGCAGAGCAGCCCCCGAGTTCAGTGCGGGGTGGTGGCTCTCAGATGGAGCAGGTGCGCCGTGGCAGGCGGCTGGACTAGCGGCGGGGGCCTGGCCTCCTGAGGAGCGCAGCTTTGCTGAACAGGAGAAGGACCCGTCGGGCTAGCCGGGACGGGGGAGGGGCCGCAGCCGCCCGCCCTCCCTAACCGTGCCCTCAGAGTTCGGGGGAGAGCTGGTCTGAGGTTCTGGTGGATCTTTGACAAAGGAATTGCTGAACAACCCGTAGCAAGGGCCCAGCCTCCTGGGTCGGCAGGAGCCTAAATCCTCAGCCTCCCCCAGCTGGCTCTTGGCTCCTCACAGGGCCCCCTGCGGTACCCAGGCTAGGCCAGGGAGATTATTAATTGCAGCTTAATTAGGTAACGCATTAATATTAAAATAACCGAATCTTGTCAGCAACACAGTGAAGGCGATCAAGTTTGTCACTCCCTGGCTGTGTGGGTGCAGCTGATCCCAAGGTGTCCCTGCGTGGGGGAGGGTGGTGGGGTCCAGGGCTCCTCCCTGGGACCCCCCTGCTCTGCCCGGGCACAAAGAGCAGCTTGCTTCTTCCCTCAGCCGCTCTGTCCTCTCTGCTGGCTTGTGAGGCAGCTCGTCCATGCCGTGGCCAGCGCCAGTTCAGCTGGCGGGGAGCCGGGGGGCCGGAGGGCCACGGGTCGTGAGTCCAAGAGGTGCCGTCTAGGTGCTAGCGTTCTGGGGTGGCTCCACAAGGTACAGGCCATCTGAATGTCTGCCGTCCCCGTGCCCTCGGCAGGGCAACCACCCAGACTTCCACTGGCTCGCACGTAGGTGAGGGTGGGGTGCTGCCACGGCGGAGATGGGGTGGACGCACCGTGGCCCCCCGAGGCAGGGGCACACAGTCCCGTTAGCCGGCAGCACTGGCCGCCCGCCACCTGCTGGACCCACAGGTGTCAGCGGGGCCTGTCCCTGCCCTTAAAACAGAGTGAGGGGAGAGCGTGGGAATCAGGGCCTCAGAGCAGGCCCTGGGTGCAGAGGGCCAGGGGAGGGGCAGACTGCAGCGGCTGGGCAGCTTCTCCGGGCCAGGGCAGGGGGCTTCGGCTGGGCTTTGTGGGCTGAGTAGGAGGGGAGAAGGGCTACTCTTCCAGGCAGGGGTCCTCCGAGCTCGTCCCCCGCCCTCACCATGTGTGCCCAGCCCCGTGTGGGGCCGCAGTGAGGGCTGCCGGCCAGGAATGCACGAGCCGGGTGGGGAAAGAAGACCGACGAGCCCAGAGAATCCAGGGAGCCACGTAGGGTGTCTCCAGCCACCTCCCACCCCCACCCCAGATGAGCTCTCCCGTTGTCCCCCAGGGGCGGGCCCTGGGAGCTGCAGGAGGGTCCCGGCCTCGGGCTCTCCTGACCCACCCGCCCTGCAGAACAGCCTTCACCCCTGAGGCCTGGCAGAGGTGGGAAGGGAGGGGTGGCCTGGGTCTCCGAAGCCACTGGCCGGTGCCTGAGTGGCGCACACGTGGGGTGGATCTGAAAAGCACCACGGAGGCTTTAAAACAGAGCAGACATCGAACCCGAGCTTCCAGAACGGGGTCGGACGCACCCGGATACACCGATACCAAACTGCCAGACACAGTGCTTCTGGGAGCGTTAGCCCGTTTTCTCGGGGCCTGTTCTTGGTGGGGACGGTTGGGTCCCTGGTCAGCGCGAGGTTGGCTTCCTAAAAACTGGCCCCTGTCCCACAGTGTCCGCACGTGGCCCGTGGCTGCTTCCCCGCGGGTGCTGGTGCTACAGGGGCGGTTCTCACACGTGTGTGCGTGTGTACATGTGTGTGCACACGTGTACATGCGTGTGCATGTGTGCATACGTGTACATGCATGTGTGCGTGTGCGTGTTGTGTGCAGTACATCACGTCCTACCTGGCGTGTCCCCGGTGTCTGAGGACAGGTGCCTGCAGCGCCTTGGGCCATCCCTGCGTCCTCTGGGGCAGGTCTCTGTTCCAGTTTCCCCCTTTATTGGGTGGTTTTCTTTATATCGAGTTCAGGGAGTTTCATTTCCTAGCAGCGTCCTTCTCAGAGCAAACATGTTTCATTTGCTCTCGGACAATGGATTTTCCTTTTACAGGAGTCTCATCTGAGAACCCTGCCTGACCCAAGGTCAAGACACTTTTTTCTTAGTTTTCTACCAAGAGTTTTTCAGTCTTACAGTTAAATCTGTGATCCGTGTAGAGTTGAGTTTTGCATACGATGTGAGGTTTAGGTTGAGGTGATTTTCGAGAGGGGTTCACGTGAACGTCCAGTTGTTCCAGCGTCAGCTGTGGAAAAGCGTCTTGTGCTTCCACTGAATTACCCTTGCTCCGTGGTCCTGTCCGCTGGCTGAGTTATGTGCGCCCCGTCTTCTGTCCCTCTGACCTATGTGTGTGTCTCTTCGCTGCCACCATCCTGACTGGTGGCCATAGCCGGACACTCATCATCGGTACCGCAAGTCCTCGGACTCGGTGCCTCCTCTTCACGAGCGCCTGGCCCGTCCCCGTCCCGCTGCCTCTCCACACGAACGTGAGAGTCAGCTTGTCTGTATCTACAGAAATCCTGCTGACACTTTCATGGGCATCCCTTTAAATCTGCAGATGAGCTTGGGGAGAATCGTGCTTCTAGGTGGTGAGTCTGTCCACCCAGAACATGATGTGTCTCCACTGACTCAGGCTTCCTGGATTTCCCTCATCAGCGGTTCCTGATTCTCTGCACACACACCCACGAAGTGCTTTGTTAGAAACGTCCCGAAGTGTTTCCTTGTTGTTTTAAATTCTTGGAGTTACTGTGTGTGTGTGTGTGTGTGTGTGTGAGAGAGAGAGAGATCTTTGTGTCTAGAAGTATGGTTGGTCTTGTGTCCTGTGACCTCACAGAGCCCACGTACCAGTTTCAGGAGGGTCTTGTTTGGATTTTGTTCATTTTATTCTTTGCAGTCGTGCCATTTGTGAAGAGGGACTGCTGTATATTTTTCCGTAAAGCCTGGGCGCCCGCGTTCCCTGTTCTTGCTCTCCTGCCTGGCTGGAGAGCGCGCTGCTGAGTGGTGGTGAGCACGGCCGGCCGCACTCCTCAGCGCCTGCCTGGGCGGCGTTCAGTCCCTCCCCACCGCCCGTGCCCTGAGCTGCGGGCTGTGTGTAGATGCCCTTTGTCCAGTTGAGGAAGTCCCCTCTAAGCTTGCTGAGCGGGTTTATCGTGTTGGATGCTGAATTTTGTGTCTCCATCAATGGATAAGATGTCAGTGTGGAGGATTGCTTGTGAAATTTTTCAATTTGGAGCCAGCCTTGTATTCCTAGACTAAATTCCTCTTGGTTGTGGTATGTTCTTCCATTTTATGTTGCTGGATTCAACTTGCTAATATTTCGTCAATAATTTTTGTGTCGTTGTTCATATTGGTCTGTGGTTGTCTCGTCCTGTCCTTGTCTAGTTTGATTATCAGCATAATGAATGAAATGAGTCAGAAAATGCTCCTTCCTCTTCTGTTTTCTGGAGGAGATGATGTCAAATTGGCATTCCCTCCTCTCTGGCTGTTTTACAGACACCTGCGGGACACCCTCTGCGCCTGTAGATTTGGGTCGCTGAGGGTTTCTAATAGTTACGGGGGCCACACACAGTTTGTATGTTGAGACCCTCCTCCCCAGTGTGATGGTGTTGGGAGGTGGGGCCTTGGGCGGTGATGAGGTCATAAGGAAGGGTGGGGCCCCCATGAATGGGACCACTGCCCTCAGAAGAGAGACCCAGAGCGCTCCCTCGCTCCTTCCACCACGTGAGGACACAGCAGATGCTGTCTGTGAGCCAGTAACTGGACCCGCGCAGACCCCAGATCTGCCGGCGCCTTCATCTCAGACTCCCCGGCCTCCAGAACCGCGAGGGGTACAAGCTCGTGTTGATGAGCCAACGCCGTCTGCAGTGTTCTGTGACAGCAGGCCACGTGCACTAAGACCACGGGAATATCAGCTTATCTGGTTTTTCTTGGGTCAGTTGTGGTAGTTCGTGGGTTTTTGTAGGAATTGGTCCTTTATGTCTAAGTTGTGAAATTTACCACAGGAATTGTTTGTACTATTCTTTTATTAATTTTATCATCTCACTGAGTGTAGCAATTACCCTCTCTTTCCTTCCTGATTTTGGTAATTTGTGTCTTTGCTTTTTTTTTTTCCTTTGTCAGCTTTGATGAAGATTTGCGCATTTGATCAGTCTTTCAAAGGCCTCGCTTTCAGTTTCATTGATTTTTCAGTATTGTTACTCTGTTTTCAGTTTTACCGATTTTTTGCTCATTTCCTTGTTACTTCCTTTGGTCTGCTTACTCTGACTTCCTCGTGTTCTTTGTTTGGTTTCTTAAGCTGGAAAGTGAGATTGCTCATTTGAGATCTTTTTTTGTTTTCTAAAATAAGCATTTAATGCTATAAATTTCAATCTGAGTACTGCTTTAGCTGCATCCACAAGTTTTAGTATGTTGGAGTTTCATTTGTGTTCAGAAATTTTTCAAATTTCCTTTAAGATGTTCTCTGTGATTCATACATTATTTAGAAGTGTGTTTTTAATTTCAGAATGTCTGGGGATCTTCCAGGTGGCTTTCTGTTACTGATTTCTGGTTTAATTCCATTACATTTAGGGAACACACTTTGTATAATTTGTTTTTTAATTCAGGATTTTTCTGATGGCCAGTACTGAGCGATCTTAGTAAATGTTCCGTGTGCACCTGGTAAGAAGGTGTATTCTGTCTGTTAATCAGTGTGTTTACACCATTTATATTTAATGTAGTATTTTAATACGTTTGGAGTTAGGCCTGCCATTTATGATTAGTTTTGCTTGCTCTCTGTGTTTTATTACTGTTTTCCTATTTCTACCTATTTCCAGATTCTTTGAACATTTTTTAGTATGCCGTTTTGATATATCTTAGGGTTTTTTAATGCATTGTATCTCTTTGGACATTTTTTAAAGTGACTTTTCTAGGGATTGATTACAGCACACATGCTTACTTCTCACAGTGCCCTTGCATCTGCTATTTTACCTGTTGGAATGTCAAGGTCTTACTGTGACAGGCTTTCCGCCCACCGGCCCCCCGTGTGGTGGTGCTCGCAGGTCATTTTCCGCACATACGCCGAGAACCTGCCAGGAAATGTTACAGTTTTTCCTTTGAACTGTCGTACGTATTTTAAAGAGCAAAAGAGGAAAAAAACAGTTCAGGATTTTTACCTAGACATTTAGAATTCGTGTTGCTTTGTCTTCATTCCTGAAATTCCAGGTTTACCCCTTTTATCTGCTCCCCGGGTGTTTCTTTCAGAGGACACGTGCTGGTACCAGGTTCTCGGGGCTCCCCCCACGTGGTGACCCCATCTTGCCTTCACTCCTGAAGGACACGCCTGCTAATTCTGGGTTAGGGGTTCTATCAGCATTATGGAAATCGACATCGCTTCTCTACCTCTGGTCTCCATGGCTTCTGATGAGTCATCTACAGTCATCCGGATAACCTGCCCTCAGTGTAAGAGACACAGAGCGTCAGAAACTCAGATCGCGGATAACGGTGTTTGTAAGTTAAAAGTGGGGGACAGGAGAGCAGCAGCATCTGGGGACAGGGGACCCGTACACCGATATGCTCTCTGCAGCCGGTTTCAGTGGTAAATGCTGTTTCCGGGTGGACGCTGACACACGAAGTCTGTGTGGGGCATCCGTGCAGTCTGGCTTGGCGGTTCTACCATCTCTGTCATCCTGGGTCAGCACCTGTCGGCTGTGTTGTTTCCTAACAGGTTAGTATTTTTTTGGTTTTTCAGATGCTGCTTAATTTTGGATGTTTTCTGTAGGTTTTGAATGCCATGTTGGGAGATTCTCGGTCTTTTTGCTGTCCTGTGGAGAATGTTAATCCTGGTCGGTTGGTTTCAGCAGGTGGACTGAGGGGACAGTCCCCGTGCCCTCTGAGCTGTGCTTCCACACCCGCTCAGTTTCAGGACCCGCACCACAGTCTCCACGGCCCGTGTGGGTGCCAGGCATGCCCCCCAGAGTCCCCTCTCCTGATCCCCCCCAGTTTCTGCTTCCCTGAGGCTCTGGGCCGGAAACCCAGGGCTTCACTTTCCTTGCTCTGCTCTGTGTATTCCACAGCTGCATCAGCATGAAGGCCAGCGCCATGGGGTGAGCTGGGACAGCAGCTGCGATTCACCCCAGTGTCCTGAGGTCACGGCTCTGGAGGGCTAGGTGCCCGCCCAGCTGCACCTGCCCCTCCACGGGGTTACCAAGGACCTGGAGGAGAAGGGGATGAGAAGAGGAAGAAAGAGGGATTTCTCCTACCTCCTTCTCTCAACTCTGCACCCAGTGCTCGCTCACTGCATCCAGCCCAGGCTTCAGTGCCTGTCGTCCGGGGCAGGGTGGGGGACGCAGCAGGACCCAAATAAGCAACAGCAACCAACCTTGGCAAACTCAAACTGTAAAGCTCACCCAGTGTGAAGGAGGTAGCCCCAACAGTCCCATGATTGTTGCAGGAGTTGGAGCTACAATCAGGAAGCTTCCAAAAAAGACCTCTCCAGGCCGGGCGCTTTCCCTGGTGAATTGTACCAAATGAAGAACAATTAACCCCAGCTCTGTACAAGCTCTTCAAGAAAAGTGAAGAGGGAGCGCTCTCGAACTCATTTTATGAAGCACATATTATCCTAATTTGAAAACCAGTGACAGGACAGAAAATAGGACCTATAGGCATTTATTTTTGTATTCCAGGATTCAAATATCCATTGATGTCATCTACCGCATCAATGTGATCTAATCAACTGATGGAGTAATTTGACAAAACTCAACACCCAGGAAAACTCAGCAAACTAAATAAAGAGGGGGCTCCCTCAGCCTGACAAAGAGCGTCTGCGAGCACCCCCACACCAGTCCGTGCTTCCCCAAGACCAGAAATAAGGCAGAGGTGGTCTAACGCCCTGAGTAAGCACGGAGGAAGTCCCGGTCTGGGTCACCAGGGAAGAGCAGGCATAGGGACGCAAGGGGAGGGAGCAGAAGTGTTCCTCTGCAGACGACTCTCTGGGTATAAAACCCCAAGGAGTAAAACCAAACACGAAGCCTGGTGAAGTGAGTGTGGCACAGATGGTTGTGATCCAGTTGATCTTGCATCCTGAGGTGGCAAGACCCCCGAAGGGTCCCTGCTGCCCACTGAGGGCCCGGGTCCACTGCAGTGCTCGGCCGTGGGGCCGGAGTCCGCGTCCTGCCTCTGGTGACGTGTCTCCCTCCTGCCACTTGCAGGAACGTGTTTGAGGTCCGTGCATCTCGTCGTGTGCGTCACCGAGTAGCGTTCATGGTCGGACCTCGCTTTGTTTAGGCTTTCGTCGGCTGGCGGACGCTGAGGGGACGGACGCTTCTTGGCTCGTAGGAATGTTGCTGCCGAGGACATGGCACCATGAGGCTCTGTGTGCGCATAGCCTCGCACGGGGTGAGAGTGGAATCGGGGTCTCTGGTTCTTGGGGTGTGATGGGGGCTGGGTTACGTTTGACCTTTAAGCAGCTGCCAAGTTGTTTTCCAGAGCGGCGGCAGCATCTCAGGGTCCCTGTCAGGGCCCCGCGTGCCCCTCGTGCTGCTGATTCCCTGGCCTCCGGGGCGCGGCCGTCTGCTGGGGTTGGGTCTCCCCGACGGCGAGCAGCGTCAGGCACTTTCCCACAGCTCATGAGCCGTTTGCACATCTGCTCCGGTAAAGTGTCTCTGTTAGTCTTCAGCCCGGTTTTAGAGTATTTGTTTTCTTGTGATCATTTTCTTCATGCTGCCTTTCAATAAGCGAAAGTTTTAAATTCTGATGAAGTCGAATCTACTCGTTTTTCCTTCTGTGCTTAGTTCTTTGTCTAAGAAATCTTGGCTTGCCCCGGCGTTGCCATCTCCCGGTTTCTTCTAGAAGCTTTTAGACCCGTGTTCTGTATCAAACTAACCTTTGTATGTGATGTGAAGGAGGGTTCAGCATTCATTTGTTCCTATTCAGAGGTCCAGGTGTTCCCAAGACACCACCTGTCTCCGACCCACCTTGCTAAGGGCTGCAGGAAATCCACCGGGAGAAGCGCAGATGCTCATGGCCGTGGCTCAGAGCGCTGGCGGCTGGACGCTGGGGGGCTGCACGTGGCTCCTGGGGAAGGAGCTGGGGGGCCGCCCGCGGTGGTGGTGCATGCTGCCCCGGAGGGCTTGCTGCACAATGAACACGAACACTACTCGGGCTTCTCGCCTTTTTTATGAAAGCGAGAAAACCCTCTTCGGGTTTCTTTCAGCCTGCGCAGACAGGACCTCTTCTCACAGGCCGTTTGCCAAAGTGGAGGGGCAGCATACGGACTGCGGGCCAGTCTCCGTGGTCTGGATGACCCCCGCCCAACCTTACTGTTTGCATTCCCGTGTCCATTTCTGCGTTGGCTTGCCGGCGTCGTCCCTGCTTCTCTGAATGGTCCAAGCTGCCTCCTGCCTCAGGCCCTTTGCACGGGCCGCCTCTTGCCTGCCTTGTGCTCAGCTTGTGCCCTGGCTCCCTGGAGGTCTGCTGTGACCAGGGCCACACTGCAGCCCCCCTCCCAGCCCTGCCTTCTGGTGCTCCATAGTGCTTACAAGCTCTGGAGACCACCCCGCCCTGCTGATGTGTGTTTTTATCTGTGTCCCATATGGGAACGTAACTGCCTTAGACCTGGGATTTTTATGTGTGTGCATGCTGTGTGTCCTAAGCCTAGAATGATGCCAGGCATGCAGTTCACTCTTGTCACATCCTCGTTGGGTGAGTAACTCACCAGCCCTTCTAAAGTCCCTGTCCCTGGGGCCGCTCACTGTGAGGGCTCGGTCCTGCCGCTGCTGTTGAGGGGCAGGGAGATCGTACTCAGACAGGCCTCTGTGGCGGCCACCCACACCCCCAGGTGCCCACGGCCACCGTGGTGGTCACCTGCTCCCACAGAGGTCTCATCAGGCAGCGCTGGGGGTCAGAAGTCTCGCATCAGGAGGCTGACAGCAAGGTGTTGGCCGGACTGCGTCCCCCGAGGCTCTGGGGGGCCCTGTTCCATTGCCGTTTCCGGCTGCTGGAGGCGGCTGCTTTCCGTGGCCCTCAGCCCCTCCCTGAGCCCCATGCCAGTGGTGCGTCCTCTTCAGACCTGCACCCTCCTACCTCCTCTCCTCGTAGAAGCTGCATGAGGACCCTGGGCCCCTGGACCGTCTCCACCTCCTTAATTCACTCCCGCCTGCAGAGCCCTCTTCTGCCGACGAGCAGACAGTCCTGGTCCTGGGCATCGGGCGCTGACACCTCCCCACGGCCTCTGTCTTGGTCACTCACCTGTTGACCTTCGGGAAAACGTCCTCTCTCTGACTTCACAAGGTCGTTAGGACTCGGGGGCGTACAGGCGTCAGCGCCTGCTGGGGGCCCTGGACAGAGGCCGCGGACCCCCAGGCGGACGGCGTGGGGGGCCAGCCTGCTCTGGGGCCCCGGGAGCGTCTCTGCCTGCCCGTCGTGGTGTCTGAGGCTGGTGCGTATTGTAGTCCCGCGCGGTCAGGCTGGGGCGGGCTGGAGGCAGAGGCCGGCGGGACGGGCAGGAGGGGCTCCTGCAGCCGGACCCGGGGAAGGGTGGGCACTCGTTCCGAGTTCCCACGCTGGGAGCGCACTCTGCACTGCGGCTGTTGTCCGGGAGAGCCCTGCTCCCCGCCGCGCCCAGCAGAGTTGAGCCGGGCTGGACTCTGGTCCCGGCAGCTTCTCTGCCCGCTACATACGCTCCGCCAGATCCCTTCGCCGCCCTGAGCCTCACCTGGTGCTCGGCAGCTCCGTCGCAGAGGCCGCTTGGCCCGCACACAGGCAGCTGTGCGTCTCGGACGGGGTCGTGGGCACTGGGAGGAGCAGCCTGGCTCTGCGGTGAGCCCCCGGCACGCTGACCCCCGAGGCAGGCCCCTAGACCCCAGGGCTGCCGTCTGTCCCTGAGCGCGAGGTGCCTGCCGCCCGAGAGTGCTGCTTCCCTCTCGGGCTGCGCATCTGGCACACTCCTCACCCCATGCCCCACCTTCCGGGGAGCCCGGCCCTGAGGGCAGCCTGCGTCCTCGCCCCTCTGGATCGCCAGAGGGCTAACTCGCTGCCCCCCTGCCCACCATCTGTCTCCCCGGCCTTCCCTCCTCCAGACCCTTTGGTCTGTGAGCGGCTGCAGCCGCTGAGCCGGTTCCCATCCTCTTCCTTCATCCGCCTGGCTGCGTGCGTTAGCAGGTTTTAATAACTGCCACATCTCAAAAGCAGGGAGAGAAAGAAAGATTTAAAATCTTGTCCTGCCCAAAGCAGACAGATTGACTCGAAAATGACTCGTCAATAAAAGATGAGCTCTGGGAGGCTCTTCCCTCTTCCGAGAGGAAGCGCACCTTCCAGGGACTCGGCTGCCGGGAGCCCGCTGTTGGAAATTAATAACGCACACGCCGTGCAGAACGGAGTAGGAGCGAGCCTGCCACAGCTGCCGGCCTCTCGCCTCCTCCTGCGGGCCCTCCCGCCTGGTAGCCCCAGGCCGCCGCTGCTCCGTGAGCCCAGCAGGTCACCTGCCTGGGCGCGTGTGGAAAGAAGTTGCCGGAAACTTGTTAAGCAGTGGTGTCCTCTGGTTTGCGTCTCAAGGGCTTTGTGATGGGCGTGCCTCTTGCATGCGTCTCCCGCCTGGATGGTTTCTGGCTCCAGCGGGTGTGTGTGAGCGCAGGTACGTGCACGCGTGAGTGTGCGTGTGTGAGTGAAGCCTCAGACAGTTTGCTTCCAACGGTCTGACCCCTGGGTCCCCACGCCTGGACTGGAGGCTCGGTGACGCTCCTGGGTGTTCACACAGCGTAAGATGAGCTGGCCGTGTGCAGGGCGAGAGGCCTCCCCGGGGTGCGCGTGTCCTGGCCCTCGTGGAGCCCAGGACCCTGCCCTGCTGGGGTGTGCGCTTCAGTCGGGAAGAAATGTACCCTAAACCACCAAGCAAGTGAAACCAAGTCGGAGGATTGTGAGCTTGTGCAGGGACACCGGGACGCTGGGATCCCGGAGGAGCCCCTGCCGGTGGCATGGCTGGGCGGGCTCGAACGAGCAACTGAGGCCGGACTTTGTACCTGAGGTGGCACCTTGTGTCCAGGGCTGGTTCCTCATGGCAGCACTGGCACTGCCTGGTGGGCTGCGGGGGATCCATCCCGCCCCGAAGTCCTGGCGGGAATGTCCGGCTTCTCTGCTCCCTGGCCGGGTGACAGTGAACAAGGCACTGACCTTCTCTGGGCCTGACCCCACATCTGTCAGCTGCCCGGACGAGGGGCCGGCCGTGGCCTTCCACCAAGGCTCAGCTGGTCCTCCACTCCCGAAAGAGGCAGCGGGGTGGGGAGCCTGGCGCCCGGTGGGGCGGGGGGGGGCATCCTCTGGGGCTTCGACTGTTCTCTGTTCTCCGTGGTGGGGGAGGGAGCCTTCCCAGGAATATGATATCACATGAGCTCCCGCCTGTCACCCCGGGACTCTCCCACCCCGTAATCTGGTGGGCTGTAATTGCTGGTGTCTTTTCAGATCATTTTTGTGCAAGGTGACAAGCTGCTTGTGGAGTGAGCCGTTAATCACACAGAGATGCCCCTGTTTGAAGGCTGGCACCGAGCTTTACCCCGGGCGGGCGTCTGCCAGGCAGCCGGCGGTGGGCACACACGCTGCTCATCTGCATATAATTCCAGGGCGAATGTCTTCTCTCTTGTGTAAAATGTGCAATTTCCGGCCCAGCAGGGGAACATGGGCTCATAATGGAGAGACCTTGTCCCAGGGGCCCTCCAGCTGCAGGCGGTTCAAACGAACCGTTCCCTAGGAACGCAAAAGGCTGTGTCTAGTGGGTGGTAGGGGCCCGTCCGCCGGTCCCTTAGGCCCACAGTGGGGGTCGGCGGAGTCTGCCGTGGCCTTCATGGGAAGGCCTCCCTGAGTGCTGTGCAGGGAAGGGGGTGGGCGCCTGGACGCCTCTCCAGGCTGCCTCCCGGCCCCGCTCCTGGGATTTGGATTTGGGACGGGAAGGCAGCCTCCAAGAGGAGCCCATCAGAGGGAAGCCTGTGCCGCGTCGGCGTGGAGGCCCTGCGGCTCTTGCAAACATGTCCCAGGGGCTCGGCGCCCACAGAAGGCCCGCCTGGGGGCGCGGTCCAGCCGGCAGGCATGTCTCCTCCCCGCTGCTCACGGTCAGCCAGGCCCAGGACCCAGACCCACAGTCACAGCCCCTGTGGTGTCCGCTCCCACGGTTGCTAGTAAAATTGCATAAATATTTGATGCTTAATTATTAAATATTTAAAAATGTAAAAGTGAAATAGTTAGAAGTTACGAGCCATGAGTAATTTGGCCCCGAGCAGAGCCCACCACCCCCCGCACTCCCTTTCTCATGCACCTGCTGGGGAGGCCCAGGCCCAGAGGCGCTTCCCACGGAGACACCTCAGGCCCAGCCAGGCTCCTAGGCCCCCGGCCTGGTCCTGTGTGGTGGGGAGTGTGGACCGGGCACCCGCTGCACCACCCTGGGGTGGCTAGCCTCTCAAGGTGCGTGGGCGCAAGCTGAGGTCAGGCCCCTGCATCGCCCTGACACTCAGCCGTCCCCGGGACGCACCTCCTTACAGAGGCGGTCCCCTCCCTGGTCTTTGTTCAGCTGCAGGGACCAACTCAGAACACGTTTGCTTTCATCCACATGCCCTTCAGATAGGTAGGGACGCATTTGGTGCCCCAGCTTCTCCAGACCCAGCACATCCACCTCAAACAGCTGCTCCCGTGTGGCCTCGTGGTGTGGTGCCACGGCTTGGTTCCCACGGGCGCGACCGCTGGACCCCTCCCCCCCCACGTGTCCTCCCGACACCGAGCGGGCGTTTCCCTCAGCTCCGTCACCAGCTTCTTGAACCCGAGGAAGCAAACACCCAACTCAGGACCTTGACCCCCCAGACCACGGCTCTCCCAGAGCCTGTTCAGAGCAGAGGACGGCACTGCCCTTGCCTCATGCCCACTGCCAAGACTGGAGCCGGTTATGCCTCCTGGACCTTGGGAGGACTCGAGAGCCGTGGGCCAAGGGTGGCCAGAGCACCAGCTGTCCTTCTAGAACATCTGGCCCAGCTGCCGGTGTCCTGGGGGGCCCGTTGGCGTGGCTGTGTGCTGTCTGTCCTGACCCTCTTGCCCTGCAGGGCCTTGCCTGGGCACCGGACCCTTTAGTTTGGCCCGAGATAGCGGACAGGTCAGCCGCGGCCAGCACTGCTGGGTGCACAGTGGGCCCACCCCTTTTCTGGGCCTCAGCCTCCCCACAGGGGAGCCGGGCAGGCCGAGGAGACAGGCCCCACATCGGAGCTCAGTGAGCGTGGGGGGGTGGTAGGTGATCAGCAGCCTGCCGTCGCTGTCCACTGCTGTGCTCCTGTGTGGCGTGGACCCCGAGGGCGCGCCAGCCGCCATCCCGGACCCGTAGACCCCTCCAGGCTGCAGAGCGCGGTGCCGGGGATGCCCAGGGATGAGGGGCACAGTGTCCGCAGTCCAGGGCACACACGCCAGCCTCATGGCCTGTGGCCGAGCGGGAAGCCAGTTGTCCAGCCTCTTGGAAAAGTGCAGGACACACCACCCTGCCCTGGCCCCCGGGCCTCACCCCGCCGCCTCCCTCCAGGCGGGGCGGTCTCGAAGCCTCCCTCACTGCCTTTCCCACGCTGCCCTCGGAGCGGCCCTGACGTGCGCCGGGTTTAGAAACCACTGCCTGGCGCAGCCTGGGCTCAGAGGGCTTCTGTTGCTAATGGTGAAATATTAGTGCTGTTTGTTGTTGTTTAAGCCTGAGAATCTTAGCATTGGCTAAGTGTTTTTTATTCACTTTTCAGAAAGAAAAATGACTCTGTCCTGGGTCACCAAAGGGAAATTTCAAATGCTGCTTCCAGCTCCTAAACAAAGCGCCGCTGCAGGAGCCAGGCCTGCCTGCCTTTGATGGCTCGGCCGGCAGCCGGTCCCTGGTCCCCAGCCAGCTTCCCTGCCCTGGGCGCCCTGCCCTGGGCCCGGCCCTTCACGCCTCCTCTCCACTGCCCTCCCCAGCGCCCCTGTCCACACCCAGGCAGGCGGCCGGCCGGTGGGCCTCCCCGCTGGGGCTGGTCTGTTGGACGCGGGGACGCATGGCCCCAGCCCCCTTCCAGGGAGCCCGAGCGCGGGCGGGTGTGAAGGCAGCTTCAGGCCCCACTGGGTCACTGGTGCAGTTTGACGTCTTCCCGCTGAGCCCGTGCTCCCGCCCACCTCCCTGCGCAGGTGTGGACTGCAGATGTGGGTCCCAGACCACACCTTACTGCTTGGCTTCTCAGGAAGCAAGCTGACGGCATGGGGGCCGTGGCCCTCCAGCCCTTCCCCCGGGCGTGGGCCTGGCCGCGTGGGGCGGGGGGGGGGGGGGCAGGTATCAGCATTTGCCTCAGCAGCCCTGAGGGGCGAGGCCATCACCTGGGGGACAGGAAGGAGACGTGTGCCTCGGCTCCAGTCGGCCTCCCCACCACCCGAGGCAGTGAGGCCCCGCTCCCCCAGGTCTGCCTAGCTGCGTTCCTCTGTCTGCGTTCCGTCTGCGGAGATCTTGCCCACCCGACTCGTCCCCCGTGGCGGTTGCAGTAGGGAGCAAGGACAGACATGTGTTCCATCCGCCGTGTCCACAGGGGAGCCCCGTGTGTGTGTTACCTTTGTTTATACTGATTTTCTAGGGGTTATGATTTAGGATTATGCAGAAATGGCATTTTCTGTACTCCTGACTCCTTGAGGTGCTCTAAGGATGGAGTGGGACGAAAGGACCTAGTCCTCAGCTGTTCTGAGCTTAGAATCTGCTGGAGAAATAACTGTGACACAAGGAGCTTTTAAAAATGCTCTGTTGTGTTACAATGGACAGTGTCACGTACCCCGAGAACCTACGACAGGAGACAGGATGCATTCCAGAGACGCGGTTTTGAAGCTGGGGTGACTGGGGGTCAGCTAGGAACCAGGAGGAGCTGCTCCAGGCATGTGCAAAGGCCCTGAGGTGAGGAGGGTGGTGGTGCTTCATTCAGGGCATGAAATAAAGCTAGTCAGGTGCAACTGGAGAGTCCGCGGCCTGGGCTGCTCGGCAAGGGCCTGATGGCTGCAGGAGAGTGTTGTGTTTTTTTTGTTAAGATTTTATTTGTTATTTGAGAGAGAGAGAGAGAGAAAGGGAGCGTTCACGTGGGGGAGGGGCAGAGGGAGAGGGAGAATCTCAAGCTGACTCCGTGCTGAGTGTGGAGCCCAACACAGGGGCTCGACCCCACGACCCTGAGATCGTGACCTGAGCCGAAGTCAAGAGTCAGATGCTTAACTGACTGAGCCACACGGGCTCCCCAGGAGAGGGTTTTAACCCAGACCACGTCTTCCCTTCAGAGCTCAGACTTTCGTGCAGAGGGCCTGACCCCGCCACCAAGGCCACCCTGAGCTGACTGGTGGGAGGCCCGGGGCCCCAGCAACCTCGCATCCCGGTCCCAGCTCTGCCCTTTGTGGGGCTCCACCTCTCCCCCTCCAGCTGCTTCCGCTGTGAAGGGGCTGACTTCCCACAGGGCAGCCGGGATGGTGGCCATCGGACGGCCCCTGCTCTGCTGTCGGATCATCTGGACCGAGATGTGGGTCAGGGGAGCCCATTAACGGGGAGCCGCTGCCTTGAGAGGTCCCGGGATGGAGCTGAGGCTGAGGCGCTCGGGGCTGGCGATCTGTGTGTCCCACAGAACGGCCGCAGGGTGGGGCCGACCGGCTCTGAGTGGGCCTCAGGATCAGACCCAGGCACCTCGCGGGCACGCTCAGGCCACTGGAGAGGCGGGACGTGGACCGTCAGACCTGGGCTGCCCTCCGCAGAACCGTTCGCGTATCTGAAAGTGTTTCGTGTGGTCTTGTCTGCCTGTGCTTCTCGACAGCCCAGGGAGTAAGGCGCTTGGAGCAAACGGCTGCATGTCGGCAGCCCGCCAGAGCCGGGGGCGGCCCCTATCCCGAGCCCGGGTCAGCGGTCCCGTGGGGCGCAGACCTTGGTCGTCGCCACCCCTGCCCACCCAGCTCCCTGCACTTTCCCCAGCAAACTGGTAAGAAGGGGACTAGACCGTGTCGCGCCTGCACTTTTAGTCAGGCAGACACGCGGCCTCTGCCGGCCAGTGCCGCCGCGCGCTGGGGCCCCGAGAGGCTTTCTGCAGGGAAGGTCCAGCCGTCCACCCGTCTGCCTCTCACTTGCGCTCCCCACCCCTCCAGGGTAAAACCTTCCTCTGAATTTCAGACTGTGATCTGGCTCTCCAGAGCTATGTGCCCATGACCGCTCCTTCATCCTGATGTCTCTGCTCCCGGGGCTGAAGCACTCTCTCCTGCTGGCCTTTATATAATGGAGAGATGAAAATCAGTTTATTTTTGTTCTGTGTCCTTCCCACGGGCTTTCCCAGCTGCCTTCTGTGACTCCAGGAGCAGCCAGGTGTTGGGCGTAGATGAGGAGCAGGGGGTGGAGGGCAGAGCCGTCCAGTGGCCCCTGTGGACATGGCTGGGGGCAACGAGCGGGACTGGGCATGCCAGGTCAGAGAGCAGGTGGCATGGCCCCTTGACCTTGGCATCCATCCCCGGCCCCCACCGCCCCTGCCCACCCTCCACGCCTGGGCTCTGGGTGACCATGTCCTCTCTTTGGCTCCTACTTGTCCATTGCCTTCCTCGTCCCTCACCAAGGACTCTTGGAGAGCCTTGCAAAGGGCTACTGAGGGGAGGAGGGGTGGGGGTGGCCCAGAGAGGAAAGGCAGTGGTGGTGGGGGGCACATTCCCCCAGCCAGCGCAGGTGGAGAGCAGGGTTGAGGGCGGGGGGCAGGAGAGGGCTGAGGGCGAGGGCGAGTCTGGGCCCCAGAGTGTGGGCCTGGCCCCAGGCCTGAGTTGAGGGGCCCCAGGCACGAGGTCTCCATCCCGTGTCTGTGACGGCCGGGATGTGCACGCAGCCCGCGAGGTCTGGGGTGGGCGGTCCGGGATCTCTCAGCGGACCCGATGAGGCCACTCGCCTGCTGCGCTGGCCCTGCCCGCGTGTGGTCACCACCAGCAGGCCCAGCCTTGGGGGTGGCTGTGGCGGGGCACCTGCGGCGGGTGCAGAGCTGTGGTCACCGCGGACCCCGGGGGTCTCGAACGCTCGGTCACTGGGACCTGGAGGAGCCTCCTGAGAGCGCCACGTGCAGGGCCCCAAACCCACCCAGAGGAAGGCGTCTCCAAGGCGAAAGGCACATCTTTTATTTATTTAATCCAAACTGTTGTGTGAGTTATTCATTCACGTTTACGTAGGCCATTGAACAGCGGCGTAAGGGGTAGGTCAGGGCACCGACTTTGGTCCTGAATCACAGCCAGAACCCACGGCGGCCCCCTGAACTCGCTGCGTCAAGGCGCCGGACCCTGAGAGTCGCAGCCTCTCACCTGACCCGCACCAGGCCTCCGGGTCAGAGGGGTCAGAGCCCTCTTTACTCCTCCGATGGGCCGTGTAACCTTGAGGCCGCTCTGCCCCCCACACCCCCCACTCTCGCCCGTCAGAGGGGGACGTGGGACTCGCCTCGTGGTGTTGAGCGGCAGCGCGGGGTAAGGTGTGCGTGGTGCCTGGCACTGGGTGCCCCTCTCGGGGGTGGCAGGTGGCCTGGCTCATCCGCTCCTGACCCGAGCCCCGTCTCCTTGTAGGAGTCCAGGAACTGTGGAAAGGGGCTCTTACCTTCTCCAAGGTCAGGCTGCGTTATTACCGAAATTTAATTTTTCCCAGCAGACATCTGAGATCCATTAAAGGCAGGGCAGCCTCTGACAGGGGTGAAATATCACCTCAGAACCTCGATCAGTGAATTTTTCCTTGTGGAATGGGTTTTCCTCCCACTAGCAGGTCCGTCCTCGGTGGGCTGGCTGAGGGACGCAGGGAGGAGCGTGGGGTCAGAGCCGCCAGGTACCCCTTTGATTTCATAGTCTGATTACTCGATTAATCAAGGGCTCCGTGCCCGCGTCCCGAAGGAGAGGCTCTCCGCTCCAGAATAACAATGTCCACCAGGGCCAGTCGGAGCTGCGTGCTGAATGGGGCGCAGGTGAGGGCAGGGCGTGTGGCCCAGTGGATGGACACGCGTGGCGGAGGGGCCAGAGGGAGCCGTCCTCTGCTCTCAGGAGGCCTCGTTCAGAGGGAGCACGCAGAGCTGCACGCAGTGCAGACGAGACCCAGGGTCTGTGTCCATGAGCCCGGCGCCATCCGGAGTGTGTGGGGGGCGGGGGGTCGTCGAGAGCTTGGCCTAGGACAGACGGCCCTCCCTGTGCCAGGTGCCCGCGGCCAAGCACTGAATCCCCCCGGCCCTTGTTAGTAAAGCCGAGAGCAGGCGCCTTCCGCGTGGCCTTGCCGGACCCTGTTGGTAGCTGCTGCGCCCCCACCGTCGGTGCTGTGGCCTGAACCCACACAGCGCTGCGGCCCCGTGCGACCTGGCTTGGGCCTCGTGACGCCCCTGGAGGCGGCTGCGTGCCTCACACACGCCCAGGGGCTGGGGACGCTGGGCTCGAGGCCGCGGGTCAGGACGGGCAGAGCGGCTGGAGGGTCTCCGGTGGGTTTCTTTCCCTGGAAGGCAGGCTCCCCGTCCCCTTCCCCTCCTCCAGGAAGTGACCCTGCCCGCATCCGCTCATGTGAAGCTCGCTGACGTGACCTCCTGCTCTCAGCCCCGCCAGGGCGCTGGTGGTGGGTGGGCCTGGGCTTCGGCCTGAGGACGAGGGGCTGCGGTCACTGTCACGGTGGGCAGGGCTCCGAGCCGGGGGCTTTCCCACCACCCCGTCGGCCAGCCGGGCTCCCGTCCTGCCCAGGGCACCGCCGTCGTCAGCTCCAGACGGGACCACCGGGGGCTCCTGGCTTCAGAGGCGGCCCTTGTGTTTGAGGAAAGCCAGCCTAGCTAATTACTGGGGGGATAACCGAGGTTTAATTACCGGGAAGGCACCTTGGGTGAAGCATCCGTGGTAATTGCTGTGTAGCCTGCTGACGGCTTTGCACTTGGCACGGCTGGTTTCTCCCGTACAACCATAAACTGTGCGGGAGTGACGGGCGGGCCTGGGGGCGGATGGGCCCCGGGGGCCTGTCTTCACCTGGTGGCCTTGTCTCCAGAACATCATCAGGCATCTCTAGGGCATGTCCTCTCAAAGCCCCCCATCCGCTCCGCGCTTCTCCATGCTGGCCCATGCGGGTGGGCATCGGCCCCCCAGCAGGAACCCGGCTGCAGCCGTGCGTGGGGACCCAGGACCGGTGTCCCCAGTCAGTGACTGATGTCTGCGGCCGGAGGGCCGGTGCACATACCCCCACGTCCCGACCTGGGACGACTTCCGTGTTGCTCCTATTGTCCCTCAGAAGGGGACCGGGCCGGGCGGGGGTGGAACCGGGGCTCAGAGCCGGGAAGATGTCTGGCTTCCGGAGTCGCTGCTCTCCGTGGAGTTACTGTTTATAGTTGAGGAACTTCATCACCACAAGTGCGGCTGCTTATCGGCTTGTTCTCTTCGTTCCGGACTGAGTGCCCACGTCAGGGCTTGCCGACGCAGGTGGCCTGTCCATGCCGGGCAGGACCCCGTCTCCTCCTCGACTCGGCCCGGTGATTCTGACCGGGGCCCCCAGCTGCCCCCCCGGACCCCCCTTCTCCGGGCTTGCAGGCTCACCCCCTCTCCTCTCCCCCCTCAGAGCTGAGGAAGCAGGTGGAGAGCGCTGAGCTGAAGAACCAGCGGCTCAAGGAGGTCTTTCAGACCAAGATCCAGGAGTTCCGGAAAGTCTGCTATGCGCTTACGGGCTACCAGATCGACATCACCACGGAGAACCAGTACCGGCTGACGTCCATGTACGCGGAGCACAAAGCCGACTGCCTCATCTTCAAGGTAGGACCTGCCGTGACGCGCCGTGCGCGCTGCTGGGAGCAGCCTCGCCTCAGGCAGGCATGGTCCGTGGGCTGGGAGGGGGCGAGCCTGCTGACCCTCGGCCACCCACACCTCTGCCCTGCGGCCTGGGGCCTCTTGCGGGAAGCCCCAGGCCCCAATCTGGCCGCCTCCGGCTCTCTGCCATCCCCCTGTTGCTACACTGGTCCCGTTGCTGGGAGGGGCAGGGCAGCGAGGGCCCGGGCATCCTGCACCAGCCGCACTCAGGGGACGGCTGAAGTAATAGGCTGAGGGTCTGTGTTGGGCCAGGGAGACGGCCTCGGGGCTGGACCGTGGCCAAGGTCAGCGTGCCACAACGCAGAAGGATGGGAGAGGGATGCTGCTCGACCTCTATGGGACGCACCCTCCGGCTTGCTGGCGAGGCCAGGGCTGGGACCCCAGGCACATGGGGGGGCAGGTACTGCGCGGCCTGTGTTGGCCCCAGGCTCTCTCTGGAGATGCTGCTGGGGCACAGTGCCTGGCGGGGTGGGGGCTCCCACGGAGGAGTTGTGCCCGTGTGGAGGCCTGAGGTGTCCTCCGGGTTTCAGGGCTGGGGCGCTCACCAGGAATGAAGCACCTGCCTGTGAGGGGCGAGCAGGTCCCAGCAGCTGGGGGCTTACTGCGTCACTGGGGGGGCCCAGGGAGGCTGCCTGCCCGAGCTGGAATCTGGGTGAAAAGGGCTGGCCCCACCACCGCCCCACTGGCCTGACCTCCTGACCCGCCCTGCCGTGAAGACAGTGCCGTGGGCCCGGCAGGGTGCGGCGGGCGAGGCTGCGGGAGCCCAGGGTCGGCAGAGAGGCCGCCACTTCGCATTGCCACGGTGTGGAGTGGGCCATCCACCTGTCACTGCCCAGATCTGTAGAAACAGCCCGCTTTTCCTTTTCTTGTATAAGAAGGGAATAGCCTGTGTGTTGTACACGCTTCAAGCAGAATTCAATAGCAAATGAGATCCTTTCTGTCTCATTTCGTCGTGCGCTTCCTGGTGAACCCATGACCAGCCAGCCGCTTGCTGGTGAAGGTGCTGGCCCGCGCCCAGAGGCGCCAGGCCTCAGGCTCAGGGAGGAGCCACCTCGGAGGCTGGCACCCAACCCCGACCTCCCTCCTGGCCTCCTTCCTTCCTGGCGGCCTCTCCTTCTCCTCCTGAGGTCAGACTGCACCTCAGCCTGGCGTCTGCCCCCCAGCATCTCCCAACGTTTCCTCCCAACTCCCCTGCCTTCTTGGGTCACGTGTATCTGTTTTTACGTTTCTCGAAACCCCTCATTCGAATAAGTGAAACACTCAAACACGTAAAGTCTACATAAACTGTCAGGAACATACTTGACTCCCGTTCACGTGATTCCCTGTGCCTTAGAAGAACTCGGCATGGCTGATCGCTGTTCCATACCTTGTAGAAATCCCAGGGGTGTTTAAACATTAAGTACATTAACAAAGGTGTACAATTCTTACAAGCCCCATTCGCTCTGACAGCCACTGCGCAGTGGAGACAGGCCGAAGTCACTGTCAGACCCCCATGCCCTCTGCTGTCGTCCCCCCAGATCCTCTGCCATCCCCCCCACCCCCCGATGCCCTGCTGTCCCTCCCCACCTTCAGCTGTCCCCCTGCCCCAGGCCTGGCTGTGCTCGGCAACCCCCCAGCCCGGGCACGTGCACCGTGGCCGCAGCCCTGGCCGGGGCCGGTGCAGGAGCTGCTTGCCGGGCTGTGGGCGAGCGCAGAGCCTTTCCGTGGCTTTGCAGAGTCCTGGAAGCATGGGCTCCCGGTCGCTGCACCCAGCCCTCCGGGCCCCTCCTCCTCCGCCCCAGGCCCAGGCGTTAAGCCAGCCCAGAGCACCGGGCTCTGGGGAGAGCTGGCCGGAAGCAGGAGCCGTTTGTCTCATTTGTCCGTGGAAATCTCGGGGGTGGTAACATGTAATGGGCCGGCGAGTTCCGTGTCCTTGTCCAGCCTCACTGGCCTCTCCACAGAGCAGGGGGCCTGGGCACAGGACAGGGCGGTCCCTGACCGCTCGGTGGGGTCACCCCCACCTGGATTCGGCTCTCGGCGTTCCCCAGATGCCCTGGTGGCACTCTGGAAGACAGCCACAGGCCAGGCAGCTGCAGCTCTGCTGGATGGCGTGAGAGACCGCGACCGGACCACTGGGTCAGGGTCTCCTTCGGCAAGCACTGACGCTCTGAGGCCTCCCGGGATGGGAGGGAAGAGGGGGCTCCGTCCCGGGAACCAGAGCCTGGGAGCGTGTGTGTGCACACGTGCGGGTGGACATCTGCGTGTGATAGGCGCACGCGCAGGCCCACCCCTGCCCAGACACCCAGCAGGGCGTAGGGGCGCAGTCTCATCAGGCTTCTCACAGGGCCCTGCTGGTCGGAACCCAGCCCAGAGCCTTGTGGACGGCTCTGGACAGGTGGCTGCCTGCCTCCCTGTCCCTTGGTTCCGTGGGAGCCCAGCTTTGCCGAGGACACTGGCAGTTTTCTTGTCGTCTGCAGTCACATCACCCTGTGGTGCCTAGTGCTGTGTGGGCATGAACGGGTGGGGGTGTTGCCTTTCTTATCCTGGCTCTTTAGGAGGGACTGGAAGCTGCGTGGGGTAAAACGAGGGACAGGGATCTGGAGCCGGCTGGGGGCCCCAGGCACACCCTGGCTGCCCCCAGCTTGCGTCTCTCCCTTCAGGGTGAGGCTTTAAGTCCCCAGGATTCTGGCGTGGGCTCTGGTCCTGCCACCTGCACCCCGGGCCCAACATTGGACCCCTTTGTGGGTCCCCCTGAGGGGCCTTCCCCTCCGTTCTGCGGGTGAAGCCCACCACGCCCCGCCCAGCCAGTGCCCCCGTCCTCCACGGGACACGAACCTGCCTCCTGGGCTCCCTGACATGGCAGTGGGGACCTGCCGGCCTCAGTCCCCCCCACACACACCCCCAGGGCCACCCCGGCTGCTCCTTCCCTGTGCACATCTCGCGGGGCCTTTCTCGGAGCTCAGGGGCCACCCCGCGGGAGGGGTCGGGTGAGGGGTCCGTCCTGTCGTCTGGCTCAGCCTTCCGTCCACAGACACACTCCCCACCTCCTGAGGTGCGGTCAGAGCCCCGTGATGCCGGGCCCCCGGCACCAGCTGCCCCACCCCGGGCAGTGCTGGGCAGGGCCCCGAGGAGGCGCCCGGTGCTTGCGTGCTGCGAGGCCCCGGCTCCCTGTGCGTCTCCAGCGGCAGAAAGTGCTGGGCTGCAGGGAGCAGCTTGCCCCGAAGCATGGCGGTCCCTGCAGACTCTGCGGACGTGTGTGCACGCGGTCCTTGCTCAGCCAAAGGCCCCTCGGACGCTGACAACACTGAGCCCCTAAGCTGCTCCTGGGCCCTCGGGGGCCCCAAAGAAGGCATGGCTGGAGCTGCCAAGCCTGTCAGGACATCTCTAACCCAGGACTGCAGGTGTCACCTTTGCTTACTGTTCAGTGACAGGAGGCCCCGTCCCACCCTGTCCACTGCCCACCTGCCTGCGCGGGGCCGGGCACGTGCAGGGTGCTCGCGGAAGACAGACAGATGGGGGAGAAAGAGCAAGAAGCTAAGTAGAAGGCAGACCGACCCTCGGCAGACATTCACTGCCCGGGGACCCGAGAGGAGACACGAGGGGCCCGGGAGCCGTCCCACCCTTGGCTGGGTCACTGCACCCTGTGGGACTCAATTTCCCCACTCACAGTGGCGAGCTTGGTCTGGATGCACCCTGCGGTCAGAAGCCTTCGTTGGGGCAGCAAGGGAGGCTTCCCTGTGGGCTGGCAGTCCTGAGTGGGAGAGGCCGCCGGACAGAGACCGGCCCAAGAGACGGGGTGACCCACCGGCCCCCATGCGGTGTTGGGGCCCTGCCGCCTGGGGGCTGACGGCGAACTCGCACGGTGGCAGTGGAATCAGGCTGGAGGGGGATCACGGTGAACCGTAGCCTCTTGCCCTCTTTGGTTGATTTTATTTTCCCAACGATGATTTTCCAGGCAGGAAGGGGGCCCAAGGCAGAGTTAGAAATAGCTGAGCACCGTTCCAGTTGAGCGGGCTCTGCGGATGCGCGCCGGCATCATGGAGGGTTTGGGCTCATCCCACGTGCTCTGCGCGAGAAGACACGGCGCCCAGCGGCCCGGCCGTGGCTGCCACGTGGGTGGGAGCTGCCTGCCCCGGGGGGCCGCCACTCCGAGGACAGCAGGAGCTCTGGCCAGGCCGGGCCCAGGAGGGGCCTGGCTGCCCTCCATCCCCCACCCCGCCCGGAGGAGAACGGGGCCCCCCGCATGCTCGCACTAGTGCAGGTGCCTGGGAGTTCCCAGGACCACCCGGAGCCCTGGTTTCCGCGGCCCGTCGTGCTGTCTGGCCGTGGTTCCCGAGCTCTCCTGCCCCCCGTCCTGCAAGAAGGCCCTGAGGTAAGGACGGCGGGTGGGTCCCGTGCCAGCGCCCCTTGGGACAGGCTGTGGACGAGGTTGCTGCAGGACGCCGTGGTGTCCTCTCGGCCCGGCCCTGGGACGGCTTGGGGGCAGCGGGCAAGGCGGGACGCGGCTTCCGGCCTCGGCAGAGCGGCTCGCGTGCGGCGTGGCCACGCCTGTGTCTCCCCTGTGGCCCCTGGGTCTCCGGGCTGTCCGGGGCACTGGTGGGGGCTGTGTGGACTGTGACGCTGTGTGCGCACCCCGTGCGGGCCGGAACCCGGAAGCTCCAGGGCCAGCGCGGGCTCCGGGGCCCGGGGACTGCGGGAGCCTGTCAGGTGCCGACCCTCTGCAGCATGCTGCTCCTTGGGCTGTGGGCAGCACCCCGTAGCCCCCACACTTGCTTGTGTGGATTCAGGTGCCCCGGGGCAAGTCTGGCTCGTGTGGGCATGTCACTGCCCTCTGGGCTCTGCCGCTGGGACTTGGAGGCACGTTGGTGCCAGCCCGCCCCCCAGCCTTGCCCCGGAGCTTTCTGGGGTCGCCTTGCCCCGCCCTCCGCTAAGCAGCGTTCAGGGACGAGACTTCTTTCCCCCCAGGCGTGGCCTCCCTGAGAAGCAGGACCTGCCTGGGCTCCTCCAGGGCCTGCCTCCCAGCCTGGCCCCCATGAGCGTCTCTACTGAGGGCCGGGCCACCCGAGGACCTGGGCAGGGAGGCAGGTTCACGAGGGTCCCCAGAGCAGCGGAGACTGAGGTCGGGCGGCAGGCTGTGTGGTGGCCTCCAGCTCACATTTTGCCGTGGGTTGTCCTGGCGGTGCCCCTGCTCCTACGGGGCGCGTGTCTGCTGGGGGCTGGCCCTCGCTCGGCCCCCTCGGCATCTGCTGTGGGCCCAGAGCCAGCGGGGGGTGAGTGTCTGCCAGATGGGGGCGACTCTTGGGGCTGCAGGGACGGCCCCTGTGCTGTGAGAGGTGCCAGATGTGGGGTCAGAGCCACCGAGTGTGACTGTCGCCATGCCGCCCCTGGGCTGGGTGCGACTGTCACGCGGCTTCACCTCGGGGAGCCTCCCCTCCCGCTCTGTGCACCGATGACCTGCACACCGTGTGTGTGGAGGAACCCAGCCCTGTGGACGGTGTGGTGTCCGGTGCTCGACCCCGAGGTCTTACACCATCACACACAGTCCCCCACACACACGTGCGCACACGGGCTGGTGCCTCTCCTGGGGCCGAGGCCGGGGTGCAGAGGGGCCCCTGCGAGCAGTTCCCTGCCTTCCCCAGAGAAGAGCGGCCTGAGGGTGCTCCAGAGGCCACGCGGGTCCCGTACCCATGCAGAGCGTGCAGCTGCTAGAGAAGCAGCAGAGGGCTCACGCCACGCTCCCGCCACGCAGTCGTGACACCAGGGCTTTCTCCCTGGGCGGGCGTATGGAGCACCCTGTTTCCTGGGCCCTGGCAGCCTCCCCGCACCCCCCACAGACCCAGGCCCTGCCCCCTCAGGTCCTCTTCCAGCAGATGCCCGCTACTTGGGCCCCAGGGATGAGCAGAGCCGGGTCCCGCCCAAGGTTGTCCGTTCTTCAGGGGACAGAGGCTCGGGCCAAGCTCCCCATGTCCACCCGGCTTGCCCCCGGAAGGGACTGGGTGTGTGGCTGCCGCCGGCCCCACCCCGGCCTCGGGACCATTCTGTCCCCAAGCCTCTCCGAGTTCTGTCCCCACACCCCGTGCGTGGTATGACCCTTGCGGACCTGGCCGTGGCTGGGGCCTGCCCCCTGAGGGAGCTCTCTGCTTTGCCGCCTTCCCTGCTCACAGGGCAGCCTGGTGAATAAGCAGACTGGGTCTGCCGCTGGCCCTCCTCCGTGCCCCGTCAGCCACAGAGCGCAGGCGCCTTCCGCCGCCCTCACTCACACCCCCGCATTGGGCCCGGGGCACCGGTGCCTGAGGACCCCTGTCCGATGGGCACAGACAGGGCAGGGCCGCCCACCACGGAGGTGGCCTCACGTGGGAGCAGTTGCTGTGGGTGAGCAGAGGCGGGGAAGGGGCCAGAGGCCCGGCTGGGGAGAGGTAGAGCTTCCCTGTCCAGAGGCGGGGTGGTCGGGCAGAGCAAGAGAAGGGGTTTGGGCAAGGCCAGGGTGAGGAGAGAAGCTCGCGCCATGGGGCAGTGTCCGCGGGGCACCAGCTTGCTGGCGCAGGGCTGGCGGGCCTTGCAGTTGCCATGGCAACAGCTCTTGGCTGGAGGAGGAAGAGGGCCTTCCGGGAGCAGGCTCCTCGTGCCCCGGGGACCGTTCCACTTGTTAGTTGTTGACCTGGAGCCAGCCCTGGCAGTGCAGCCCCACGCTGGGGCCTTGTGTCAGGAGAGGGGCCGGTCCGAAGCCGGGCCCCCATCTCTCTGAGGCTGGCCCCTCCCCTCCGTCCTGCTGTGGACCCCCACCCCGCCGCGTGTTCCGAGCCCCTTGCAGTGGGTCTGACGGTTTGATGGCGTTTCGGTGGTGGGAGGGGCCTGCCGCCCCGGTGCGGCGTCTGGCTGATGCTGGCCGTTCCCCGCCGTGCTGTCTTCCCGTGCAGGGGTCCCGGATCCTGAGGCAGAGACACCCGATGAGGGATCCCAGCGCTTTCACCCGCACACAAGAACGTCCTGCCTGGGCCACCCCAGCCTGTCGGACACGGGGCGGGCACAGCCTGGCCTTGGTCCACCTCAGCCGTCCTGTCAGCACACGGGTGTGATGCCTGCCCTCCCACACCGACCCCTAACTCCCTGCCCCTCCCCCCGGGCACCCCTCGGCCTGGACCAGGCTGTTCTCTGATGTGCTTTTGGATTGCAACCAGCTCCGTCGTGACTGGTGTGAGATGCAGGCAGGTGTGAGTGAGGACCCAAGGCATGTCCACGGAAGCGAGGTGCAGGCCTCCCCGGGGGCTGGGATGCTGGCGTGGCCGTGGCACCGAGGCCTGGGTTAGGCTTGAGAGCACAGTGGCTGACGTCTGGGGAATCCGTGGTCTGCCCCTGCCAGGCAGATGGGCGGGCGCCCTGCCCTGCCCTGCCCAGCGGCTGCGGACAGGTCTGGGTGGCCGAGGCATGCTGTGTCCTGCTCCCCGACCAGCACGCTGAGATCAGTGGGGTCAGGACAGCCCTGCACGTAAGTGCCAGCATTGCCTCTCGGTGGCCAAGCCTCTCAGCCTCTGTCCCGGCACTCGTCTCCCCGGAGGTGACCTTGTGGAGCAGACGGTTGACCGCGTGGCATGGCTGGCCGTGGGGGCATGGTGCAGGGGCAGGCTGACACCCCTGCAGCGTGGCCTGTGGGCCTGACTGTCCCGGGAGCACCAGCCCGGCCCGGGGTTCGGGACCTGGGGGTCCAGTCAAGCAGGGCCTCCACACCCTCCCTGCCACCGCGGCTCCGTGGTGACTTCCGCAGAATGGTCAGGACTCCGAGGTGCTGGGACTTGGCCTGGTCTCACCCCTGCATTTATGCATGAGGGGGCAGGGGTCCCGGGATGGCAGCAACTGTCCAGCTGCTTTGAGTCAGATCCTAGAATCAGAGTCGGGGTGTCCGTTTCTGAGCTGAGTAATAGCGAAAGAAAGGGGTTTGGTCTGTTTTGTCTGATTTTTAAAGCAGAGGAGAAAAGGGCACTAAGGGCTCTGGGACTTTGCCGGGTGAGCCTGGCCTTCCGTCCCCACCTCCTGGCAGGGGAGGCTTGTCCGCTGGGGGGAGCTGGGTGCAGGAGCTGCCCTGCCCGGTGCCGAGACTGAGGTGCGGTGTGCGGGCTGGCCCCCAGGCCACCCACCAGTGAGATGCTGGCCGTTCCCGGGAGGGGGCTTCTGCTGGCTGGGACAGAGAGCCCCGGACGCTCAGAATCCTCCTGTTCCTGGGAGGAGGGCCGGTAGGCTAGCCCCACCACATTGCCCCGGGCCGGCCCGCTGTCCTCCCTCCCGGCCCCGGCCTCACCCCTGCTCTGTGCGGCCCGAGGCCTGGCTGCGGGAGGATGGCAGGTGAGCGTGGGTGTCCACGCCGCCCCGCCAGGAAGTAGAGAACTAACAGGGCTCCCGGGGCGGGGGGTGGGCTAGTTCTCCTTCGCTCCCCCCGGACAGGTAGTCAAGACCATGCACAGGCTCCTGTCGGAAGAAGCCTACTCGTGGAGTGTTCCAATCTCCTGCTGTAGCATGAAGTCTAGATAGACACTTTAATTTGAATTTGCCTTTTTTGGGTCCCCTGAATTTCAAATAGAGTTGGTTTGAATGCATGTTGACTTCAAAACCTCTCTCATTTTTCAGCTGAGCAGGCTCGGGGATCGGGGGGACCCAGAGTGTCCGAGCAGTCCTGTGGAGTGCGCTGAGGCCCCCCGCCCCCTCTGCCCAGACACACTTGCCCCCTGGGCCTAGGGAGGAGAGGCCAGCTTGTGCTTACCTGGATGACGCCCAAGCCGGAACCAGCGCTTTCTGGTGCCTGCTGGGCCCTCCTGGGGGTAGGGGGGCGCCTGGCTTGTTTGGGGGGGTCGGACAGTGGCAGGGATCCCAGGACACAGCCCTCAGCTCAGGATAAGGAAAGGCTCCCCAATGTTGGGAAGAAAATTCACAGACGTGAGTAGAGAGCCGGCCGGCTTGGTGTACAGTGCTGACTTCTGGTTATGAGACGTGTTCAAGAAAGGCTGGGGACTTCTTGGGATGACAGCTTCTTCCCAAGCAAACGGGCCATCTCCTTCCAGCGGACGGTGGGCCCTCACATTGTGAGGCAGCACAGTGCACGGGGAAGACCTGGTTTCAATTCCAGCAGCTTGTGCAAAGGCCCTGTGGTCAAGGAGGCCCGGGTGTCCTCAGAACTGAAACAAAGCTGTGGGGCTAGACCCCAGGCATTTCGGAGGTGGTCTGAGGGGAAGCTGGTGAGGAGCAGGGCCTGGGGCACACAGCCCCTTGGGCGGCTAGGCCAGAGTGTTGGCCCTTTATTCTGAGACCAGCAGGAGCTTGTTCAAGAGATTGTAAGACGGGGGCTGAGGGCTGAAGCCGACTTTTAGGAATGCCGGGTGAGCCCGAGTTTGAGGGGGAGGGGTGGTGAGGTGTGCAGCCTGCGTTCACAGCGAGGTGAGCCCTTGCCTCCCCCGGGGCCACCACCCAGCCCTGGGGTTGCAGTGCAGACCCTGTCCCTGACCTCCATCCTGGGGCCCCCGCAGGCCTGGACTCAGCTATCCTTCCTCGCTGGCGGCCACACTCGCCTGGTGGCCACACACAGTCCCAGGTCCTGACAATAAAAGCAGTTTTTGGAAGCGAATCAAGTACAGCAGGGCCTGCAGGGTAAACCTCAGCCACGCGGGACGTTCCTGTGTTTGTGTGTATTTCCTAGGAAGCCGACCCAAAATACGTGGTTTTGTCTCCTGCTTCGTTGAACACCGGACTGTGAGCATTTTCTACCCAATTAAAGGCTGGTCACAGCAACGGGTTCAACACTCCCGAGAGGTGCTGTTTGTGGTCCTGCCTTGATTGATTGCCTGTTCCCACGTGCTGGGACGTTTAGCCAGGTCCTGCGGTCCATCTGTGTTTGTGTGTTCGCTGGTGTGAGACAGCGTTGGGAGGACCTCGCCTCCAGACCAGGCTCCTGGTAGATGCGTTATCAGCGTAACCCCACTGAGGATCCGTTCAAGGGTAGGGCCGTCTGAAGCCTGTCCCCGCCGCACCTGGGGGAAATCCTCGTGCCTCGGGCCCCTGGGCAGCGTTGCTAAAGACCCCTAATCACACCGCAGCTCCTGGTTCCTGGGGGAGAGCTGGGCCCGGGAGTCAGCCGGGCTCCCTCACGCTCTGTGCCCTGAACGGTGAGCAGGGCCCCGAACACCACCGCCTTCCTCCGCCGCAGTGGGAGCCTGGGGCCCAGCGCAGGGCCGTGCCCCTGGGCATCCAGAGGGCCTGCAAGGCTAGCGATCTGACCTCGGCCCGTGTACGTAGTCTGTTTGCCTTGGGCCGATTGCTGCATTTTCTGTGCTTGTTTTGCTGTGGTTCCTGGGGCTTCTCGGGTTTGTGGCTTTATAGTTAACCAGATTCTGATGATCCGGACAGTCGTTCTTCACGTGCTGTTTCTGTGCCCCTCCCTTCTTCCGAGGGCTCCAGTCACACACACGGAAGGTCACTTGGTGTAGCCTGTGTGTTTGCCATGTTTTGGTTTGGATGGTCTGTGGCGCTCCATCTTCCGGTTCACTGACCTGCCCTTTGGGAGCCGCTCATCTGCTGTGCGTCTCGTTCGGTAAATTTTTTGTCTCAGATACTGTACTTTTCATGTTCAAAAGGCCCGTTTGGTTCTTTTGTCATGGTCACTGTCACTGTCTTAGTTACCTGTTGGTCGGTAACAAATCACTTAGAGCAACAAGCAGCTGTCACGTCACTGTGACCAGGGCCCCGGGAGCGCTGTGGCTGGGCTTCCGGCTCGGGGGCTGCCCCTGCAGCGCCCCCTCCTGCAGCCCAGGCCGGCCCATCCACGACCTCCCTCTTCAGAGCCACCGGCGCTCCCTGGAAAGCAGACGCCTGAGCGACACACGTGCCAGGCTCCCCGGGAGCCCCGCCCTCTCCACCGATGCCTGTCGCGGTGCTGCCCTCCCCCCCACGTCCCTGCTGGCTCGCGGCGCGTCTCCAGCACCTGACACCTTCCAGGTGAGCGTCGCCTGCGCCATCTGTTCCTGCCGGCGTGCTTCCTCTACCCGGGCAAGTCCCCACATGTCTGCGCGCTCCCCGCCCTCACGCCCGGGGCTAGGGACTCGGAAGCTGCTGGTCTGGCGGGAGGCGGGGGCAGGCAAACGGCCGGTTAGCTTCTGGGTCCACTTCTGCCTTCCTCCAAACCCCAGCCTCCGTGTGAACCCGCACGAGGTGCCCTGGAGCTCTGAGTGGGCCTTACAGGGACCCCAGGAGCACAGACTCCTCAAGGCCAGGCCCAGGGCTGCCCCCGTGGCGAGGTCTGGAGCCCGACTGCTGCCTTTCAGGCTGGAAGGAGGGGAGACAGCCTGCCAGGAGCGGGGGGCTCCCCAGACCTCAGGTGCAGCCCCCAGAGCAGCCGCCCTTCCCAGCAGCAAGGGGTGACGGCCACAGAACCCGACAGCATGGGAACGTGGTCGTGAGCTAACAGTGCTCACGTGCAGCTCCCTGTGGCTCGGGGCGGGACACCCAGGGCGCTGAGTGCTGCCCACGCTAATACCAAGGCCCTCAGCGAAGTGGCTGTGCGTTCCCTGGCCGACCGCGGCAGCATCCTGGAGCACGTGTCCGGGCGAGGCCGTCTGCTGGCTGGGACTCCAGGGTTCTGGATTTTGGAGGTCTGTGCTATGGAACCGTGGGCACGTGTGCGTCATGATCGGGAATGAGGTGGCAAGGCCCTGCCCACTCGGGCCTTACTGCGGACTGTGCACGGGGCAGGAGGGTGCCTGTCCAGCTTGGCAGTGCGGTGCGAGATGGCTGAAGGTCAGCGGGGCCTCCAACAGTTGACCCACCAAGGGTGGGCTTCACATGGGCACCGCCAGGGGGCGGCGGGGCAGGGGGGCCGCTGTGGCTCCCAAGTCAGTCCCCAGCCTCGGCTTCTGCGACCCGCGAAGGGACGGCCTGATGGCGCCCGCCCTGTGAGCAGGGGTCCAGCGCGGCGGCGGCAGGCGTGGCCGTGCGGGTTCCTGCGCTGGTGGCAGACTCGCTGAGTACCCCCTCCGCTGCCAGGAGGTGGAGGACATGGCCCAGGTTAGGACGGGGTTACATGTGGTCCTGTCACCGTTCCTAGGGTGGTGTTTAAGCCTTGTGACGAAGGCGGGAGGGGGGACGTTGGAGGAGCATGCGGAGCAAGGTCTCCGCCATCCGCACGCCCCCGCCTGCGCCCCGACTGCCCGGCATCAGCGGGTGCCAGTCCTGCTTGTGCGGCCAGGACTGGCAGCCTGGCAGGGAGAGGCACCACCGTCCCCGCGAGCAGGAGGGCAGGGCCGCGGCTCACAGAAGGAGTCACTGGTGCTGGAAGGCAGAGGACACCCTGGGGTCCCCTGTCTCATCCACACGCTGCGGTGGTGACCCCGCAGCCCAGGGGCCCCCTGAGGAGGCCACTGAGGCTGGGGGAGGGCCCTCTGATGGCGGGAGGGACGAGGGGCCTCCCCCGGGTCTCTGTAGTGGCACCGACCCACCTCCTGACCTCCTGGCACCTCCACAGTGGGGTTGGGCTTTAGCCTGCGAATCTGGGGGCGACACGTCAGTCCATAGCACACACCCCCAGACCAGTCTGACATACGTTTTCCCTGAGGCCCTTGGTGCCGCGTGAGGCGGACGTTGGGGCCGCAGTTGCCAGTCACTGTTTTCAGGTCCTTTTGGTCCAGGCCGTGTCACCCCGGAGCGCCCATCTGCATGTGGGGGCGTCCCCAACACACGGGCGGCGTGGGCTGCGAGCAGGGTGCACTGCGGGCCCTGACTGGTCTCCGCTCCGCCGAGGTGGCCGTCGGCACTTTGCGGGCTCTCTGTGCAGGCACAGACCGGCCTCCAGGCCTGGAGAGGGTCCTGAGCGCGTCACCGGGGCGGTCGCCTGGGGGGCTGCCGGCGGCATCGGGAGACCTCGCTGACACGTCACCTTCAGCGTTGGCTGTTGAAGGTCAGACGTGGGAGGTCGTAACACAGGGTCAGAGGCCAGGGAAGCCCAGGCTGCCCTCAGAGTTGCCAAGCATCGGGGAGGGAGGGGAGCCTGAGTGAGGAGCCATGCAGATCTGGAAGGTTCTGGCTGATTCAGTCCTGCAAGAAGTGGGGCTTTGGTCCCAGTTCTGCCACCGCCCACCCGCTCGGGGCCACGGAGGGGTCGTGGCCCTGACGTCAGAGAACCAGGAAGGACCCTGCGGCTCACCCCTGCACCTTGAAGCAGAGCTGCAAGGCGGGGCAGCGCCTAAAGGACATGGACCCAGAGGATTTCTTCGAGCAAGTGTCGCTCCTCATTACAGGAGATGGTGTCTTAATCGTGCGATCTCATCCGGGCAGCGCCTCCCTACACGCGTGAGATCTGTCTTCAGTCGGTGGCTGGTTCACGTCCGGAGCTGACAGCTGGCCCGTGCTCAAACCCCCGTCCCTTGGCCCTCGACAAGGGGCTCTTTCTCATGACCATCCTTTACTTCCATTTTCTGCTGCGGCATCGGGGACAAGGATCAGCCGGGGCGGTGGGAGGAATCTCGGGCAAGCCCCTCTGGGGGTGCGCTGGGCGCCAGGCAGCCACGGAGTGGAGGCCACACATCTGCTTTGGTCTAGGTGACTGTCAGCAAGTCCCGAGGGACCAGGTCGGGCGCTCCGGCCCCTGCCTCCCCTCTGGGCCTCACAACAGGTCCGTCCCCCGGGTGTTGGTCGTCCTGCGGCGGTGGCCCCCGCCAGCCCCACCAGCAGTGCCCCGGGCTGGCCCCCGGCCCCCGTCACAGGGGTGCCTGTGGGAGGTGACGCTGCTGGGCTGGACCACCGGTCCCGGGGCACTGGTGGGTCGCCGGAAGCCCGTGTCCGGCTCATGGAGCCACGGAGACCCTAGCACAAGAGCATCGCTGGCGCCGTGGGCCTGGGCCTCTGCGTCTGAGCGGACGTGCCGGCAGGAGGGCTGACGTGATACGGAGCCATTGCCCGTCTCCCCACGGCCCGTCTCCGCGTTTGTGGATGCCGAGTCTCCGAGGCAGCCGGTCCTGATTAACTGTGCAAACTTAATTAGTTCACATCAAAGTTTGTGGAGGGCGTTCCTCGGGGAGCTTGTGCGAACAGCTTCTGGTTGCCAAGAGGACCGGCTTCCTCGCGCGGTGCTGCTATTAACCGCATGCCCTGGTCGGGGTCTCCGCTGTCCCTGAGTCAGAAGGAGGCGCGTCTTCCGGTCTGGCCGCTGTAAATAACGTGAAAGCCGTTTCCCCGGGGAGAGCGCGGGGAGCGTGGGGCGGAGCAGGCAGGCTGTCCCGAGGCCTCCACAGCCCTGCCGCCCGCACGGCTCCACAGAGCGAGGCGCCTGCCACCCGGGGCTCCGGGGCGGCTGGGAGCAAGCTGCCTGGCCGTGGGGCCCTGCCGGGGGGAGCTGGGAGGGCCAGGCGGCCGGGGGGCTGCCCCAGGCTGGCCTTCCCTGTCACTGCTCTTCCTGACTGTCCCGCGGCCACACGCGTGATGCGACTGAGCTTAGCCTCGGCCACTGGGCAGCCCACTCACTTGTCGCGAGGCCCCGGCCCACGCTGGTCTGGGATATTCTGATGCCATCCTGCGGCTCCGTCTCTCGTGGGTGACACCTTATGCCCTTGGCCCCTCACTTACCCGCCCTCCCCCTCTGCTGAGGCCTCCGGGGCAGGGCCAGCACTGGGCAGGTCTCCCCAGGAAGTCTGCCATGCCCACAGATGCCACGATGTTGGCTGCGGTGGCCCATGTCATGTCAGCCCAGGCGGCACAGGGAGGCAGGGGTGTGCCCGAGTTCCAGGCAAGTGCTTCAGTCTACCCGCGTGGAGCCTCGGCCCCGGGTTGGTGGGAGGGAAGCGGGCCTGCTGTCACCTGGGGCAAGAGCCAGGCGGCCTCTGTCTTCCATGGGGCTCCGTCCGTGGTCCTCAGTGCCCTGTCCTGCCTCCCTGCGCTGCACCCCTTCTGCCGACGGTGTGTGAAGATGCTTATGGGGGACAAGGCGCTCCTCGTCGTCACAGCCAGGCCGCTGGTGCCAGAGAGCAAGGCCGTGTCCCTCCTGCTCGGGGCCCCCCTAAACTGCTTCTGAGCCATCTGTCTGGCACATTCGCTGCTTCTCTGCCCGTGCCATGCACGTGTGCTGAGTGATGGCCGGCAGTTCTCCTGTGAGCTGGAGCCCAGGAGCTGGGGAGGGCGCCCCGGCCCGGGTGCTGGCCCCTACACTGTCCTGAGCCTGGGGTCTCCTGATGGGGTGCACCCTGATGCACGCCCCTGCTCCTCTTCCCACGGGAGGTGTGTCCGGGGGGGCTGGTCCCTGAGAGTGTGCTAGGCGGGGCTTGGCAAACGTGACGTGCGAGTGGAGACGGGGGCTTTGGAGGCCACACGTCCCGGGTCACCAGCGTGGGGCTGTGCCGGCGTCCCACACGAGCAGCCACCGACGGGCACGTAACTGAGCCCGCTGTGTGTGTGCTGGTCCGACCTCATGCGCCAGACGCTGACGGCGGGTTTGGCCGCAAGCCCTGGTTTTGCCGGCCCTGTTCCAGGAGATGGGTCTGTTTGCAGAAGCAACCACAGCAGCGTCCTCACGCCCACACGGGGTGCCTTTGAGATGGATTCACTTCCCACGAAATCCACCCTTTTCAAGTCTACAGCCCCGGACTATCGTCGGCGAATCCACCGTGGTGTTTGGCCCTCGCCGCGGGGGCGTGTCCATGTGCGGCCCTCCCCTCCCCTCCCCCAGCCCCGGCACCCACCAGCCTTTCTGCCTTTTCTGGACATTTCACGTCAGCGGAATCCCGCGCCACGCGCCCCCATGTGTCTGGCTTCTCTCAGTCACGTCAGGCTGTCAGGGCTGGTCCGTGTGCACCGGGGTGAGCACTGCGCCGCTTCCTTATGGCCGAGAGACACCGCGGTGTGTGTGACCACGTCTGGTTTATCTGCCGTCTGTTGGTGGACATTCTGGTTGGGTGCCCTCTTTGGCCACCGTGAACAGAGCTGCCGTGATGTGTGTGCTGGTCACATGGGGAGGGCTTGCTGGCCCTGTGATGACTCTTTCCCGTAGACACTTGAAGCACCTGCACGCCCACCCTGGGCCCGCGCCTGTGCCCGTAGCCAGGGCATCACAGTCCTGCCTTGGGACGGGCTATGGGGAGCACACACGAGGCCACTGGACAGTCGGCTCCCAGGGAGCTCCTCAGCTCCAAGGAGGACGGACGGACAGGGTGGGGTGGTAGAGTCAAGGGGGGGCAGGCTGACGGGGCTGCTGAGGTCGGGAGGGGCAGCCGGGCAGCACCCGAGGTGGGCAGAGGATGGTGAGCATCATCAGGATGGGCTGGGCAGGCCGAGACGGAGGGAGGGAGGCCGTCCTCAGGGGCAAGCACAGTGCAGGACGAGGGGCTCAGTGGTGGGTCTGACATGGGGGTGGGGGGCAGATGCACACATGCAAACAGGGCGACCCTGGTGTCCACGTGGGTGCTGTGTAGATACGGACATCACCAGGTGAGTGTAGTGTAAGGGGTGTCCCCACATGGCGTGTGGAGGTTGGGGGAGCCCCTCTTCCCCGTCAGGCTCCCAGAAGTACGGCTCAGAGGCTCCAGGAGACATGGGGCCAGAGGCCACAGACACTGTTCGAGGCCCATGCTGGGCAGTGGTTGCATGGCAAGAACCAGACAGGCAGCCAGACGGCCTCCAGGAAACAAAACCAGTGAGAGGAGCAGGGTCCAGCCCGAGTCCCTGGTGGCGGGATGGGACACGTGCTACCAGAGCTGGTCTCTGCAAGATGCACCATTTATACCAAACCAGGGCCCACTGGGCAGGGAAGGGGGAAGCCCATGGGTGCCAGGGCTAGAATGGGAGCCAGCAGCCAGGATGGACAGACAGATCAGGGACAGATGGAGGAGTGGATGGATAGATGGATGGGTAGACAGACAGGTGGTGATTGGATGGGTGAGTGGATAGACAGATGTACAAATGGGGGTGGGTAGGAAGACGAATGGATGGGTAGATGGTGAATGGATGTGTGAGTGGATGGACGGATGGACAGATGGTAGGTGGGTGGACAGACAGGTGATGATTGGATGGGTGAGTGGATGGACAGATGGTGGGTGAGTGGATGATGGATGGACAGACAGATGGTGGATGGATGGGTGAGTGGCTGGATGGATGGACAGATGGGTGAGTAGATGGGTGGGTAGATGGACAAGTAGTGAATGGATGGGTGAGTGGAGGGATAGATGGTGGGTGAGTGGATAAATAGTGGATGGATGGGTGAGTGGTTGGATGGATGAACAGATGGGATARATGGTAGGTGAGTACSTGGATGGATGGATGGACAGATGGTGGATGGATGGACAGACAGATGGTGGATGGATGAGTGAATGGATGGATGGACGGACAGATGGTGGATGGATGAGTGAGTGGATGGAGGAATGGACAGATGATGGACGGACAGAGGGTGGATGGMTGGGTGGATGGACGCACAGATGGTGGATGGATGGATGAGTGAGTGGATGGAGGGATGGACAGATGGTGGATGGATGGGCGAGTGGGTGGACGGATGGACAGATGGGTGGGTGGACGGATGGACAGATGGGTGGGTGGACGGATAGACGGACAGATGGGTGGGTGGGTGGGTGGATAAAGAACGAGTGAATGAGGAGGTGGCTCATTCTCTCTGAAGGCTCTGGGAGGTTTCACAGGAGCAGCAGGTTTTGAGACGGCCCTTGAAGGATGGGAAGGGCTTTACGAGGAGCAGATTATGTAGGCAGAGGACCCAGCACCCACAGAGACGTGAGACAGGAAAGCGTGGACCGTGTGTAGGGAACACGTGGCTGGAGCATGTGTGGGGCATGGCGTTTCTGCCCGTGTACTGGCCTGTGTGGGGGAAGCTGGAGCGGAGGGGACGGCAGGTGGCCTCTGGTGGCCTCAGGGCGGGGGGGCACCAGCAGCGCGATGGCGCTTCCGTCAGTGCACACGCCCGGCCGGTAAAGCTCCTGGGCTCTGGGTGCGTGTCTCTGCTGTCCTCCCGGCGGGCTCCCAGGTGGACACGGCCTCTGTTGCGTCAGGAAGGGACAAAGGCTCAGAGGCTGTGGGGCCAGGCTGCCTGCCACAGGGAGTACGTCGGCCTCCGCACCAGGCCAGCTTCCTGCCTCGTGTCGCTGCACAGACACCCCAGCCGGCAGGCCGCTCCACACAGGACAGGCTGCCCGTGAGGGGGTCGGCACCTGCGCCTGCCCAGGGCTGTCCCCCGTCAGCGCGAGAGCAGGCGGCAAGGGTGTGTGGGTGGCCTGGGGGCGCAGCCGCCCCAGGAGCCCGGGCTCTGGAGGGGGAGAGAGCAGTAAGGACAGATCCCTGCGGCCGCCGCCTTCCGCCCCCGCTGCTCCGAGTGCCCCGCCCCGGGGCCAGCACGCGCACGGTGGCGCCCAGGGAATGCCCGCTCTGGGATCCCCGCCGCTAATGACATGAGCTCCGGTGATGACTTTCCCGGCTCTGGGCCTGACCCCATGGTGAGGAAAATCAAGCTGAAACTAAATCAAATTTCAAGTGTTAAACCAACCAATTAAAAAAAGCAATCACATAGGAACACGAGTTTTTCAAAATAGCGTTGTTTATCGTATCGGGCAGGTGCCGAGCAGGAAGGGTGCTGCCTCTGTGGCTCTGTGAGGGCAGGCTGGGAGCCCGGCCCCAGAGCCTTCCTCCAAACGCGGAACTGCGGGGCCCGGACACCAACCACGTCTCTGGACGGACTGCAGGGGAGGTGCAGCTGCCCGTCCGAGAGCCCGTGGAGGGGTGCCAGACCACACCTCCAGCCAGGCCCCCAGTGTCCTGGGACAGGGCACGCCCGGCCCGGCCCCAGGGCAAGGCCATAGGCGCATCCTCTCTCCGGGCTTCCCCCACCCTCTTCCTGGCCGACCGGGACTTGTCTCCTCTTTCTTGCCCTGCGGGGTCCTGGGTCAGCAGCTCCAGCTATGGGTCCGGGTCCTGCCCACCCGGAGGCAGAGACTTAGGGCAGCGGTGGGAAGCACACAGATACGCCCAGGGGAGCCCGTGTTCGTGCAGGACAGAGCTTGCCCGCTGCTCAGAGGGCAGCGGGGAACAGCACGGGCTCTGTTTCTTTCCAAAGCATCGCCAAGACACGCAGGAGGTGGGACCCACCCATCCCGGGCTGCCCCTTCAAGACGGAGTGTCAGGAGGGGCCGGAGCTCTCAGCTGGGTGACGAGTAAGTTAACCTTTGTACCTTTGATTTGCAGCCTGGGCAAGAAGGCGGCTTGTGGATGAGTGACCCCGGGGAGTGACTCTGGGGAAGACACTGCTGCGGGGCAGAAGGGGTCCTCAGAGTCGGGGGGCCCATACTCCTGCCCTGTGGGGGGTGGGGGGCCCATCTCTCCTGAGACCCTGATCTTCCCACATCTGGGGTCCCAAGCACGATGTGGCAAGAGGCCCCAGGGAGAGGGGCGTGGCCTTGGTGTCCCTCCACCCGCGTCCGTGTCCCCTGCCGTCGCAGGTACAGGGGGCCCCGTCTGAGGGAGGGTCGGTGATGCTCTTATCAGAGGTAGTTTCCTTCCTGGGGGATGCTGACTGTCCCTGGGAGTGGGCCCCCCTCACCCTGAACCTGTTCTGGGCACCAAACTCTGCAGGGAAGGGAGCGCCCCGCAGGGGCTGGGCTGCAGGCAGAGGCGGGGTCGGCCCCCTCCAACCATCATGGTCGGGGGCTGCCCAGCACGGAGAGCTTCCAGATCACGCTGTACACCCAAACCTGAAGGATTTCCTCCATCCCACATCCTGCCTGGCAGGAATCTGGTTTCTGTGGAGAGAAGTTTAGGGGCCTGGGGCCGAAGCTACCTTGCCCGGTGCAGAGGGGCAGACGATGGGGCCTCGGTACCAGCAGACGCCACTGCGGGGCGTGGGGGGGGGTGGCACTCTAATCCTGGGCAGTCCTGGCCCCTCCTGGACCAGTGGGTTCAAGCCTGACACAGGGGTCATGGTGGGCCCTCCTTCAGGGGAGCTCAGAGGACGTGGAGGTCGGGTGAGCACAGAGGTGCTCCGGGGGGGCCCTCTGGTGAGCGACGTGGAGTGAGTGGGTGAAGCTGGTAATCATGCTTCACAGTAAACGCTATAAACTGTGGACTGAGTCTCAGCACAGCACACGGGAGCCAGGGGGAGAGGTGTTCATTCCCCTGAAAAATTGTGGGAACAGGGACTTGGGGCCAGCTCCTGGCAGAGCTTCCTGGGGGCGATGCAGGGGGCCCAGGGACCCCTCCTGTGCCCAGCTTGGGAAAGAGGGTGGTTCTGTGGGCCGGGGAAGGACCTGCTGCATGCTCTGACCAGGTCCCGGGGGGCCACCCTGGTACCCGGAACAGGAGGCCTTAGAGAGCATTTGTTGGATGAATTCCAGCCATATTTTGCATCTTGCTCTCCTTACCTAGAATCCTGGGGTTTCCCACAACTGCCTAGCACCCCCAAGGGCACCCACACTTAGCCCCATGCTCGGCTGTAGGAAGTCCAGTCTTCCCACTTTCTGTACCGTCTGTGGGCAGACTGGATGTCCAAGGAGGCAGGTTTCAGCCCGGTGACACACAGCGGTGGCCCTGTGAGATGGTGAGCTCCCCGTCAGGGCATTGTCCGTGCAGGGTCAGCACCGTCAGCAGGAGGTAGCTGTCTGGACCAGACAGCATGTGAGGTCCCTTGTATTTCAGGGCCCCCATGAGCCTGGGATCCCCCACTTACTTGCCCCTCTGACTCTGCACATCCTTGGGGTCTGAACCCAACTGCTGCTTCCCCAGGGGCTGGGCCTCCTTCTGCATTGACAGATCCTGCCCCGGACCACCACAGTAGGGCCTGCCTGCTCCCCTCCCCCTCCTGCTGTGGTCTGGTCAGTACTCAGGGCATGGGTGCGCGAATGAGCGAGTGAGTGTGTGAACGGATGTGTGCGTGGATGGACCAGTGAGTAGATGAACCAGTGAACCAGTGAGCAAACGAATGAATGCCCGAACGGATGAGAGAGTGAGTGAATGAATGAATGTGCGAACAGATGCGCAAGTGAGCGAATGAGTGTGTGAACAGATGTGTGCGTGGATGGACCAGTGAGTAGATGAACCAGTGAGTGAGTGAACCAGTAAGCCAGTGAGCAAATGAATGAATGAACGGATGAGCGAGTGGGTGAACGAGTGAATGAACCAGTGAGCGAGTGAGCCAATGAATGTGCCAGCTGCTGAATGCAGGCACTCACCAGTGTATGCACGGCCCCTCTGGAGGGCGCTGCTGGGGCAGGCCTACTGGCCACCACCCTCTGGCGCATGGCCTGGCTGCCTGGGCCGAGAAGGGTCACGCGGGGGACTGCGGGGGTGGGGACGGAGCCCAGGCATCAGGAGGCCCGCTGCAGACGCGGGTGATTTAGCGAAGTGATTACTTCCTAATGCAATACCTCACAAAGCTTTTTATTAGATTTCCCCTTTTCCTTCCAAATGCTCTTTGGAAATAAACACCTGGGGCTGTTAGACTTTGTACCACTCAGTTTAATTAACTTTTAAATCACATAGTGTCACCCAGACCACTCTCAAATGTCGGCTCCCGGCCGGGCTGGGGCGTCCCGCCGAGCTGCCCCCACATCTGCCCCTGGGGGCCCTGGGGCCCAGGCTGTGGCCCTCAGCCCCTACCCCCCTGGAGGTTCCGGGCAGGGGCACCCGGGGCTGCGGCCCCTCGGGGATCTCCGTTGGCCCCAGTGGGCCCTCCCAGGCCAGCGGACATGGTGACAGTGGACATGAAGTCTCACTGTAGGACTGGGGGTGCCCACCCTCAGCCTGGAGGTTTTCTGGAGCACATCTACCGGCCCTACCCTCCACTTGGGCACCTTGGGGCCCCTCCCTGACCCCCCCGCAGCACCCCCAAACAGCCCAGCTGCACCCACTTGACCTGTCCCTCTCTGTTGCCAGGAGGCACTCAGGCCTCGTCAGATGGGCGGGTTCCCTGTTTCCTGGGGTGCGGACGGGCCAAGAGCCCTGGGGGTGTCTGTGTGTGGGGGGGGTCATCCGGGCGCCTTTCCTCATGCAGGTCTTGCCCAGCTTCTAGGCCTGGCTCTGCTCACTGGTCTCGCTGCGTTTGCTAATTTGTGACTTGCCAGGAAATCATTTTCTTCAAACTTTAAAATTAGTGATATTATCCTGGAGCACGTCGAACACGTTCCCCTCCCCCGAGTTATTTGGCGGGGTGGCGGCCGTGGTGGGGGAGGCCGTGGCACTCAGTGGGTACTTCCACGTGCTGGATGTCTGACACCTGCGAGGTGGGCACCACCCCCGCGCTCCCGCCCACAGGCTGCCCCCTGCTCTGCGTTGGGCACCCGTGGAGGCCGTCCAGTGCTGGCCTGTCTCTGGCCCTGCCGGCCTGAGAAGCCTGGGATTCGGGGACGGTTTCCTGGAGCTGCCGGGGCCTGTCCTGGTCCTGGGTCCATAGATGTCCCAGAACCGGGTGCCCTGTGTTGACCAAGAGCTTGTGAGGGGTGGTCCTCCTCCAGTGCCGCCCGGCCCCCCAGCCCCGGCAGAGGTGGACAGCACGTGACCCCACCGCACGCAGGGCATCTGCCTTGGACTAGCCTGTGCTCACCATTACCCGGGAGTGGAAGGCCGTGTCCCTCCACCTTTCAGTCAGGACACAGGCTCCACAAGCCGCCTCCTCTGAGTGGCCTGAGGCCCGGGCTCTGCCCTGGTGGCCCCCAGCCCCCAGCAGCAAGGACAGTAGCTTGGAAATCCGAGGCTAGCGGGCTCTCGTCTGGGAGCGGCTCTCCTGGGAGGGAGGCATCCGCCCAGCTGCTGCGTGGGCAGCATTCAGGTGAAGGCAGGCGGGCGTCTGAGAGAAGTGGCACCTTGCCAGGTTGTTCGGGAAATTAGATCCCCTTAAGGTCGCACACTCTGCTGGAAAATTAACGAGTGTTTTCCAAATAAGAGCGTGGCTGCTTCTGCCTGGAGGGTTGTTGCTTGTCTTGAAGGACCGGGCCCGCGTGAGCCCTTGTTTCATACGCTGTCACACTCTGCGTCCCCAGAGCGTGGCCCCAGCAGCCAGCGTGGCATGGGCCCATGCTGCTCACACCACCCAGGCCCCCAAAGCCACGTCGCCCCAAGTCAGGGCCCGTGCCGCTTTCCCCATCGGGACCTCTTGGGGCCCAGGCAGGAGGCAGGAGCTTTCTCTCCGAGGTTATACCTGTGTGGCGTCAGGCCTGGGGTTGTGCAAACCCAGCAAGGCCTTCACAGCCCTGCCCTGGTGGCCGTCAGCTCTGTCGGTGCAGCCGCAAGGGGCGAGGAGGCATGTGGACCCCGGGAGGCCCGGCCCCCCCGGCAGCCCTGAGCCCCCTGACCCCCGCGGGGCTCTCCAGGTGACTCTCTACACCTGCATCACGACGAGAATCGGGAAGGGCGCAGACGATCCCCGTAGTGGAATAGAGGAGGAACGGGACGTGGGAACTGTAGCCCTCCGTCAGCCGCACCCAGCGCCGGACCGCGTGGCCTCGACACCCCTGTGATGCTCACACGTACGCGGCACGCACCCATGCTGGGCACACGCTCGCACGCCTAGAAGGAGGACAGAGGAATGCAGCGGCGCCGTTCCTGGGGTGTCGTTCCCAGGGAGGGGGCGGTGGGTGACCGGCTGTTATCTTTGTGTTTTCCTAAGCAACCGATCGAAAGAGCGTTATTTTATATCATGGCTTACACATGAGCAGCGGCTGTCCTGTGGGGACCTAGGCTGGTGCCCTGTGGGCGGCTCGGGCTCCCGCGCGGGGACATGGCACCCGGGATGCTGTGGACGTGAGGTCATCGCAGGCCCTGGACTTATCCTTGCTGGACCCAAATTAAGTGAAATCGTTCTCCTTCCCTGACCCGACCGCGTCCCAGGGTGGTCAAGGGCAGGCCAGGGTCTCAGGCACGAACCCCTGCAGTCCCCCTCCCCCCGTCCTCTGCCTTCCCCCTGCTCCTGGCAGCCTGCCCGTGAGAGAAGCCTCTGTGAAAGCATGGCCAGGAACGGTAACCGGCCTCAGCCGCTGAGGAGTGTGGGGTGGGCTGGGTTTCCAGGGTTCAGAGTAGCTGGAAACTCCCAGTTTTTATGTTGGATTCCCTCATTTTAAAACATTGCGTCGCGTTTATAAACGACACTCTGGATCAAACCCCATGGGACAAGGTCTCCCCCTGGGAAGTGACGTAAAGCTGCTCCTTCCGGCCTGGGGAGGGGGGTCCTGGCCACGGCTCTGTGCATGGGGCTGCTGGAGGGCAGCGACCAGGACGCCTGTCCCACCCTTTGTTGGCTGCAGCCCTGGGCTCCCCGGGCCCGCCTGAGCGGCACCCCGGCCCCGACCCCTGGTTTGTTGTCCCGTTGATGATGCCGCGGCTCGGGCTGCGCCACCACATTTGGATGTGTCCTGAGAGAAATTTGGTGCTTGCTCAGTGGAAGAGGACAGACTCCAGTGGGGACAGATACGTGCTCTTCAAACACTCCAAGGAGAGGAGTGATTTCCCTTTCCCAGGACAGGCAGGAATGTTCGAGGCCTTTAGAAAATCATTTCCGAAGTTAAATCACAGGAAGATACCTGCCGGATGTGAGCAGATTACTTGTATTCCATTCTTGGGGCCGAGGAGCAAATGGCTGCAGAATATGTTTTGAAATTTCTTTTTCCAATGAATGTGGTCAATGAAAATGCAGACTTATCAGCAGGACATGAAATCTCTTATTGCAAGATGAAGAAAATCCCATAATATAACTCAAGCCCCGTGAAACGGGTCTGAAAGCAAATAGCAGCTTCGTGCAGCCTAAGGTGCTGATGAGCTGGAAAATGCACGTCACACATTTTGCACACGCAAATTGCATCAGTCCGAGCATTTTTTGCAAAGAATGAAGGACTTCCTCCCTTTGGCTTTTATTGTCTGGGGGCAGGGAAGCAGCGTGCATGCTGTGTGTTGGCCGCAGAGTGAGGGGCCGGTCTGCTCAGGTGTTGAATAATGCAGGTGCGCACACAGCATCTTCTTCCCGGGGCCAGACATGTGGCGAGGGAGCCCAGGACCCTTCGCTCTCAGCTGGCTCTTTGTCTGAGGGGTGGGGAGGGGAGAGACCTTGGTTCCAATGACCCCACCATCCTGGCAGCCACTTCCTGTCCTGCTTCCTCTTCTTGGGCTGGACGATCTGTGGGCCCCATATCACCCCTTGGTTTGGGGACACCTTGGGTGCAAATGACTCTTGTTTGATGGGTGTCCTTGGGTCTGGGTGTCCTCCACCCTGGTGGTGAGACTCTGCCCCATGACGGCAGCCTGCTCTCGCCCTGGCTGTGCTCCCTGGAGGGCGGATGGAGCCCCTGTGGGAAGGGGCAGAGGACGGCCTGGAGACCCGCCGTCCCCCTCCCGTGGCTCAGCTGCCATTTAGCTCCTCCCGCAGTTCTGGGTGGCATGCCTTGGAGGAAGCACCCCCAGAGTGTGGCCGCAGGGAGAGGCCCCTGCCTGCTGGTTCTGTGGTCAGGGGCCGTCACCTAGCACCAGCCGCCGTCTCCCCGGGCCCCGTGGACAGAGCCAGGGTGGGTGGCCCGCGGTGCTTCGCGCACCTGGCCCGAGGCGTGCTGGTCGGCCTGCTCCTTTCTGCGAACGGAGAGCAAGACGGGCCAGTGGGTTGGGTTCCTTTCCGTTTTTGGGTTGCTGACTTCTCAGCCGTGGGCAGTGAAGGAGCCGGGAGGGCTGCCTAATTGGCCGAGGTCAGAGCTGCAGTCTCCCCTGCGTCAGTATTCTGGGCACAGCTGTGCTGGAACGCGAGTCCCTGCCTCCCACGGGCTGGGAATAAGTAGTGGGCCTCCCAACCCCCCGGCTGGCACGCTGCCCGGCGGCCAGTGAGTCTGCCAGGAGGGGTCGTGGGAAGCAGGGGACCCCTGTCCGAGCCCTCCCCAGCCCCTGCAGCCCACCTGCACAGCGCCCGTCCCGAGCCTGCAGCCCTGCGTGGTGCCCGCGCCCGGCACGAGCGAGGCCGGCCCTAAGCGTCACCGCGGTCCCCTCCCCTGTCTGGCCACACAGACTCCCGATGGAGGTGACAGTGACCGTTGGCTCTCTGCCCACTCACAGCTCACTGGCCATGCGTCTGGACAGCAGCGTGCAGGGTGGTTGTCCTGCCCCTGTTCGTGGTGGAGACGCCAGAGCCCAGGGAGGCAGGCCGTCCTAGCCGAGCTCAGAGCCCCTCACCTCTGGCGCATGCCCCCCCGCCCAGAAGCCCCAAAAGGAAGATGGAGTCAGTGACGGGGACCCTCTGCACAGTGCCCGGCGCGAGCTGAGGCACGTCAGGTCATCCTGGGGGCAGCCCTGGGCTCCCGTGTCACCCCAACCCCTCCCTCTGCCTCAGGGCAAAGAGAAACGCTGGGGGAGGTGCCGGCCCCCAGCCGTACCGCAGCCCCCACTGCTGCACGGGCTCCGTATGCCCCACCTGCCCCCGCACGGCCGCGGCAGCCTCTGCCCGTTGGGCGCCCACGGTCCCCCGCTGGATTCCTGCCACCGTCCCTCCAGCCAGCGGCTGGGCTCAGGCCCAGGCCCGCCATCACGGGGTCCTGCCGCAGGTCACGGACGGGCCTGCAGAAGTGTGCGCAACCTCTGCCTCCCAGAGCCTGTGGGAGCCGGGCCCGCGGCGCAGCCCGACAGCGCGGGGGAGGCCAGGGACACCAGCCCAGGTGCGGCCAGAACCGCTGGCGCTTTCTTTAGTTCCTTTTCACTGTAGTGAAATTGCGCTGATTTGCGTGAACGTTCAGGGGTTGCTTCCGCTCGCTGACGCCTCAGAGGCTCTTTCCCGTCGGGTAGGGGTGTTTGCAGAGACCGGACTCTGGAGCGCCCCTCCACGCGGCGGCGGGATGGCAGCGGCCCTAGCAGGCAGGGTGGGGGGAGGTTCTCAGTCCTGACGCGCGGCCCCGTCCTGGTCTGGGGCAGGCCGCCCGCACGGTGCACCAGCGGGGTGGGTCTCCTCGGGGACCAGGCCCCACCAGACCTGCCACTTTGGGAACGAGAATGGTGCCTGAATCGCCACCCCGTCTTTGTTTTTGACTCCTTCATAGGAGGGGAAAAACTCAGTAGGATCCATGCACTCTGGCGATGAGATGTTTTAATTGTATCTTAAAATAGGATTGCAGTAAAGAACACTGAAGTGTGACTAACCAACGGTATTTAAGGAAGGCCCAGCACAATCAGCCGGGCAGGCCCGTAAAGTCTGTCCAGTCCCTGAGCCGCGGCCCTCAGTGAGCACGCCAGAGACGGCGCCCACCCGGCCCGCCCAGGAGCCTTTCCCGGGTGCAGCCCGGCCATGCAGGGAGCAAGGGGAAGGTCGCTGCTCCGTTCAGTTGATTGATCGCCATCATAGAAGCTGTGGGTTCTCCGGGGAAGACGGAGGAGGGAGGGAGGTGCCCCGGGGGGCTCAGCGGACGCTCCCAGAGCAGGAGGACCGTGTAGTCTTGAGCCCCCACCACAGACGTGCTGGCGGGCTTGCTGGGGACCTCACCTCGGCTGAGGGTCCCAGGTGGGCTTTCTACTGAGCCACAGGCAGGGCGGAGGTGCACGCGGCCTCCCAATACCCCAGCAGCCCAATGCTCACCTCCCCTTGGCAGGAGGGAGGAGGGGGCACGTAGTAGGTGCTCGGCAAGTGTCTAAAGAGCGAGTGGCCACAGGGCCGTGGGCAAGGAAAACCGAGGAGGTGGGCAGTGTGTCCTCGGCCGGGCCAAGCCATCCCAGGAGGCTCCGGGAGACCATCGGCTATGGAACACCCCTCCCATGTGGGGGTCCCAGGACTTATGCGCTTCCAGGTCCTTTCCCACCGCCGGGAGTCTGAAACGTGGCCCCCGAGTGTGGATCGGAGCCTGAGCTCCTTGCCGGGATTGCAGAGGGCTGGGGGCCTGGAGACAGATCATCTGGGGAAGGGCCGGGTTTCCGCCGGGGCCACGGGCACTATGGCCACGTAGAAGCCAGAGCACAGGTCGGAAGGGCCGAGTGTGACTTGTGGAAATCTGTTGCCTCTGTCTCTCTTGCTTAATTACCGGCATGGCAGTTGCAGAGTTGAAATGCGGCTTAAAAAGCCTTTGTGAGTAATTAGTGTCAGAAACACAAGATCTACAAAGCCATAAACTCACAGCTTGGTGATATCACCAAGTACTAATTAAAAAAGAAAAAAGAAAATCTCCTTTCATGATCAGATTTTCAGCCTTGCCAAAGATGAAAAATAAGGCAATTTGCAGATGATACCAACACCAAAGGGGTGAGCGGGGTGGTCGGCACGGGGACAGGATCCAGCCTCGACTCAGGGGCAGACATGGGCCTGAGAGATGGGGTCTCCTCCCCCAGCAGAACCCCACACACAAGCAGCGGTCCCTCGTTCCGGGGGGAGGGACGCCCAAGTCACACCCTGAGGGAATGTGCCCCGGCTTCGGGTCGCCCAGCCTCTCTGCTCTGTACCCCCTCGGAGGAGGAGCGCCTCGCCGGGCGCGGGGAGCTGGGAACCAGGGGCCGGGGACGGTGCGAGGCCTGCCCGGGGCTGAGCCGTCGTATTGGCTTCTCCCGACCCCGACAGAAAGCAGTTGGCCTGGAAGCTCCGGAGCAGAATGGACTCCGGTCATCGGGGTGGAGACTGCTTTATCTCCAGCTCTCACGGCCTCGGGAGGGCAAGGGCCGGGCAGGCTGCGCGAGGACGCAGGGCTGCTCGGGCTGCGCGGCACGAACGGCGGGTTCCTGTTCCCACGGCTACCAGGCTGTGCACCGCTTCGTGCGCGGCTCCCCCGGCAGGGCCTGCATCTGCCACACGCCGGCGGGTGAGCCTCAGCGTGACCGTGGAGGTGGGACTTTCTGGAAGTCCACAGCAGCCACGGGCAGTACCCGGTGCGCAGCGTCATGACTGTGCTGGTGCCCGCGGGCGCCCGGGCCACCAGTCACGCTCGCTGGCCGCCTGCGAGGCGCGGGCTTCCGGGAACAGCCCGGCCCGGCCGGTGCAGGTGAGAGGCTGCGGGTCCACGGTCCAGACCGACCGGCAGACGCGCCAGGCTCCCCCAGCCAGTGCTCGTGCGGCCGACGCGGGACCTGCAGCCCGTGCCCAGCGGTGGTGGCGGAGAGAGGCAGCTCGGGCCCGGTAGGGGAGAAGTCCCCGCGCCCATGCAGGCTGCTCCGTCGACGGCGCAGGCCCCTCGGCGCCCCGGGGCCCTCGGCTGCCGGCTTACTGTAGATGGACGACGGCCTGCTGCTGACGGAAACAGACGCTGTACCACCCGGCGCCAGGACCCCGTCAGTTTCTCCCAAACGTCACAGGCGTGCAGAGGGGCCGGGAAGCCCCGGCGGAGGGCCAGACTCTGGGGCGGGCACACGGTCGTCCTGCCGGGAGGAGGGGCGGCGCCTCCCACAGCAGGACCGTGCGCCCTGGCTGTGCCGGGAGGGCCGGGCAGGCGTCTGTGTGCCGGGGCCACCCTCCCTCCACTACTCTCTCCAGGTCAGGTGGTGTCCCCCCTCCAGCTCTGTTCTTTAGATTTGCTTGTTGTTTGCATTTCCGTACTCGTTTTAGGCTCCTCTGGTCAACGTGTACAATACAAGTCTGCTGCGGTTTTGGTTAGGGTTGCACTGAGCTCCTAGGTCCATCGTAACAACACGGGGTCCAGAGAACGATTCTGCACTGTCTTTTAGTTTATAAATACAGTTATATTTATCCCTAAGTGTTTCATGTTTTGATGGTATTGTAAAAGGTTTGTCGCTAGTATGTCGAAGCAGTTCATTTTTTGTGTATTGATCTCTTATTTTGCAAGCTTAGTAACCTCATGTATTGGTTCTAGTAGCTTTTTAATATATTTGATTGGATTTCCTACACAGACCATGATGTTGTCTGTGAGTAAAGACAGTTGCACTTCTACCTGTCCAAACTGGATGCTTTTGTTTCTTTTTCTCACCTTATTTCCTGGCTAAAGCCTCCAGAATGATGCTGAGCAAGAGTGATGAGCGTGAGCATCCTTGTTCACAACTGGAGGGCGAGCGTTGGATCTCAGGCCGTTGAGTCTGGTGTGAGCCGTGGGTTACCCCCAGCACCATGTGTCACGCTGAGGAAGTTCCCTTCCGATCCTGGTGTGCTGGGAATTGTTTGGAGGAATGCATGGAGGCTTGGGTCCCTGCTTTTTTTCATCTGTTGAGATCATCGTTTGGCTTTTCTTCTTCACTTTGTTAATACATGGAATTACTGTGATTGATTTTCTAATGGACAACCAGCCTTGCCTTTCTGGGATAGACCCCACTTGGTCATGTGTCATCCTCTGTGTCTGTTACTGGACACACAGTGCTTACTGTTTGTTTCACCGGGGACGCCACCCAGCCTTGGAGAGTTTTTTGAGAGGTTTTCCGTAGCGGATGCAGGAGAGTTCAGGCTATCCATCTCCTTTGTGGTGAGTTTTGTTAGTTTGTGTCTTGCAGAGAATTGGCCCATGTACACGGTTGCTCGTCATGTTCCCTGTTGTCTTTCCGACATCGGTGGGACCCAGTGCCGTCACTCCTGTGTTCCGTGACACCGTCAAGTGTCTTCTCCATTTTATCCCTAATTAGCGTGGCCAGAGTGTGTCAGCTTCGTTAATCTTCTCAGACCACTTTGGGTTGTGTTTTTTCTGTTGTTTTTCTGCTATTTCATTGATTTCTGCTTTGATCTTTGTTTCCTGTCTTCTCATGTAGGGTCTAATTTGCCCTTTTTATTTTAGTTTCTTAAGGTGGAAGCTAAAGTCATTGATTGAGTGCTTGCTTCTTTTCTCATGTAGACATTTAGTGCTAAAATTTTACCCCAAGTTCTTCTTTGGTGATTCCACAAATTCTGGTATTTTGTTCTTATCTTCATTCAGTTCAAATTACTTAGTGGTTTCCCTTTTGTTTCCTTCTTTGGCCCAGAGGTTTCTTAAAAGTAGGTTACTAAGTTCCCAAATATTGTGAAAATTTCCAGATACCTTTCTGTTATTAGTTTCTGACTTAATTTCATTGTGGTCAGAGAACATACTTTGCATGACATGAATCCCTTTAAAGTCACTGAAATGTGTTTTAAGGTCCAAAATGTTGTCTGTCTAGGTAAATGTACTTGAAAATAATGTGTATTCTGCCAGAGGGTGTGCTATAAACATCAGTTATGTCGAGTTCTTTGATAATATTGTCAAATCTCTTATCTTCCATCTATCAAAATCTTGCCAGTTTTCTATGTTTTCTATCAATTAAAGAGTGACAGGTGTTGACATCTCTGACTGTAATTCTGGATTTGCCTGTTCCTTTTTGTATTTCTGTCATTTCTTACTCCATGTATAAATTAGTCCCTTCATCATTTCGAAACGACCTTTATCCCCGGTGATACTCTTTGCTCTGAAATCCACCCCGTCTGATGTCTGCGCAGCCACAGGATTCTGGCTAATGTGCGTACGGCAGATCTTCTTCGTCCTTTTACTTTTGAGCTACTCGTGCCCTCATGTTTGCAGTGTGTTTCTTACGAGCCACTTGTGGCTTCTGTGTCCAGTCTGCAGTCCCGGCCTTTCTGCCAGGCTCTTTAGACCATTCACGTCTACCGATTCCTGCTCCGACTAGGTTCGAGCGCGTCAGCTCACTGTTCTCTTTGTGCCTTGACCTTTGCACCTCTCTCTCTGCCTTCCTCTGGACTAGCTGAACATTTTATACGAGTTCTTGTATCCCTTTCTCTGACTTACTGTCTATAATTCTTTGTGTTACTGTGCGGGCTGCTACGGGATGTCACGTGCGTCTTATCTCAGCCTGCACGTGACGTGGGCGTGAGAACCCCATCGAGCCCACCCTGTCTGCGTGCACCCCGCCGACCCGGCTCCCGCCTTCCTGCCGAGTCCGCCCCTTGAAACACACTCGGCACACGTCCAGTGAGCCTCAGCACACACTGTGACGATTGCCGTGTGAGCGCCCAGTCGTCCTTCGGAGAGATTTAAGTGACGCGCAGATGTTGTCACGTGTCATTCGCTGAAGGGACAAGGCCCAATCTCTCCTTTCCGCGTGAACCCGTATTTTCAGCTTCCTCATCCTGAGGCCGTTCTCACGTTCTGAACGACATTCGGGTGGAATTCCGGGTTCCCTGGTTTTGGGTTTGTTGTTCTTCCCGCACTCCTCAGGTGTTGCTCCCGCGCGACGCGTCCGTGGCGCCCCCGTCCTTGCGCCTCTGTGTTCGTGTGTCTGGTTTCCTCTGACTGTTTTCAGGATGTTGGTTTATCAGTTATGATGCGCTTCGGTGTCATTTCCTTCACTTCCCTTCTGTGCTTGGGGTTCATCGGACTTCTCGGATCTGCCATGTTAATAGTTTTCGTCACGTTTCAGGTGTTTGGGGCCGTTCTTTTTCGAGGATATTTTTTCCGTCCTCCTGTGTCAGCCGTCTGTCACAGAACGAGCATGGTGGCGGGTGGCTCTCGAAGGTCCACACTGCAGCCACCTTGAGTCTCCTGGGGAGGCACTGGCTCCCAAGCTCGCTCACATGGGTGTGGGCGAGGCTCAGTTCCTCGCGGGCCCTTGGCCAGAGGCCCCCTTCCGTTCCCCGTCACGTGGACAGCTCACGACGTGGCAGCTCGCTTCATCAGTCTGTTGTAACATGAGTGAGTTAACGTCCAAGGTGGGAGCACAGACACACTGAGGGGAGTCAGCTCAGAGAGGTGAGGTGAGGTGCCACGGGCACACAGCGAGTGGGAGGGACGACCACAACTGGAGCTCCGGTGTCCAGCTGGGTCACTGCCGTTCCTGCAGCCAGTCTGCAGACCATTGGGTTGCCCCGTGAGCTCCACACAGTCGCTCCGCATGGCCCAGCTGGTCTGGATGGGAGAGATGAGGGGCTTCCTACGGGTCTGCGGCATTGCACTTGAGGGCCGCTGGGGGACACGTGGTCCAGCCCATCTGACCCAGGCTCTCCAGAACACCGGGCCTTCAGAGCCCTCCCGTGGCTCCTTGCACTCAGCCCCCAGCCCCCACAGTTCTCCCCACCTTCCTCCCATGACCGTGTCTGTGTCCCAGGACTCCCTGCACATTCCCACCCCCCCGGGGGTCCTGTCTGTGTGCAGGGCCGGGAAGGAGGCCTGGGCCAGGAGTGGAGAAGCCGGGGGGAGCCAGGCCCTGCACCCACGACCTATGATGGACGAGGCTGCTGGAAGGGACCCTGGGTCCTCATGCCCGTGGGCGCCCTCCTGCCCCTCCCTCGCAGGCTGCAGGAACAGCTGCATAAACTGGAGCGCCGTAGGAAAGACGCAGTGCTGTATAAATAGAATAATAATAATAACTGTGGGCTTGAGATGGATCTGCAACTGTGGGGGCGCCTGGCCTCGCCCTCCCCGCAAATCACACTTGAGAGAGGTCGCCCCTCGCCGGGCGGTAATTCCAGCAACGCCGGTATAATTAGAACGTGCAGCATTGAGACGTTTTCTCGGCACAATTAAGCAGGGATAATTGGGCGAGCTGTTTCCCTGCGTGCTGGACATGCTCTTTGCCAGCACGTTCTTTGGAACTTCATGCCGGGACAGCCTCCTCAGCATTCTGTCCAGCTTGTCCTGACCCACTTGCCACCGTGTCTCTCTGCCTGTTGGTTCACGCGGCGGCATCTGCCCAGGCCTGCCCACGTAGGCGGTCCCGAGGAGAACAGCCATGCACCGGAGCCGGGGGCCTGCAGGGCGTTCTGGGGGCCCCCTGGGCGGCAGCGGCGGGAAGGTCCTCCACACCCAGCCTGGCCTCGAGGGTGCGGGGGCAGTCGCAGTGGACAGAGAGGGAGACCACGCCCACGGGGTGGCCGGTGGCCTGGGGGGGCCGGGCGTCGGGGTCGGGGGCTGGGACGGTCTTCTAGGCAGTAGGAGCAGCTGTGTGTAGGCGGAAAACCGTCCTAGTGGCCAGCATGGACGAGGCATCCCGCCTCCCCACGCAGAGCACAGGTGGGCCAGGCAGTGTGGCGACTGGCACCACGCCCTGTGGCCTCGAGGCCCAGAGCACCTTGGGGCAGGGAGCATCTGGCCTCTGCGCGTGCCCACAGGCGGGGTGCTTGGAGGGGGGCAGCCAGGTGCCCCTCCAGGGCCGAGCTCACGCTCGCCCTACAGACCAGCAGGCGGCGACAGGTGCCGTGGCGGGTGTCCCCACCACAGCTGGGTCTCGCACAGGCCCCGGGCCCCAGCCGGCCGGTGAGCCCACACACGGGCACGTGTCTGTGGCAGGGAAGGTGTGTGCTTATTCACCTGTTCTCGGAACTCCTCAGCTCCCGTAGATGTCATTTGACAGGACTTCTGATTACAGATAGAATGTGCAGTCACAGAAAAACCTGGGAAGTGCAGAAAACCGTGAGGGGCCACGTTTCATCTGCACTCTCTGAGCTAACCACGGTTACGTTTCATTGTTTATGTGCCCTTTCTCTGGGTGTGAGTGTGAACAAGGGTGAGCGTGATCCACCGCAGTGCACGCTCGCGGGGCTTTCTCCAGCACGGAAGTTCAAGGTGGTTTCCTGACGACGTGGTGAGGCCGCTCTCCCCAGATCACCTGTGAGCGCGTGACAGCTCTAAGGATGCGTCAGACTCTCAGCTGGAGAAACCCAGATTCTCTGTGAAGCGGGGAGCACTTTCATATCCTCACAGCCTGCTCAGTGCAGAGACTCTCCTCCGGCGGCTCTGAGAGCAGGTGTGTGCGTGCAGCCCAGGTGCACGGGCCTGGTCCCCGGCGGGGGAGGCCCATCCTCTCACGGTGGAAGACCTGTCCCCGTGGACTGGGCTCCAGCGGGTCTCCGCTGGGTGCGTCCCCTCGAGCCAGGAGCTCTCACACACCCGAGCTCTTTGTCTCCTCAGCCATGCCCGGTGTGCACGCAGGACCCGAGGTTTGCCAGAGTGCCCAGGGTCGCACGGCTTCCAGGTGTGAAGCCACGGTCAGAAGCTAGGTCTGACCAACCGCAGGGCCCGGATGTTGGACCTCTGCCCCTGGGCCGGCACCCAGAGGAGGCTGCCAGGTGGAGGGGTCAGCAGAGAGGCGTTGGGCAGGTAGCGTCTGAGTGTGGGGATGCTGTTTACCCGCCAAGGCCCGGGGTGCATGTGAGTGGTGGCAGGGAGGGGTGCGGGCAGGAGCACTGAGCACTCTCGGTGCACGCTGGCCCATGGTGCCCGCCCTGCGTTGTCCCCGCATAGCCCCCCTGCCCCCGCTGAAGTGGACAGCACACAGCGTCCCCAGGCTCCCGTGCCTCCCCACCCTCCCTCCTACAGGACGGCCCCGGGGGCAGCGCCGAGGACACGGCCGACATGGGAACGGCCAGGTTTCATGGCAAGCAGGGCCGCCTGGAGCTGTGTCCAGTGAGGTGCCTGCTGCCCACGGATCTGAACATGAGTCTTCATGCCGCTGACCACAGCCACCGATGAGCCTGCCTCCCCCGGGCCTTGCAGCCACGAGCTTCCACCTGGAGCCGGTGGGGGAGCGGAGAGCTGGCCCCCGGGCATCTGAGCGCGTGTGGGCGAGGTGAGGCCGCAGGGCCGCGTGGGGCGGCTGTCCGTGCCTCGCCCACCGCCCTGTGCTGACCGCGGCCGCCTCGTGCCCGCACGTCCTGGGAGTGAAGCAGAGACAGCATCAGAGAGTCACAGAGATAAACGGGCTGTTGCAGCCGTGGCCGGTGCTGTGCAGGAAGGCCCGGCTCAGCGACAGGGCCGCCCCCGCTGCGCCTGGCCTTGCAGGAAGGGCCAGGGCACGGGAGTGCCAGCCCTGGGCCACTCGTGCAGCCCACAGTACCTCCTCCCAGGCGGGCCTGTCCCCCTGCCCTCGGGCCTGTCGGGAGCTAGCGGTGGGCGTGTGCCTGGGGCCCGTCCCACTTGTCCGCCCCTGTTCTGTTCTATGGGTTGTGCTTTTGGGGTCAAGTCTGAGAATTCTTTGCCTGGTTTCATCCTGAAATGGTTCTTCTCTGGGTTTTAAGTTTTTTTTTTTTTTAATGTCTTATGTTTAAGTCCCTGATAGATTTTGAGTTATATTTTGCATGAGGTGTGAGGTTTAAGTCAGAATTCTTTTTTGTCGGCTTAACTAGGAATGTCTAGCTGCTCCAGAACCATCTGTGAAGAGGCCAGCCTCCTCCCTCCGTGGGACGGATCCTGCGCTTGGCTTGAAAGGGTGGATTGGGGTTGTTTGTGCGGCTGTCTTTCGATGTCACTGATGGGCCTGTGCCGCCCCCAGAACCAGGACCTTGCTGTCCGCTCCGCGAGCTGGCTGCATGCGCCGCTCCCAGCCTGCTGAGGGTTTTCGTCAGAGGGGCTTTCCTGGGGCCCCTCCCCGGCCTGTTGTCCCGGCGGCTCACCCTGGCTGGTTCTCCAGCGTCGCACCAGCCTCACGCAGAAATGAGGTGCCCTTGGTCTGGGTGTAGTAATCTGTTTTATACGTTGCCGGATTAGATTGGCTGAAATCTGTGGAGGGTTTTTGCACGTTCTGGACTTTGTGTCTCTGCCGTGCGTGTTGGTATCGGGGAAAATGCTTCTGCACAGGGAAGTGTTCCCTCTGCTCTGTTTTCTGGAAGGGATTGTGTAAAATGGGTATTAATTCTCGTTTGAATATCTGATAACATTCTCCAGTGAAACCATCTGGGGCTGAAGATTTGTTTTTGAGGAGCTTCTTAATTACGAACTTGGTTTTCCTAATGGCTATAGGACTACTCAGGTTATCTACTTCATCTTGACTGAGCTTTGCTGCTCCATGGTTTTCAACGGATTGCTCCGTGCCCAGCTGTCAGATTTATGGGCATAAACGTTTTTTTGTAGTGTTTTCTTATTATTTTTGTAACAGCTCCAGGATCTCATTTCTGATATTGGCAACTTCTGTATTTTCCTATCTCTCTCAGTTTTTTGGGGTTTTTTGTTTTGTTTTTTGTTTTTTGCTGCTTTTCAAAGGACCAGCCTCTCATTTCAGTAGCTCTCTCTCCTGTTTTCAATTCTGTTTATTCCCCCTTGATCTGGACCCTTCCCTTGTTTCTCTGGTCTCTCGAGGTAGAGCCTCAACGCTTGGCAGGGCCACCCCTCCTCTCTAGCAGGGCACCCAGCGCTCCCTGTCCCCCGTGGCTCTGCCCGGTGCACCCCGCAAGTGCGTTTCATCTCACTCGACCCACAGGTCATGGAAGTGTGCTGCATGACCTCTCGTGTCTCTCTGAGGTTTCTGAGTCACTGTGATGTGTGCCGCCATCTGTTTTCAGACCCGAGATGCTCGGGGCCGTCTTGTGTTTCCCTCTGGGAGGTGATGGACCCTTGTCATGACGAGGTGCGATGCTACCATCTCGCAGAAACGATACTCAGCTCCCCGTGTCCTGAGAGAGTAGCGTTTCCGCTCCCTGTTTTATAATTCTGTTGCATTGTGCACATCTCGTCTGTTGAGATCAGGACTTGAGGACCCACACCTTGCAGTGGGTTAATCTCTGGATTCCTCCTGTTTCTTCACTTATGGGATTGTCTTCAGTGCCCTCGCAAAAGGTGATCTTGCACTTGGTGGGCATCCCCTCATGCTTATGCAAGCCTCACCACCCCCTGCAGTTGGGGGACTCGGGAGGGGACCGCCGACGGGGAGCTCTTGTCTCTGCTTTCGGGGGGCAGTTCCCTACTCAGGGCATCTCACAAGAGGAGTGTCACAAAGCACCTGCCAGCTGGGACGCCGCAGGCTTGAGGGGCGGCCAGATGCATTTAATAAGCCCCCTTGGAGCCAGGCATTCCTGTAAGCACCGCACACTTCTCTTACGCCGACCCGCAGCGGCAGAGCACCCCTGCCCGCGATGCCCCCGGCGCCCCTGCACTGGCCCCTCTCCACGATGCACGCCGCGGCAGGCAGACCTCACTGAGGTCTGGGCCGAACCCTTCGAGGGAGGCCCGGCTCTGCCGTCGGAGGGAGAAGGAGGCCCCGAGGCGAGGCCTGGCTGAGGCCTGGGCCGCCGGGGCGCCTGACGGCCAGCTGGTGGGCAGCGCAGGCCGCATTGTGGTGCCCGCCGGCCACACCGCAGCCTGTCACTCCCAGACGCTGGGGCAGAGGAGGCAAAGACCAGCCGTCAGCCCATAAGTATTTCCAGCCACAGCCAACACGTCTTACTGGGCAATTTGCTTCTTAAAAAATTGCTCTCTAATTTTAAGTGAACAGCCCCTAATTAGAGTGATTTACAAGGTACCTGGGGACCGGGTGGTATCTGAACACGACAGAGCCTAGCAGAGACTGATCAGCACTGCGTAGTTCGGGGGCACGTTCTGGCAGCCGCACGATGTCCACACCACCTCGGGCGAGGACCCGGCCCCGGCCCCTCCGACGACGGAACCGGCAGGCGTGGCCAGTGGTAGCTGGCCGGTCGCAAGCCCTCGGCTTTGCCTTGATGTGGGTTGAGATGAGAACGTGGCCCTGGTCACGCCTCCTTCCAGCCTGCCCCCGGCCCGGTGTCGCTGTGTCCGTGGCGTCCTGGCGCATCCGGGATGGGCCTCACGCTGGCTGGTCTTCAGTTGTGCTGTTCCTCGAGACAGGGCTTCGGGGCTGCAGCCGCGAGGGACGTGTGATGCGTGTAAACAAAGCACGGTCAGGGCCCCGCAGCCCACGGGGATCTGGGGAGGCACGCGGAGAACGCCGTTCTTACGCCCGAGCTGCCGGAAGACCACCTCCCATCCCAGGTGGGCAGCGGTCCTGGCCAGGGCCCCAGTGCAGTGGGCAGGGGTCCCCAGTTTAGGGGACGGCTGTCCCTCAGCCGCCGAGCCAAGAGCGTGCATGGCCTCCCTCACCGCCCCCCTGCCACAGCTGCAGAGAATCAGCCCTCCTGACATTTAGGGGAAGAAATTCAGAATTGAGCAGAAGGCAGAAATGAAAGGATTTTCTTGGTAAAAGGTCAGAGTGGTTTCTCTTACTTTTGTTTAAAAATGGTTTGTGTTGAACTATGAAAAGGCTAAATGTAGGAGCGGACGAGGGAACAGGGTCAGCTGCTCGGGGAGGGGTGGGCGCCTAGGGAGGCGGCAGGGGAGCGTCTGGGCTGTGAACCAGACGGGGAGGTGGACAGCGCCGGCACCCTGAGCTCTAACAGCTACTCAGGGCTCATGGGGCGCGCCATCGGAGGGGACACCAGGCAGAGCCGGCTCCAGCTCTGGGGTCACAGAGGGCGCCCGCCTGCCCCTCGGGGGCAGCTCGGGGCCTGGAACATGGGGGCCCACACCTGCCAGGCTGGGCCGGGTCTGAGGCCCGCGGTGTGCAGGGGTGAGCGGGCAGCCCGCTGCAGCTGCTGGGGGAGGGTGGCGCCCGTGTATCTGCTGCGTCCCGAGCTAATGCTGGGACTTCTCCGCGCCCTTGCTGTTCTGCTTGCTCTGGATCAGTGACCACGTGCGAGTGCGGTGGTCTGTGCTTAGCACGTGTTCGAGGCGCATCTGTGGCAGCGGGGCTCAGAGCCTCATTCTTTTGGTGGCCGAGTCCTATCCCGTTGGGGGCACCCCACATTTCGTTCACCTCTCCTCCGCTGACGGTGTTCCCGCTTCTTGGCCCTTAGAAATGGGAGTGCTTGTGGCCGGGCGTCTGTGTGGACCGAGGCTCCAGTCCTCACTGTGCACCCAGGGCCGCACCTGCCCGGTCGTGTGTGTAACCTCGAGGAGCCGTCAGAATGTTCTCACCGGTGGGGGCGCCACTTCCATTCCAGCAGCCGTGCGCAGGCCCTGCCACTCCGCGTCCTCGCCAGCACTGCCGCCCACCGTGGACCGTGGCCATGGCCGTGCTCGTGGACCGTGGCCGTGCTCGTGGCTGTGGTTCCGACTTGCCCTTCCCTGCACGCTGGTGATGCCGCACGGGGTTTCACGTGCTCGTCGGACACCTGCGCGCGTTCTCTGGACAAACACTCGTTAGGATCATTTGCCTCCGTTGTAATTGGGGTGTTCGTCGTGCAGAGGCCGTGGACGCGGACCCCGTGAGCCACGCGGGCTGAGAGCGAGTGTCCTGCAGGCGGGAGCAGTGGGCCACGGGCCAGCCCCGGACAGCCGCCGGCGGTCGTCGGCTCTCTGCGCGCCGTCCGAGGGTCTTGGTACAACCGGTGCCCCCGAGGCGGCACCAGGGAGCGGGCGGGTTGGGTCCCTGCGGAGAAGCCTTTTCTGGTGAGAGCTGTCCAGGAAGGGGGGTCCTCCGTCACCAGGAGTGGGGACTCTCCAGACTGGGGGGCAGCGTGGTCCCCAGCCCGTCCCTGGGCTGACCAGGTTGCATGTGCAGAGTGGGAGGGAAGTTGTTTTTTGGGGGTGCTGACCCTCAGTGACCCCACTCAGCTCCTGACACCCCTTAGGCTGCCCCGCCAGTGCCGCCCACCTCACTGAATGGGGTTCAAGGGCCACAGGCTTCTGTCTCACAAACACCCCCGTCTTCCCTGGCCCGTGCCCCCAGCTCACCCGGCAGGCAAGAGCCCTGAACGCTCCCCCACCCCTGCTGGAGACGTTCCCAGGGGCCAGCATGGGCCCCAGGCGTTCCTACTCACCCGGCTCAGCCCACTGGCAGGTGCGGCCCATGTCAGGCGGGCAGGGTGCAGTCTGGGCTCAGGCAGCCTCCCCCCGCTTCTGGGAGTCTCTCGGGCACTGTGAGCCCCGTGTCTAAGTGCTCAGGCAGCCTCGGGCCTCGTCCGCGCCCCCAGCTCAGAACCCCTGGCTGTCCTCCACCCCCTCCCCAGGAGCACCTGGCCCTGTGGCCCAGGCCCAGCTCTGCCCAGACCTGCCCTGAGACCCAGGGCAGGCCCCAGCTCCCGGGGCCTTGGTCTCCCCATTTGCACATGAGGGGACAGCCACCTGGTTTTGGGGAGCCCTGCCCTTGGTCCCACACAGTGCTTGGAGCTGAGGCATTTGGAGGTTTGTCTCCATCTCCATGGGATAGACTCGTCTTCCTCCATGGCCTCCCCAGGCCCTGAAGCCGGGACCACACCCCCACTTTGTGCTCTCCAGGACTGCCCAGCCCCCCGGCACCCCACAGCCCTTTCCTGCAGGCCAGCAGAACTCCAGATTCCTGCTCCCTCACTGCACAGACAGGGAAACTGAGGCCCAGAGGTGCATTTTCAGCAAGGCCTACTGAGCGGGGTTAAGCCCAGCAGTGCTGCCAGTGGGAACCCCCTCCTTTCCGTGGCCAACGCGGTGTGACGGGGAAGAAATGGATGTGAACTTGAGTAGCAGCCCCGTGCCCCGCCTGGATGGGAGACACCTCCCGGGGTGGGGTGTCGGACCCCCACCCCAGAGCGCCTCGCAGCCTTCCAGCGCTGTTGGGGAGCGTGCAGGCCACCATCCTCGTGGTGGCTGGGGTCTGAGGATAGGGAAGGCCGGATGGGCCAACCGGGAGGAGCTGTGTTTTAGATTCCAGAAACGTGGGTGAGACCCCCGCCCGCTGGGAAGGGGAGACGCCCGGCCTTGCTGGGCATGGGGGCAGCGCCGTGCCTGTCTGGCCCCCACCCGCACCGACCCTCCAGGGGCAGCTTGGCCCAGCGCTCGTGGGGCAGGGTGTCCGCGGCTCCCCCTGGGGGAGGGGATGGGGCACCCCCAGGCCACCACCGCGCTGACCGCTGTCCTCCCTGTCTCCCGCCCACCTCGCAGGCCACGGGACCCTCGGGCGCCAAGATGCAGCTGCTGGAGACGGCGTTCTCACACTCGGTGCGGGAGCTCATCGAGCTGCACCTGCTGCGCCAGGACAGCATCCCGGCCTTCCTCAGCGCCCTCACCCTCGAGCTCTTCAGCCGCCAGACCGTGGCCTAGCCTGCAGCCGTGCGCCCCGGCGGCGGCCGCACCTCAGCTCCACGGTGCACGTGGGCAGCCGCCCCCATGCACGCAGCCCGGCCCGGGCCGCATGCTGCCCCCTCTGCCCAGGACCCCTGCGAGCTGCCCGGGGGCCCAGCTGCCCAGGGGCCGCCCGCTCTGCAGGGCAGGGGCGCCGCCCTCCTCCTTCCCCAGGATGTGCGGTGCTGCTGCTCTGGCCCGAGGCCTGGGGGCCGAGCCGTCCCAGCCCGCTTCCAGTCCCCGCCCCGGCGTGGGCCCCCACCCAAGCACCGCTCAAACCCAGCCGTGTCGGGGGGCTGCCAGCCAACGTCCCTGCTCCCCCTGAAATAAATTTTGCTCCTCGGCCACCCTGCCCGGCTCGCTGTGTGTGTCTGAGCTGACAGGCTCACTCTGCCGACCCTCCGTTTGGCCCCAGGACAGCCCCTGGACACCAGGGGACAGTGGGTGGCGGCCCAGCGGCCACCATCACCAGCAGAGGAAAGGGAGGAGGTGCTCAGGTGGAGCAGAGAGGTGAAGGCACCTCCCCGACTCCAGACGGGTCGCCCGCCTGCCAAATGGACCGATCTGCTGCCTCGGAGGCCGGCCAGGGAGGCGGCTCCGAGCACCCCCACATAAGTGCTGGCGGCAAGGACTGGCTGGGCCTGCCATGGGGGTGGGGATCTCCCGAAACCCCAGGCCCCATGGGAGAGGCCAGCGGTTCCACAGTCCCACCCTCCTTGGTTTGGTGCCCTCAGGACGAGCAGCGTGCACACAGCCGGGCATTCAGGGCTGAGGTTCCTGCAGGCCAGGCTGGGGGCACGGGGACGGGGGCTGCCTGCATGGGAAGGGGCCCGCATTGCACATGCAGGAGGGACTTCGGCCTCTGTGCTCATAGCTCGGGGCCCGAGGGGGGCTGCTGACCGGGGGCCTAGGAGCTCGGGATGCCTGGGGTGGTGGTCTGCACCCCCCGCCCCCCGCACGGGAGGTTGGGGGACAGAAGACGGATTGCCTGGGGTGGGAGGCCAGAGCCCCACCTCATTGACATGCGCAGCTCCGCACGCCAGGCCTGTCACCAGTCATGGGGAAAATGAGTGCTGACGTCGGCGGCCCCCTGCGTCTGCATGGGTGGTGCCAGCCCGTGGCCGGGCAGCCTCACCGCGGGCGCGGAGGTCACGTCGTGCAGTGAGCCCGCTATCTGAGCCCGGCAGAGCTGGGGGAGCAGCTCAGCGAGCTGGCTGTGCCAGCAGTGGTCCCGAGGCCCCTGGCGGTGGGGGGTGGGGCCGGCCTAGGTCCGCCTGCTCCCTAGAGCCCAGGGAGAGCGTGCCCTGCGTGTCACCTCCAGGCGCACACCCTGGGGGGCTCCGGCTACACCCCCCACACCCTGACCCCCCAACCCCCACATCCCCGAGCCCCCACGCCCAGCAAAGCTGAATGAGGCTGGGGCCGCTCCGCTCCGGAGCTTGGACCGTGGACGTGTGCCTCAGAGACAGGGCCTGGCCAGGCCCCGGGGCCACCACCAAGGTCAGCCGCAGGGCCACCAGGCTCTCCTGCTAGGACCCCGAGTCCTCTGGCTCCTTTGATATCAGTACGGCTGGGGTCGGGGGGACCTTTGCTGTTTCCACTCCGCAGATGAGAAAACAGGCCTGGTGTGGTCAAGTGGCTTCCAGGGCCGTGAGCCAGTTGGCACGGGGACTCTGGCCCAGCGCAGGGGGCTTTCTGCCCTCCACAGCCTGAGGTGAGCTCAGGGGTCCCAGCACCAGGTGCTGCGAGCCCCCAGCGTGCTCGCGTCCTGTCTCACGGACGGCACTCAAAACCCCGCTCCCTGTGTTAGAGCCAGGAGAGCCCCCAGAGGAGCTCCTTGCGGGGAATGGGGAGGAAGCTCCTGGGGGTGCAGGCTTCAGAGTGGACTCGTCCACGCAGACCATCGTGAGCAGACGTTGTGTGTCAGGCTTGGTTCTGGGCGCCGGGAACACATCGGCCTGAGCCGAGTGCCTGATCTCGTCCCGCACCGTCAGAAGCCTTCAGGGAGGCGTGGGTGGGGTGGGGCTGAGACCCTTGTGCGCGTGCAGGTCTATCCACACGGGCCCGCAGACAGCCACTGTCCAGGGCGGTGGGAGGGGGGCTGGTTCTTGCCGAGATGGCTTAGGAAGTGGGGTCCAGCTGGGCCCCGGCAGCAGGTGGGACCTCGAGGGACAGGCCGGAAGGCCAGGGGAGTCCTGGCTGGTGGGCCATGACAGCTCTTCACCTCTGCCCAGTGGGCGACAGGGAACAGTGAGCACCAGGGCCCGGGGTCCCGGTGGGATGCCCCCCAAAGGGTACTGTTGGTTACAATGCCAACCTGGGCAAGAGAGGAATGTTCTGGAAGGATTTGGGTCGGGGCTGAGGAATTGGGCTGCATCGTGCCACAGTTCCTGCTCCCACTGGTGGACACATGGCCCCGTGGCCACCACCTACCCACTGCCCGACACGCCATGAGGCCCCCCCAGCTGCAGGACTCCAATACCATCTCTGTCTGGGATTCCTGACCCGTCCCCGAGGCTTTCGTCACCTCTCCAGTTAGGGTGCCGGCTAGCTCTTGGATCGGTGGAGCCTGGGCCGCCCGCCCGCCATCCCCGCTTCTGTAGGAGGGCAGGGTGGGGGCCAGGCAGCTAAAACCCAGCCAAGGCCCTCCCTCGGGTCCAGACGCCCAGACGTGGGCCTCGTCCCTGCCACGGCCCCCAACTTCCTCGCTCCACAGAGAGAGGGTCTCCAAGGCCCCTTCCAGCTGGAGAGCCCACTGGGGCCTGGCCCACCCACCCAGCGCCGACACAGGGCCAGCCGGCGGTGGACGGTCCCTGTGTTCCATGGCGGGGTTTTCCTCTCCAGAAGAAGCGTGCAGGTGCGGGTGAGGCCCGCCCTCCCGGGTGGGACGGGCAGCAGGTCCCCACCAGCACCCCCAGCCCCGGGCTGACTCAGGCACCTGCTGCTGGAGTCGGTCCAGGCCCCTTGGGGCCGCCCGCCCAGGGAGCCAGGGAGGTGCAGACAGCGCACGAAAGTTCTGGTTCTTTCTGGCAGATCCCTACTTCTGCCAACTCATTAGTGGGCACCCGATGCTAAATGGTTCTTAAGTCACTAATGACTAATTTTAAGGGATTAGTGCCACAGCGATAAACTCTAATTGCCAGGATGTAACAGGATTTGAGTGCGGCAGGGCTCCTTCCAGCTTCCCGGAGGCTCCGGGGAGGACAGCGCCGCCTGCTGGGGCCTCTGCGGGACCCCCACCCCCACCCGCACCCAGCCTGGCGCTGCAACCGCGTGCGTGCATGGGGACCCACAGCAGCAGCCCCGGGAGCCGTTAGAGGCGCAGGTTCCCTGGGCCTGTCTGGACCAACCCAGTCGGAATCTGCATTGGACCCGAGGCTGCGAAGCCCGCAGACTTCCCTCCCGCCTGCGAGTTCCTCCCGGTCCCGTAGTGGCGCTGGGTCCAGAAAGGGCAGGGACCTGCCTCGGGTCATGTGCCCAGCCCTCCCGACCAGGTTCCGCGAGACCCCAGCTCCTGGGTCCAACTTGGCCCATTTCCCTCACGGTTAAACGTCAGCAGGACGCCAGAGCCAAGCAAGTCCAGGCGTGTGGACATACGGGACTGCGTGTCCATGCACGCCTCTGTGTGTGCGCCTTTGCACGTACGTGCCTGTGTGCACGTGTGTGCGTGTGCTGTGTCCGTGCGTGCGCTCACAGTGAGGACACCTGGCTTGTCCAAACTGCTTCCCTTCCTGCTCCAGACCAGAGAGGGGCAGGGCCTTGCCCCAAATCACACAGCACGGGGGCCGGTGATGGAGCGCGGGTCCGAGAGCAGCCGCCACTCGCCTTGTTGAACAGATTTTCAATGTAAAGAAAAACCACCCTTCAGCCCGTCCCAGCCCCTTCCGTCCGTGGATGGACGTGCACGCCTAACGTATGGACACACAGAAGTACGCTGGATTCGGGAGGTTTGCACAGTAGCTGCGGATTGTTCTGAAGCCTCGCTGTTCTCACCGAATCGTCTTGGAGGTTTTCCACGGAAGCATCTACTGATGCATTTCACTGGCATTGTGCTGTTGTTCTTCCTAAAACACTTAGGAAGTTTTATTGAAAACAATAATGCACAGAAACACCCGAGTCTCATTTTAAAGTAAAATTGACAGCATTTCTCAGAACGGTCAGAGTTCTCAGCCATTTTGGTCATTTTTTTAAAAACAAAACAAAAGCCAAAACAAACCAAACCAAATTAACAAGTGTGTCTTGCTTGTAAACCTTCTTCTTATGGTTCTGGTCCCCGCTGTATGCACGGCTCCAGATTTCCCAAATGTACCTTTTTTTTTTTTTAAGATTTTATTAATTCATTTGAGACATGGAGATACAGAGACAGAGAGAGAGCACAAGCAGGGAGAGAGGCAGAGGGAGAGGGAGAAGCAGGCTCCCCGCCGAGCAGGGAGCCCGATGTGGGGCTCGATCCCAGGACCCTGAGATCATGACCTGAGCCGAAGGCAGACGCTTAACAACTGAGCCACCCAGGCGCCCCTCAAATGTACCTTTTCAAGAATGAGGGTAGTACTGGGGGGTTTCTAACCTGTGACTGTCTCTGAGACCTGGACTCCTCGGGCGCCTTGGACCCGCCAGTCCCATCGCGTCTTGCCGCCCCGCATCTCACCTGGCCCACCTCTGTGAGGGGCTGAGTTGTGTTCCCCAGATCCACAGGTTCAAGCCCCAGGACCTCGGAACGTGATGTATTTGGAGAAGGGGGTTAAGGTAAAGTGAGGTCACGCGGACTGGGGTCCTAGAAGAGGAGGAGACACGCACAGGGGCACGACCACGCGAGGACACGGAGAACTCGGCGTCTGCACACCACAGAGAGAGGCCTCAGGAGGAACCAGCCCCATGCACACCTTGACCTTGGACTCCCAGCCCCCGGGATGTGGGGGAGAATTTCCGTTTAAGCCCCACCCCCGTGGGATTTGCGGCAGCGACACCGTCATCCCCTGCCCCTGCGCTATTCCTCCTGCGGCCCCTCTCGGCCCCTGGCCTCGTCGTCACGCGTATTTCGTTGACAACACACAGGCGGTACGTACGTCCTCGGCCCCGCGGCACACGCGTTCTCCACCAGGCGCCTGTCTTCTCGGGAACCCACAGAAATAACGCGCAAACCACACACGCGTGCTTTGAACTTGCTCAGTAGCCACATTGAAAAAGTAAGAAGAAACAGGTGAAACTGAGTTTAGAAAATATATTTAAGCCAAGGATTCCAAAATGTCACTTCAACATGTAATCAATATAAATAATTGAGACGTTCATTTTACGGCGCACCGCGTCTGGGCAGCCCAGTGTCGTCTTTTATGCCCACCGCCGGCCTCCACTGGGACAGGACCCTGTCTCGTCCACCGCAGGTCAGTCCAGGCTCACTGTGTGCGTGACACGTGTCAGACTGTCTTCGTCTTTAATTAGTAAGACAAGGGGCTGTCCCAGCAGGTCACCCGGGAGTTCATGGGGACTCAGCAGAGCCAGGAAGCACTGAGCAGCGTCCCCCATGGACAGGGGCCCAGGGCGCCAGGCGGGGGCTCAAGGCGGGTCCTCTCCTTGCAGGACCTCCTCCCCCCGAGCCAGCCGCCCCGCGGAGGCCTGGACGCCAGGTGGCCCTCTGACGCCGTCTCCGCCCCAGCCTGCAGGACTCCCGGCCTCCTTCCCACCGTGAGCCTCAGTCTCCACATCTGGAAAATGGGCTGACGGCCGGGGGCCTGCCCAGAGGGCACCAGGAGCCGCCGGGGCCTGCCCGGCCGCTGCCCCCTCCACCTACCAGGGCTCCCTGTGCGGTCTCGTTAGCATAACACCATAATTAGCTCGATTACCAACAGCCTTCATGACTTTTTCTTTTTTTTTAACCTAAAATGGAAATTAAATTTTGCACAAGGTTTACAGGCTGTTAACGGAATTCACTAATCAAACCCCAACACCAAGTCCTTGAAAATGAGAATTTAAAAAGGTCTGCATTTGCATATTCATGTTTTTAATAGGGTTCAGAAGGTATATTTGCAACTGATGAAAAGGATTAATTAAACCTGATTTGCATTGGTGGCGCATCTTAACCCCTTCAGAGCTGGCCTGTGTGCGGCTGGCCCGGCCTGGGTCCCCAGGGCCGCCGCGCCGGGAGCCGGGCTCTGGGAGCATGGCCCTCGCACCCACAACCCTGGCAGGAGGCAGCAGTGGTGTTTCCTGCTCAAGAAACAAACACGTCCGGGGAATATTTTGTTCTCATTCATACCAGTCATTGTAAGACATTTGGAAAACGTAGGAAGGTCTCGGGAAGAAAAGAACGTACTTACGACTCCGCCGCCTAGGAGTAGTCACTGTGCCTTTGGACGGCGCGCGCGGACCTCTCCCCTCGAGTGTGGGCACGGTGCACACGCGTGGGGCGCGTGCACGCGTGTAGCCGCCCCTCCTCGTTGCAGAGCGCCCACGCATGTTCTGTCTCTCGGGTCCCTTCTGTCGGGACATCGCGGCTTGATTATTTCTTAGCAGGCACCGGGAATGCCGCCGAGGCCGTCCGGGCCACACCGCGACTCGCACCTCCTGCGGAAGCCTGGGGGCTGGTGCAGCCGAGGGCCCGGCTCCCAGCTTACCCTCCCAAGGCGTCATCCCGCGGGTCGGGGGAGAAACGGAGGCCCAGAGAGGCCGGCGGGGCCCTCGCAGGGGCAGCCTGGTGTGGGGGTGCGGGAACGAGGAAGAAGGTAGCCTCTGCCGTGGACTGAACAACCGTTCACTGAGTGTCTGTGTGTTTTTACACTGGTGCCAACCCCACGGGCTTAGCAGCGCCGCCACCAAACCGGGGAGTCGCAGTGCGCCCGCCTGAGGCCCGGGAGCAGCAGGTGCTCTGCCCCTCAGCGCTCGGCGCCCCCCGCCCCCCGCGGGAGTCTGGAGCCGCCGTCCCGGGACGCTGACCCTCATGTCTCCAGAGGCCGGGTGTTGGCAGGGGCGTCGGGCGCGTGCCAACAGCACAGGATCCCCGCCCGGGGCGCACGTGGTCTTTCAGCCCGAGGCACGCTCGGGTCGTAGATGAGTCTGCAAAGCCCCAGACACACGGCGATCCCGTGGAGGAAGAGGGTCCCCCACCTCTTGGGGGTGCTACTTGTCAAGGACGAGGAGGCGCTGTGGGTCTGCAGGGGGCGTGAGCGCTGCCAAGGGGAGCACCGTCCAGGTCCCTAAAGATGGTGGCAGGCGGTGGCCCCCGATGTGGACAAACCACCTCCCTGGCGGGCTTCGCTGGGGTGGACACAGGAAAGACGTGGGTTCAAGAACCCAGATCCTGCAGGCAAGGCTGATGGAGGGCGTGTCTCTCCCTGTGTTTCTGGAAAGTTCTGGCAACCGTGGGAAGGCGTGAGAACAGCAGAGAAGAGGCACCCCGGGCAGCTGGTGTCGGGGTAAGAAACCGTAAGGCTTTTCTCTCACCGAAGGACACCCTGCAGACGGGCCCACTCATCCGGTGGGGCGCAGCTCCGCACCTTTTCACAAAAGCACATGTACCTGCGAGATCTCGGGGACCAGGGGCCAGCACGGCTGGTTTCCGGTGGAGCCTCAGGCCGGCGGTGTCCTCACGGAGGTCAGGGAGGGCTCTCCAGTGTCCCCTCTGTCCCCTCAGTGTGGACACGGTCCTGCGGGGCCGGGGCCCCACCGCCTGCTCTCAACCATCACCACCTCCTGGAGGCCCGTCTCTAGCCACGTTGGGGGTCAGGCCCTCAGCACGAGAATTTGGCGGAGACATAGACACTCAGCCCTTAGCTTGTAGGTTTACCTGGTTGTAAAGGCGCTTCAGGCAATTTAAGCAAATCTGATATATTTAGCTTTTGATTTTAATTAAACATTTAGAAGCATTTGATTAAAGTTTATAATCAATATCTAAATATCTGGGAAATTTTGTTGGTTAATTTTTCTAGTTGGGATTCATTAATTGTGCAAGTGTTTAAATATTTAGGGAAATATGGTTAATAGGTTCATCAGATAAGCAATATTAGACGCCATGCAGAGAGTGGGGAGGCTCCTCTCCCCTGGAGACAGATCCCGCTAGGAGGGGATGGGGTATGGGTGACAGCTCATCCGGGATGGCGACAACCGTCCTCCAAGCACACGGCCCCACGGGGTGGCCGAGGCACAGGGTGGAGCTCGCTTCTCGGCGACAGCGCCCGTCACCTGCATGTTCATCCCCAGCCCCGGGTTCGAGGGGACACGATGTCACACACAGGTCATTGCATGTGATGGGCTGTCCCTCCGAGCACGGCCTCCGACCACCCTGGGCCCAGCAAGGGGCTCCCGGAGCTGCGTTTCTAGCCTGTGACTCATGATGCAGGACAAACTCCAGGGACAGTCGGGAGGCCAGGGAAGGTGCGCTGGGCAGGGCCCGCCCAAGGGGGAAGAGGGCAGGCAGGCGGAGGGAGCCCTGACCCCGCGTCCCAGCTGACGGAACCCGCGGGCGAGCTTCGGAGGAATCGCTGGGGCATCCGGCCAGAAGGTGGACTCCGTACAGAGGAACAGACGGGCGGCAGGTGTCTGCCCTTCAAAACGGGACGCCGAATGTCAGCGCGGCCAGACGCAGATGGATGGGGCTGCCGTCCCACATTCAGAGCAGGTGCACCTGGCAGTGAGGGAAGGGGAAGACCCCGGACCCGCGGGCGCTCAGGGGATGCCGCACCTGCTCAGAAGGTGCACCCACCCCAGGCTCTTCCTCAAACACGCCGTCCAGCCGGCGGAAGGCGCGAGGACGCTGAGAGCTCCGGGATGGGGAGGCCCTGGCGGGAAGCACTGACGGCGGTGTGAGTGAGTGTAGACGCTGCTGTAAGCCCATCTAGTAAGTGGAAGGAAGCCTTAATCACTGATCGGGCCCGGATTGTTCCGGGATGCTTGGGCATAAGAAGTGCTCCACTTCTTCATTGATTCAGTCGTGTGATAGGGGACCCGCTGGGTGAGACTAGGTCATCTGGGGTGTGCCGTGGGGCACGATGGGACCCTCCAGGCCCACCACCCCCGCCCAACGCCGGCACCTGGAGCTGGAGCGCATCCCCAGGGCCGGGCACCGCCGACCTCTGCTGGGGTCACGCACACGTCGCCAGGGCCTGCCTGAACCATCCGTGCCCTGTGGTCATGCCGCTCCCCCGTGGGAACGCTCCGAGCTCACGTGTGTCCGTTCACCTGTCACAGGGACATGTGCCGGGATGACCCAGAGCGTCTCCTTGTGCTCAGGACCGAGAGCTTCCTTAGGGCTGGAGGAGGAGCAGAACGCTGGGTCCTCGGTCAGCAAACGCCGGCCCCGCCAGAGAAAGCCCGTTACTCCCCGGGCGCAGGGCCCGCGCCTTCCCCGCGCACCGCCAGCCACTCCCGCGGCCGCACTGCAGGCCCGGCCATGCGAGGTGCGGGCTCCCGGGCCCCACACGCCCCCGGTCCCTCTCTGTGGACACGCCTCTCCTGCTGGGCTTCCTGGGACGCGCGCTGCGCCACCCCCACGCTGGTTGGTCCGCGAAACGGCTCCTCCCCCCATGACTCGCTTTTCTCCTCTTTTTTTTTTCGATAAAGTTCTCGACGTTAATGCAGGTCAACACAGGAGTCTTTCCTTCTGCGCTCAGCCCGCCCCGCGTCTCTCCCCGACCCGGGGAGGCCCTGAGACGAGCCCCGCCCCGTCTGCCGCAAGTGACTTTTATTTATGGTGTGAGACAGAAATCCAATTTCATTTTTTCCACACGAATAACTAATTGTCTCGGCTGCATCTGTTACGGGGCGTCCTGTCCCCCGAGTGGCTCTCCTCCGCCCACACCCTCATAAATCAGGCTCCCACAACAGGCAGGTCGGCCTGGGCCCCCCCCGCCCCCACCCCCACCGAGGCACCCCAGAGCCGTCTTAATTACCGGGGACCCACACGGCAGTGAGGACCATAGGGCGGCCGCAGGGCCTGGGGGAGGCTTCCGGCTTCTTGCGAGGACTCGAAGGGAACGTGTGTCCGGCCTCAGGGTGCCGAGCCGTTCCCCGGGGTGAGGACCTCCCGGTCCATCCCCGTTTTCCCAAGCGTCTGCATAATGTAAATTTCTACTGAAGCATGAAAATATGACTAAAGACGCACCGATCGTAAGGTGCAGATGGCTGGATGGCCCAGGTGCTCGGCCCCCAGCGCAAAACATCCTCCGAGCCTGCACGCGCAGGAGGGCGCCGCTCGCCCCGGAGAGGGTGGGCCGCTCCTGGACTTTCCATAAACCAAGTCAGACTGCGCGCGCTCGCCGTGTCTGGCTCCTTCCCCTCAACGTTGTGCCCAGGACACCGCCAACCACCTTGCCGCGAGCTTCTTATTATGGAAAACATTTAGCAGAGATGAAAGAATCGGACGGGAAACACATACACTCATCCCCTCAAATGAATGCTTTGTCACCTATCGTCCCGTCCGTCCGTCTTCTTAACGCATCTCGAAGGGCACCACAGGCATTGATAGCCCTCTCACCGGCTACTTCGGCATCTGGAAGAGACGGAAAAGCCTTCGGCGACAAATTACTACACGTGTGCAACCCCAGCCCCAGCAACGTGCAGGAGAGTTCCAGAAAGTTCTCTCGTCCCCTTCGAAACCAGCGCTCACTTCTTCCCGCAAGTGGCCATCGCTCTTCTGTCTCCACCAGCTGTGCCAGGATGTGCCACGGTCGCGGGCGCTCCCGGTGTCGCAGTGTGGACGGATCACCGCCTCCGGGCAGTTGGCTCGTCCCTCACCTCGTGACAGCAGGAAGACCCCAGCCAGGCTCGCCCCATGGGCTTCACAGCCGGGACCCGCCGGCCGGCACCATTTTTCCAACGGCACCCACTCCCTTAGTGTCTGTGTCACGCTCGGTGACTCTCACCGTGTCTCCAATGATGTCATTACTGTTGCATTTCTCGCCGTGGCCAGTGACTGACTCACGGACGGCTCAGATGATGGTTGGCGTTCCCTAGCAAAGTATTTTTTAATTAAAATACATACATAGTGTTTTCAGACCTAGTGCCCTTGCACACGGCTACACGCCAGTGTGGACGCAGCCCCTCCACGCCCCGGAAACCAGAGCGCTGCCCGGGTTCCCTTTACGGCGGGGTCCGCTCCGCTGCGGTGGCCTGGCACCAAGGCCAGGTGTCCCCGAGGTGTGCCCACGGTCCTGTCACCCACTGTCATCACCACAAAGAACCCGGCTGTAGGGGCGGGCCGTGGCTCAACCATTCCCTCGTGGGCAGGAGTTGGGCTGGTTTCTCGTGTTGGGCTTCGAGGCTGGGACACTCTGTAGACCTCTGGTCCGCGCCTTGGGGAGAGCGTTTGGGGCACTTCCGCGGGTGCGTGCCCAGCAGCAGAACCGCCGAGTCCAGGGCACCTATATTCGGCCCCAGTGAGTGCAGCCAACCAGCGCCCAGAGGGGTCCAGCCACCTCCACTCCGCGGACAGCAAGCGTCCTGGTGACTCCACGTCCCCAGTGACGAGGGGCATCGTCCTCCTTTTCAGCCACCCTCATGGGCCGTGTCTCTCTGCGGTTTTAATTTGTGTTTTCCTGGCCCGTAATGAGGCTGACACTCCTCAGCTGTTATAAACCCCTCCCTGCCTGGGGCCATGTGGGCTCTAGCTACCTGCAAACCCCTCCCCACCTCCTGCCCCCCCACCCGGCCAGGTGGGCTCTAACTATTTGCAAATCCCTCCCCCCTCCTGCCCCCACCCGGCCAGGTGGGCTCTAACTACTTGCAAACCCCTCCCCTCCCTCCCACCCCCCAGGCCAGGTGGGCTCTATTTGCAAACCCCGCTCCCCAGAGCCAGGTGGGCTCTAACTACTTGCAAACCCCTCCCCGCCCCCTGGGGCCAGGTGGGCTCGCTAACCGTGCTGGGACGCACCGGCCCATCTCACGGGGGCTCTTGCCTCTGCCGGCAGGAAGCGGGAGGCGGCCTTTCTCCCACACTTGCTGGGAGAACCGGGTAGGACTCACGGAGATGAGGCTCTCACAGGAACGGGGCCCCCAGAACAGGCCCCCCAGCCTCTCCATGCCGCCTCTGCCGTCAGCCCTTGGCACCCAGGTGTCCGCCCGCGTGCTGAGGACCTGCCGACGCCCCGGTGAGTTGTGATTCTCCGTCTCCCTCCTCCGCGGATCTGAGTTGCGGGTGCTCAGCTGGCTCAGCTTTGTGCTTGCTGTGAGGACCGGCTGGGGACTCGGAGCCCCCATGCGGGCGCGGCCAGACGTCGAGTGGGGTTTTGCCCGTTTTGAAATTGGGTTGTTCTCCTTTCTCTTACCGATCTGGGACACGAACGTTTGTCAGACGTCCGTCCGAGTTCCAGGTTGCAGGCTTGCCTGCGGGTTTTCAAACTTCTGGACGCACAGAAGTTTCTCACTTTAATTAAGCCCGGTTCGTCAGTCTGTGAAGGTCAGTGGTTGTGCGTGTTGTTTGCGTTTGCCGCCTCCAGAGCTGCGGACATTGTGCATTTCCTCCCGGAAGCTGGACGTTACGAGCTTTCGTGCTGGGATATGGGATCCACCTCAGACTGAGCTCACGTCCGGGGGGAGGGGAAGGCTCCTTCTTCCTCTGTGAACATCCAGTCGCTCCGGAACCACGGATGGAAGAGACCGCCCCCCCGTGGATTCCGTGCACCTGCGTCATAGTCACGGCGCCTTATGGGGGGGACCAGTTCCCAGGCTCTGCATTTTGTCCCATGGCTCACAGATTCCTCCCTCCCTTGATCTCTGCCGCGTTGAGTCTCGAGGTTGGGTATCTCCCGCGTTTGGCCAAATTCATGGTTCTGGTAGTTTGTAGATCCTTTTGGATTCACGGGGCACACAAGTCGTGCCTGCAGATAAAGACAGTTTACATCCTCAAATCCAGTCTTTCTCCCTTTTCCCTTTTCCTTCTTGAGACATCAGCTGGACGGACGACGGCTCCATGCTCCCCGGGGGCGCGGACGCGGGCGTTCCCCTTCTGTCGGCGAAGGGGGGCAGGTGTGTGGCGTCTCGGCACGGACGCTCCCCGTTAGTTTGAACCCTTGTTTGACTCCAGCTCCACTCAGTTCATAATTTTCAGAGTCTTTATCATCAACACTTGTGGCTTCTCTTCGCCAAGTGAGGTTATCCTATGGTTTCTCTCCTTTGTGGACATGGCGAATTCCATTGGGGTTTCGTTGTTGTTTTGTAAAATGTAGAACCAACCTTTCGTTCCTGGAATAAACCCTACTGGTCACGATGTCCCATCCTGTCTAGATTCAATTCTGGATTCAATTTGCTACTTTTTAAAAGGGTTTTGGGGTCTGTGTGACTGAGGCACATTCTGAAACGTTGGTTTCTCGCAGCGTCTCTACCTGATGGTGGCCTCGGTCACGCTGGCCTCACCCCTCTGAGATGGCCGTGCGCGGGGGACGTGCCAGGGAGGCCGCCCGGGCCTGGAGGTTCGCGCCTCACTAGGCGCAGGGCTGCGTCCTGAGTGAACTCTGGTGGTTTGTGCCGCTCGCGGACTGCGGGCTCATGGCAAACAGTCCCGAAGACAGCGGCGTCTGGCGGGGCCCCTTGCCTCGTTGGTGAGATTGGTAATGTTTGATTTCCCCTCCTGCTCCGCGGGCTAAAGATGTGTTCATTCTATTGACCTTTTCAAAGAACTGGGTTTGGTTTCGCTGATTTTTCTGTTGCTGTTCTTTTCAACCTCGCTCAGCCCTGCCCGTCGGACGTGCGCTGCCCTGCGGCTTTGGGTTCATTTGGTCTCGTTTCTCGAGTTTTGATCAGGATCCAGTCGGAGAGAAACCACACAGCGTTTAAGCGCTGGAGGACTCGGAGGGGACCCCGGGGCTCAGAGTGCAAGGACAGGCCTGGACGGGTGGGGGTGGGGGGTGCTCTGCTGGGTGGGGGAGGGGGCGGGGGCTGGGCAAGCGAGGGAGCCCACAGACGTGGTCCAGGTGGGGCTGGAGAGGCTCCGTGGGCAGCCGCCTAGGGCACCTCCACCCCTGTGTGGCTTCCTCTCTGAATGTCCCCCAGACCCCCTCCTCGGCTGTCCCTGCCTGCTCCGCGGTCTGGAAACTTCCAGGCACCGAGCTTGGGACACCGCGGGACTCCCTCAAGGAGGCAAAAACAAGAAAAGTTAAGAGGAAATCTGAGCACCGTAGTTAACAGGATTTACTTAAGACACAAATACGTTCCCATTGTTTCTCATTCAAGCGGAGAACATGCCTTTTAAGTCCTGTTTAACATTTAGAAAGATTGACAGTATATTGAAACAACAACAAAAATCAATATTTATGATACCATATCCTCAAACTGCAATGCAACATAACTTGTAATTAATACGCGTTTTATGACTAGACTTGTAAAATAGTCTCCTAAACAAGTCCAGTCGAAGAGGAAATAAAACCCCACTTAAACTCTGTAAGGACGGAGAGAATGTTAGGTATTTAGAGTGGGAGATTCACCCAGACCGCCAGAAGGAAAACAGGATCCAATGTTCCCATTATTTAACGAGAAATAATAAAAGCCAGGAACTTAGACATCAAACGCACCTAAAAGGAAAAACTAGGAAGAAGAAATAAGTGAAAAATAGAATTTATAGAAAAACCACATTATTGGTGAAGCTAAGGCTGACTCCTGGAAGCCCATATTACTGCTAATGGCCAGTAGAGCATGTGTCTCAATAAGCCACCTGGGGTTGCTCTCTGCAGAGTATCCTAAGTAGACCCCACCAGGGAGTAGGCAAGGGCCAGGCGTCTGAATGACAAGAGGAAACTGAGTCCAGGAGCTGGGGGAGGTGCTAAGACGCGGTGCCCTAGGGCAAAGCGGGCTGCCCCCTATTCTGCACCCAGGGGGATGGGCGCCCAGCCCGGGGACGCAGGTGGGCGGGGTCAGAGACCCCCAGCCTCGCGCCAGGACTCAGGACCGGCCGCACGCACCCTCACCAAACCGTGAAGGAGAAAAGATCCCTGTCCTTCACGAGGAAATGGTCTCAACCTGAGTCTGGAGGAAAGTCTGGGTGTTTTAAAAATTCCCTTGGGAATTTGTGGCGCTGGTCGGTCCTGATCTGGGTTTGGAAACTGAGTTTTAGACTCTCTGCATGATCCCGAAAAGGGCAAGGTAAGACTTACAATTTGAAGCGAGCCCATAGTACGTCAGCGTCTGCCTGAAGCAAACACACATTTCTCAGCCCAGACCTCAGAGCGTTTCCAGGGTCAAGGTCGAACATATTTATTTACGGATTTATGTAAAACACACATGCATAGGAAATGTTTTTCTAAATCACAAAACCCACAAGAAAGCAAGGCAACATGCAAATGATCTCCCCAGATAACAGATGGAGCTAGGTCCGCAAAGACTCTGGATTCTGGGCGTCACAAAAGCAGGGGGTAAAACAAACACGTTTAAAGACATAAAATAGGGAAATGAAAGTATAGGAGTAAGAGACTATAAAACCTGGGTAAAAAAGGAAAAAACAGGACGAATACACACATGAACAAAATTTTAAATCCTTGGAAGGATTAAACCTCGGATAAACGCAGCTGAGCGGGGCAGGCGCCTCTGGAAGGGGTCACGGCTGAGAATGTCCCAGAGCTGACGACAGACTGCAGTTTCCAGAACGAGGAAGCGGGACCCCCGGGCCGCGGTGTCTTCAAGCCGCGCCAGAGGAGGGCCAGGCCACCTGTGTGCCCCGGGGCACGGACTGGGGGCCGCTTCCTAGGAGCCACGAGGGGCTGCGGAGAAGCTGAAGGACACCGCGCTCCAAGTTCAGAGGGAACGTAACTGTTTCCAAACACTGGTGGAATCGTATACCCAACAAAACTGTCTTTCAAAAGTGAAGCAGACACATGATCGCAGGAGGTCTGGATGCTTGAGGCCCGGCGGCGGGAAAGGACAACAGTCAGCGCAAAGATGTCTGTGACCACAAGCACAGGGTGCAGCTGAACGGGCCACCAAGGCCACGGCAGACGACGGATCGGGTGCAGCCACGGCGAGGGCACAGGAGCCCACCGGGCGGAATTCCAGAAGCATCGCGAGGTTCTCAAATGGTATCTGGGGACGGGGCAATATTGGTTAATTTTATGTTAAATCAGGTGTGCATTTCTAAGAATAACCACAGAAAGAATACATATTTGATGGGCAAGACAATAAAGGAAGGAGGGAGGGAGGGAGGGAAGGAAGGAGGGAGGGAGGGAAGGAGGGAGGAAGGGAGGGAAGGAGGGGAGGAAGGGAGGGAAGGAGGGGAGGAAGGAAGGAAGGAGGGGAGGAAGGAAGGAAAGAAGGGAGGGAGGGAGGGAAGGAAGGAGGGGAGGAAGGAAGGAAAGGAGGGAGGGAGGGAGAAAGGAAGGAAAGGAGGAGGGAAGGAAGGAGGGAAGGAAGTAAGGAGGAGGAAGGAGGGAGAGGAGGAAGGAGGGAAGGAAGAAGGGGGAAAAGCCTCTCAGAGAATGAAAAGACAGAATCTGCAGAAAAGTGTGACAAGGACAAAGCACAAAATGAGATAAAATGGAAGAAATGCATCAGAATATTCACAAGAAACGTGCTCTTCCAACCAGAAGACACTCGTGCTAAATGCACGCGCCCAGTACAGGCTGCTTAGGAGAGACCCGCCTAAGACTTAACTACGGGGAGAGACCGAAAATAAAAGGAAGGAAACAAATATTCTCATCAAAATGCAGGAAGCTTTGCCAGGAACAAGAAGAGTTACTATTTCATGATAAAGTTTCAGGTTCATAAAGTATAGAGTAATGCTGACCTTGTATGTCCCTATTAGCCTAACTTGAAACTTTGTAGAGAGAACGAGGCCCAGAACGAGACACGGGTGACATGTGAGCGTCTTCCCTCCTAACAGAACAAGCAGATAAACGTTGTCGGGAAGGATTTCAAAGATTTGAGCGACAGAAGTAACAAACTTGATGTGGGAACTATTTAGAGCGCTCTGCGCGCAATAACGGGAACATGCGTTCTGCTTACGTGCACAGGGCGCCTTGCGAGTGGGACCAAGTGTTTGCCCGGAACCCGCTCTCGACAGGTGGAGGGCCAGTGGTGGGGATAGAAGCGCTCTCGGACTGGAGCACAGACAGATTCGGGATCAGTAACAACGAAAGAGACCCTACAACCCAAAAATCTTAATCCGGGAACTTAAACACATACTTCTAATGACTCACGAGTAAAAAGTCTCACCGTGGAAATTTAAAAAAATAACTTAGGACTAGGGACGCGCCTGGGTGGCGCACTCGGTTAAGCGCCCGACTCTTGATTTCGGCTCAGGTCGTGATGTCAGGGTCCTGGATGGAGCTCCGTGGGGAGTCTGCTTGAGATTCTCTCCCTCCGCCCCTCCCCCTGCTCATGCTCTCCCTAATAAATAAAATCTTTAAAAAAATACTTAAGATTAAATAATAATGAAAACACACACAAAAAAAAGATAATGAAATACCATATGGTGTTTGGAGGGCAATTTATAATCATAAATGGATATGTTGGGAGAAAAAGCAAAACTAAAAATTAATGCCTTAAATATCTAACTTAAAAAGTTAGAAACAACACAGAACACGGAGGGAAAAGCATAAAGATAAAACCAGAAACGAATGAACTGGACAGTGAAGGTGCGAGGCGGGGAAAGGGCAAAAATAAAGTTGGATTTTTGCGAAGACTAAGGGAGCTGGTAGGCCTCTAGCAAGACCGATCAATTTTCTAGTAGAAAACAGAAATAAAAGTATTAGGGCTGGAAAAGCAGATGTGGCTGCAGACGACAGTATAGATTTGAAAGTTAATGAGGGAGTATGGCCAATATCGTTTTGCCTCTCAGTTTGAACATATACATGACATAGACAGGTTCCCAGGAAAATACAAAAGCCCCAACCTGAGCAGTGCGGTAACAACAGCAAAAGCTTCTCCGGTGTTTTAGAAATCTTCCCATAATAGGAAAACGAGGCTCAGCCCTTTTTATGGGCAGGTTCTAGCAAGGCTTATTCAAGGCACAGGTGAGTCCCATCTTATTCAGAGTCTTCTGGAAAAGAGAACAAAAGAGAACATTCCCGAGCTATTTCTGTGAGGATTAGAAAATCTTTATGCCCACACTCGACAAGGACGGCAAGAAAAAGGACACATTGGCAGCCTCCAGTAAATATATATGCAAAATCCTGAAGATATTTTTTTAGCAAACCATCTTAGTCGCATTAAACATCTATATAACATGTTATCACCCCATTTGGTTTGTCCCCGGGGCTGAAAGAGTGCTTCACCATGGATGCGCTTCTGCCTTTCTCCACGGTAACGGAATAAAGGATAAAAATCTTTGGTCATCTCAACAGGTGAAAGAAAAGAAAGAGTTGCATCCGTCCACAATAAAAATGCCCACAACAGACAAACGTAAATGTCCTTGAGCCCCAGCCACACTATAGAGCGGTGACTCAGCGGAGTGTGTATGGGATTTTCGTGGGACTTGGACAACCCCACCCTAGAAGTTGCATGAAAGACCAAAGGGTCCAGAATAGCCAGAGCAGTCTTGAAGAACTGGGCGGGGGGCCTTGGCCTCCCGGTTACCAGGACATGGGGTAAGCTGCTAGTGGAGGACTAGAATGGGAGGGATCCTGTTCTAGAAGACAGGACAGGTCAGTGAGCTGAGCAGAGACGCATCTGTGTAGACATGGCAAGGGGTGAAGGCAGTTCGGGAAATCAGCGGGGAGAATGGCTTCTGGGGGCATGGCCTGATTCTGTGTATAACCAGCGTTAGTCCTGCCTCATGCCCGAGATGCTCCCAGATGCCCACAGAAGCGTATCCAAGAGCCCAGGAACTGAGCCACCGCCCAAATCCCACACTGAGCCTGCAGTGGCCCACGGGCCAGGTAGACCCAACTTTGGAAGCTGAGCGGATATTGGAACCACCGCCCCCAGAAGGAACCAGAACTTGAGGTCTGGGTCTAACCACCTGCTAAAGCCACAAGAAGAAAGCAGCATTCTCTAGAGTATTCGACGGACTGAGAGTCTCCCACGTGATGGCCAAGATGCCCAGGGCGTGATCCAGAATTCCTCCACTCAGAAAAATCTGGCCAGTGCTTCTGGACCATCCGTCCTGAGCTTAAGGTGAGCAATCTTGAAACGAAGGGGAGGACAGAATTTCTCTGCAGAGAAACAGAAACTGGAAAATATCCAAATGAAATGTTGCTGAAACAACACATCGGAGAGAAAACATAAGTGGGATGGACTCAAGAGCAGAGCGGAGATGAGAGGGGACGGGGCCCACAGAAGGATCTGGAGAAATCACCGGCTCTCAGACGGGACAAAGACAGGGAAATGGAACGGGGTCTCTAGAACCCGAGGGGCAACACCAGAAAGAATAGCATTCTGCCCGCGAGGTCCCAGAAGGCGAAGAGAAATCGGCGCCAAAAACAATACTTGAAGAAATCGTGGCCCAAACTTGTCAAATTTGGTGAAAAACTTAAATTCCCCGAGCCTTGATCTCCTCTCCCATCCTACGCAGAAAGAAAATAAAAATGGATCATGGACCCAAATGCCAGACCGAAAACGAACACTTTTAGAAGAAAACATCAGAGAAAATCTTTGCGATCTCAGAACTGAGCACAAACCCACAATCCATACAAGAAACTGTTGGTGAATTGAGTGAAATGGGGATGAGGCAGAAGGAAAAGAGCCCCCCAGGCAGGGAGGAAACGTGCAGATCACAGATCCAACAGACACTCCTGTCCTCAACAAAGAGCTCTCAAAACTCAACCGTAAGGAAACAACCAATTTTAAAAATGGGTAAAATATCTCAACATACATGTCTCCAAAGAGGATCGTGGACAGCAAATAAGCATGTGAAGAATGAGCACATCCGCCCCTCCAGGAATGCAGGTAGGGGACGTTGACAGGGCTCCAGGTCTTTGCTCAAATGGCTCAAGTAAAGGGACTGACTGTCCTCAGCACCGGCGAGCACTTAGAGCCAAAGGAATGCTCCTGTGTTGCCAGGGGGACGCAAAATGGGGCCTGCACCTGCGCGGACGCTCTCCCCACGACCGTGGAAGCTGGCCATCCCATCGTAAGGATCCACGCTAGAAAACGGAAAATTCAGTTCACGCGCTCGTCTGTACCGGAATGCTCGTAGCGGCTTTCCTCTCCATCTCTAAAAACCTAGAAAACCCAAATGTCCTTCAGCTGGCAAGTGGACGAGCAAGCACGGTTCTCATGGCGCCGAGTGGAAGAAGCCGGGCTTGCAGCCCGCTCACCCACCCAGTGAGGTGACAGGGTCCCTGCCCAAGGTGAGGTCAGCAAAACCAGGCGACTGGCTCACGCACGGCCAGGTCCGGCTGGAGGACGGGTCTCCTGGCCCCGCCCGCCCGCCTGCTGGCCTGCTCTCTCCAAGACGCAGGAGAAGGCCGGAGCCACGGCCACCGGGGTGGACAGAGCATCTCAGGGAAGCCGGATTGACTTGTGCCCCCCCCCCACCGCCCCCAACAAAGGACATTGGGTCCTACTTCCCATGCCCGTGAAGGTGACCAGATTCAGGAATGGGGTCTCTGAGGACGTGACCAAGTCAAGATGGGGTTGTTGGGGGAGGCCCCGCCCAGTGTGGCTGGTGTCCTTGTACGCAGAGGACATCTGGACACCGACACACGGGGGGGACCCCACGGGAGGGTGAGGGCGGAGACGGGGTGTGCGCAGGAGCCGAGGAGCCCCAAGACTGCCGGCGACCACCGCGGCTCGCGCGCGGCCTGCGGCGGGGTCTCCCCAGAGCCTCCAGGAGGAACCAGCCCCGCCACACGTCCGTCTTGGACTTGGGGCCCTGAGCCTGTGCACGGTCGCGGTCCTGTGGGGTGGGACCCCCGTGCGTGGCGCCCCGGCAGAGTCACCCATGCGGGCTTCCCCTCGGCACGTTTCCGCCACGTACCCTACAATAAACCCGGTCCACGCGGAGAGCAACCTCCCGCTGACACTCGGCCCCACGCAGCCAAACGTCTAGCTTGAGAGTAAGTTCATGAAGGTGTGGGGTCCTTAGGGCTCGCAGTGCGCGTGCGCCCCGTGTCAGCCTAGCTCCCCTGCTGAGCAGCGCGCTGCGGAGAAGCCGCGGCGGCCAGTGCGTGGGCCCCCCATGCCCCCTGACAAGTCCCCACAAACGCAGTGGCTCGGAGTAACGCCCGCTGACCATGGGGGAGGCAGGGAGTCCCCGCGAGGCCTCACTGGCCAAAACCAAGGTGTCGGCAGGGCTGCGCTCCTCGGGGGGCTCCGGCAGAGGACCCGTGTCCTGGCTCTCCCGCTTCCGGGGGCCGAGGCTGGGAGGCTGGTGGTCCGCCTCCACCCTCAGAGCCCCTGCAGCGGGGCAGGCCCTCCATCCCCATCTGACCCTGCTCCTGTTGCCACAGCTCCGGCCCCAGTAGGACATGGTCCCCGCTTTTAAGGATCTGTGCGATGACACTGAGCCCCCTGGATAATCCAGAACGTTCTCCCTGTTCCGTACCTGCAGAGTCCTGTAAGGGCACCTGTCACAGAGTGAGTCACAGAGCGAACCGCAGAGTATGGGGTTGTGGTTCAGGAAAGAGCAAATCTTCGTTCGTATGCAAACTATTTTACTGAATCTGCCTAATTTTGTAAAATTGAAATTATTCCTTTTCCAGTGCCAATTTTTGTTTTAAAACTAAGCGATGCATCAAGAAAACAAAGACGTTGCCTAAATTGTACCTCTGGAAGACGCTTCAGTTTTCTGAAATTCGATTACTTGTTTACAAGGAGGGTTGCGTACACGGAGCTCGGCAGAACAACGTTCGCAGCCGCTCATCCTCCCTCACGGCTGTTATTCACGTCACAATTCTAGAGCAGGTGACAGAAATGGCCCTCTCAGGTGTCACATGCTGGGCTCAGCCCTGCCAGAGGGATGGAATGTTCCGGCTGGGCGAGCCCGGTCGCGAGCCCGCCTGAAAGACAAGGAGAGGTGCACACGGGGGGCGAGGCTGGAAGGTGACCCTCACCTGTCCCCTCCATGCCCCCGAGAGCCCCCGTCTGGTGGGGGCGGGACTGCGTCCACTCTCGTCCACCCTCAGACGTGGGGGTGGCGGCCCCTGAGACCCCGCTCACCGGGACCAAGCTGCTCCTGGCCCGCCGGGGCTCCACATGCTGCTGGCGATGCCCAGCACCTGGGAGAGCGCGAGGGGGCTCGCGGGCCCGGACGTGGACGTCCGTTGTCAGCAGTGAGCCTCGGGCCCCCACCCGGACCCCAGCCTGAGCGGTGCCGAGCGGCGGCGGGGAGGCCGGGTGGGCAGAGGACAGAGCAGCAGAGTCTGGGCCGGGAGAGCCGGCCCCCCTCCCTAGAGCTCCAGGTTGTGTGCACAGATGTCCCACTGATGACCAAGGACCGTCCCCCAGCTCCCTGCAGGGACGGAGGACGGCTATCCTCCCAGCTGGGCATGGGGGCTCATCACCACGGCACAGCCACGCGCCCCTCGGGGTGTCCTTTGTAACCCCCCACTCCCAGACCACTTTCCCCAGATTTAGGAGGGAGTCCGGGCCACGCCAGGCCGTTGTGGGACCCAAGACAAGGTGTAAACGTCTCCTTGCTTGTTTCCTTGTGTGCCAAGTGGGACAATGGGTCCCCCCTTCAGAGCCCAAATCCAGCTGGTACACACCAGTCTGGACGTCAACGTTGGGGTCCAACCAGGTACTGAGTGCCGCGAGCATCACCCCCGGCTAGTGCATCGGGTTATCGTGAGGGTCACCTGGGTCCGTTCTTGTGAAAGTTGGAGAACGGTCCCCAGTGGTCGAAAGTGCTCCGTAACTGTGGTCATTTGCTGTTGCATTTCTCAGACAGACCCCAGACTCAGCCCCTCTTTCCGGGGAGGGGGTAACCCCAGAGAAGAGGAAGCCGTTTCTCTCGTGGAATCCGTACACCGAATCTCACAAGGGACCAGCAGCTCTTGCCCGAGCGGGGAGGCGATCCCTGTGGCCGGGGATCGGATTCGCTCCCACGCTCACCCCTTTGATGGGACAGTGCCATGGGGAAGGCCTCTCTTCCGGGAAAAGGGGGCTCCCAGGCAGAAGGAAGGACACGGGAAGCGACGCTGGGCAGGTCCCATGCACACGGGCGCACACGGGCGTCCTCCACACCAGGGCAGAGACAGAGGCTGTGAATAAGAGGACAGGTTGTGAAGGAGGGGGTTGTGATGTCCCCGCGTCCGGAGGCCCCACGTTGTAAAGATGTGATTTTCCTCCAAGTCAGTCTATAAATGTAAAGCAATTCCCTACAGAAGCCCAACAAGACTTCCGGAGAATGAGGGAGCGGTTCTAACGTTCATCTGGACGCATGGATGCGTGAGAGCAGCCAAGAAAAATTCAAAGTATAAAAGAATAAGGAAGGGGGCTTACCCAGCAGACAGTAAACGTATCAGCAGCTAAAGTAACAAAAGCAACTTGGACGTGGAGAGGAGCAGACAGGCTGGTGAGCAAAGGCCTCCGGACCCAGAGGCCAGCCCGAGTGCACAGGAGGGTTTCGCGTGGGCAGGGCAGCATTTGGAGCCCGAGGATGTGGGATGGATCCATCGGTGATGCTGTTGAGCATCTGGCCCACCCCTCGGAAGAAACCTTCTAGGATCCCGACGTCCTATGCCAGCCCCACAAACATTCCAGGGCCTTGCATATTTAACGTAAAAGCTAAAAGAAGATGTGTTGCTTTCTATCTGGGGCGGGCCGGGATCAGAGCGGACGGCGCACAGAGTCCGGGGGTCCTGCGCTGGGGATCCCTGTGGCTGGTGGCTGCCATGCCCAGGGCGGTTCAGAGGTGCCCTCCCGGCGTCCTGCGGGTCGGCAAGCTGCCCCGCTTCAGCACAGGGCACAGTTCAGTGTTACGGTAAATTCACAGGATGGTCACCTTGGTGCTTGTGAATATTCTTGTAACCCTAAGAGAATCTAAAAAGAAAAAAAAGGGCTATATTTTGCTTAAAAAGTATTCAAAACATTTGAAAGTCAAACACATGCCTGGGGTCGGGTAGGCTGGTGCAGTGGGCAGGCTGGCGCGGAGGGGGCCGCCCGGATCCGTCGGGGCCCCACAGCCACTGCGGGTCACCGCCCGCGTCCACGCCTGCCGCCTTCTCTGGAGCATCACCCAGGGCAGCTGGGCTGCAGGAGTGACTCTCCCCACTGCAGTGGCCAATTCCCCACCTGCCTCCCCACGGCCCTCAGTGCTCCCGGGACGGCCAAGCGTTCCTGTTCCAGGCTCTGCTTCTAGAGAACCCAAACTAAAACCCTGAGTGGTAGAGGTGGCCCTGCTGACTGCAGGGATGAGGCGCCGAATTTAGATCTGGCCGCTGACAAGGAGGAGCCTCTCCCTGGGACCAGGGGTGCGTGCGAGAGCGGTGGGGGGGCTGCAGAGGGTCAGGTGGCCCGGGGGGGTGGGGCGGTATCTCTGGCATTGGAGAAGCCCGGCAGACATGGGGCTGTAAGGCCAGCTGGGGTGAGGAGCAGGAACAGGACTTCAGCACAAGCCTAGAGGGGCCTCCTACGCGGGAGTCACGGCCAGACCCGGAGTGCGAGGCCCCGAGGCCTGGGGCAGGGACATCCGGGCAGATGGACTTGAGAACTTGGAACCTTCCGATTCCCTGGACCCCTCCGGGCCTGCAGAAGTGACCCCTCGCTGCAGGGAAGCAGCTGCTTGCCTGGGGACCATACAGACGTCTTGAGTGAAGCGGACGTCTTGTGGGACAACATGAGCCCCAGCTTGGCCCCGGCCCCATCCCAACCGGAGACTCACCCCCGTTCCCACTCCTGGCCTGGCCTGTCTGGGGCCGAGCGGGGTCTGCTGACGGGAGGGAGGGACCACACACCGAAGGAGCCACCAGATCTGCCTGGGGGAGGGTCTGGAGGACGCTGGGCCAGGGGCACGGACGAGGAAGCCAGAGAAGAAGAGTATTTCCAGATGGGCCTGCGTACGTGCATCAGGGGACTTGGAGCCCGCGCAGGGACTTCGGGAGCAGGCGTGTCTCCGGAGGCTTAGAGAAACGGATGGTCCACTTAAGTAAACGCCAGAATCGATGTGTCCGTGTGGATGGGGGTGAGGTCTTCAAGAGGGCACATGCCAGAATGGATATGTCTGTGACCTGGGAATGCAGAGCTGCCTGTGCCCTCGGAGGGCGGGAGGAAGACGCCCCAGGCTCCGAGGCCGCCGCCACGGAGAACCTCGGCAGCAGCTGTGCTCCGCAGGCCAGGGCCCGCCGTACGACCTGGCCTTGTGACCGGGCTCCACGGTATCAGTCGAGATGCTGGTGTTTTCAAATAGGGGAGGCCACGTGCAGCGCGTGACTCCCGGAGCTAAGGTGGCCATCGATGCTACCGTGGGCGACAGTGGGAATGGCCACCAGGGACCGAGCCCACCGGGATCTCTAGCGAACACCGCATGCTGTTCCTCGGGGCAAGAAAGGTTATTTTCTCACAAATCCGGAGGCAATCCCTCTTCCCTGAGTGTGAGCTACCTTCCGGCAAACTCCTGGACCACTGATGGTCCCCGTCTCTGGAGGAGACCCACCCACCAGGCAAGCTGATGACATCGGCCACCCACCCTGGCCGCCTCCTGATGGGGATCCATCCGCATCCCAGGGCTGGGTTGGCCTTGGTCCCCCAGTGACTCGCTGGGGCCACATCAGGGGCTTGTGGAGTGTCTGATCTGCTGCCATAGGAGCCCACAAGACATCACTCTGGGCCGAGGGATCTACCTTATGGCACATTCCACACCATCCCGGGCCGGCCTGAGCGAGGCCCAGCAGAGGGGATAGCCGGAGGGGACACACAGTGGCCACTCTCTGCTGCTGGTTTTCCAGTAAGTAAAGGACGCGTGTCTGAGAGCCCATGGAGCGGGCAGGGGTGGTCCTGCCCCACTTGGGAAATGCTTGCTTCCCGGCCCACTACCATCGGCCCCGTAGGGCTGGAGATCCCGGTTCCCAGAGGCCAGACTCTCCGCCCCGCCCCCCGGGGACACAAGAGTCCCACTAATGTCAAAGCTGTGGCCACTGCCTGGTCACGTTTGACTCCTTTTGGTAACACAGAAGCAGGCAAAGAAAAGGGACACCACACTGGCGGGAGCCATTGGCCATGAGGGACGTGGGACAGTAGGCTGCTCCTACGTGAGGGAAACAGGGAGGAATGTGTTTGACGCTCAGGTGACTTCCGGGCCATCTCTCCGCGCTGCCGTGTAAACGGGGAAGCTACCCATCGGTGGGCCCTCCGGAGCAGCCTCCGCGCTGGAGGAGGCTAAGGGGAATCCAGAATGATGAGCTCTAGCTGGGGGCTGGGGGCCACTGCACCCGTGGAGACCAGAGCATGTCCGGTGACCTTCCTCTTGTAAGTGTGCCAGGAACTACAACCCACTTCCATCCAGGAGAGGCGGTGATGAGACAGGCTGGCTCTGCCGTGAGAAGCTGATGCCTGTGCTTGCGGTGGGGGTGGGGGTGGGGCGTCTACACCAGATGCTGCTGGTGCCCCACGCAGGTGCCGCGGGCTCACTCTCGCCCATCTGCCGTCCCGTACTCCAGCTGCTGCCCCCGCCGCCTTCCTGCAGGATGGCCCTCAGGGTGATCCGCACTGCCTGCCGTGGAGGTGCTGAGAGATCATACCCCATCCCCGCCGGGCAGCTCGTGGCCAAGACCAACTGACACCGGGTCACCAACGCTCACGCCCTTGCCATAAGACAGGACAAATGCCCTGGCAGCCTCTCTCAACGGAAGGTGCAGGAAAGAAATAAATCCTACAGAAGACGATTTGAGTGGCTGCTTTCTTAAGTCTCTCCAGGATGGTTCACAGATAGCATTCCCTTCCAGATGCACGGGAGAGGAGAGAACTCATGACACACAGCACAAATCTTAGGGCTGACGATCTGAAGGATTCACTGACTGTATTGTTGAAGAAGGGAAGCCACCGGGTGACTTTCTTGTTCAGAAATTTAGTCCCAGGGGAGGAAGAACCACAGAGACCTTGGGCTCAGGGACCCCAGGTGCAGTGGAAGGGAGGGGCTCTATGAGGAGCAAGGATGAAGCACCCATCTCCCAGGCGAGGGCACACAGGAAGTTAGAAGATAACTTTTAGAGAAACTGGCCAAGATAAGAGCCTTACAAATCATCTGTTGGTGTCTCCCGACCAAACGCCCTTCTGGCTCACCCTCCTTGCCGCCAAAATCAGCAAACCCTGTGTAGGTGTGAAAGATTGCAATGAGCTCGTCAAAGCATCACTGTTGAATATAAACAGAGAGCAGACACCCACGGGAGATCTGAGCAATGCATCTAATGGCAAAAACTAATGCAAACAGGAAAAAGGACTGTTATAATTACAGTTCATATTTCCAGAGAGTTCAGGAAGATATTTTTCCAGGGCTGCTCATTAGGCTGGATGAACTTTTATGGACATCCTGGTTGTTTAGAGTCTGCATCTGTGCTTTTTTTTTTTTTTTTTTCCATTGGCTGGTTCCATATTTATTCTAGTCATTAAGCATTCTGAATACCACTACTCTTTGTATGCTAAAAAAAAAAAAATTAAAGAACAGCAATGATGCACACAATAAAAACCACTCATCATCCCCAGAACCATAGCAATCACAGCTTGGATGAGAAAAGACAACCAACAGACAGCAACACCAACGTGACTGAGATGTTGGAATTACCAGACAGGTATTTCAAAGTAGCAGTCATAAAGAATGTTTCAACAAACAATTATGAACACTCTTGAAAGATATGAAAAAGAAAATCTTAGCTGAGAAATAGAAGACATTCTAAAAAACCAAATGGAAATTAGAGAATCGAAAAATTCAAGAACCAAAACTAAAAATGTATTGGACAAGCTGAATACTGGAGACAACAGAAAAAAGAATCTGTAAACTTGAAGACCTATTTTATTTTACTTTATTTTAAGATTTTATTTATTTATTTGACAGAGAGAGGCACAGCGAGGGACGGAACACAAGCAGGGGGGGTGGGAGAGGGAGAAGCAGGCTTCCCGCTGAGCAGGGAGCCCGACGTGGGGCTCGATCCCAGGACCCTGAGATCATGACCTGAGCCGAAGGCAGATGCTTAACAACTGAGCCACCCAGGCGCCCCTTGAAGACCTATTTTAGAAATGACCCAGTCTGAGCAACAGAGAGAAAATGACTGGAAATAAATGAACAGACTGTTAGGAATACGTGAACAACAATGAAAAATTTAACACTTGTGCCGGCAGAGTCCCAGAAGAAGAGAAGAAAGAATGTGGGCTGAAAACATTTTTTTAAATTGAGATATAATTGAGATATAACATATTAGTTTCAGGTGTGGCACATGATGGTTCAGTATTTGTATATGTTGTGAAATGATCACCAATGCCAGTCTTGTTAACATCCATCACAGCACATAGTTACATTTTTTCTTGTGATGAGGTCTTTTAAGATCAACTGTGTCCACAACTTCCAAATATGCAACACAGTATGTTAACTGTAGTCACTGCACATAACGTGGTGTACATGATATCCCCAGGACTTAATCGATTTTATAACTGGAAGTCTGCATCTTTTGACCCCCTTCGCCCATTTTGTCCCCCCCAAAACCCCACCTCTGGCAACCACCAATCTGTTCTTTATCTATGACCTTGGTTTTGTTTTGGTTTTGATTCCACATAGAAGTGAGATCACACGGTATTTGTCTTTCTCTGACTTATTTCACTTAGCGTAATGCCCTCAAGGTCCATCTCTGTTGTTGCCAATGGCAAGATTTCCTTTTTTAATGGCTATTATTCCAGTGTGTATGATGCCACATTTTTTTTTTTTTTATCCGTTTGTCCATCTATGGAAACTTAGCTGCTTCTGTGTCTTGTCCATGGTGAATAATGCTGCAGTGAGCATGGGGGTGCAGATGTCTTTTCAAGTTAGCGTCTGTCTTAGGATAAATACCAGGAGTGCAATTGCCGGATCATATGGTAGTTCTGTCTGTAATTTTGTAGGGCATCTCCATACTGTTTTAGACTGGCTGCAACCAGTTTGCGTTCTCACCAACTATGCACAGGGTTCCTTTTATGCGCATCCTCACCAACACTTGTCACTTCTTGTCTTTCTGATGATAGCAATTTTTACAGATGTGAGATGGTAGCTCACTGGGGTTTTGATTTGCGTTTCCCTGATGATGAGTGATGTTGAGCACCTTTTCATGTACCTGTGGGCCATCTGGATGTCTTCTTTGAAAAATGCCTATTCTGGTCTTCTCCCCATTTTTAAGTCAGATTGTTTTGTTTTGCTACCGAGTTGTGTGAGTTCTTTTTATATTTTGGATATTAGCATATCCCCTATCGGAGCTATGATTTGTAAATATTTTCTCCCATTCCACATGATGCCTTTTTATTTTGTTGATGGTTTGCTGTGCCATGCAGAAGCCTTTCAGTTGGATGTGGTCCCATTGGTTTATTTTTGCTTTTGTTGCCCTTGCTTTTGACGTTAAATCCAAAAAATCATCACCAAGACCGATGTTAAGAAGCTTACTGACTGTGTTTTCTTCTAGGAGTTTTATGGTTTCAGGTCTTATATTCAAGTCTTTAATCCATTTTGAGTTGATTTTTGTTGATGGTGTGAGGGAGTCCAGTTTTCCCACCACCATTTATTGAATTGACTGTCCTGTCCCTGTTCGTAAATACTTGGCTCCTTTATTGTAAATTAATTGACCATGTATGTGTGGGTTTATTTCTGGGTTTTCTATTTTGTTCCGTTGATCTGTGTGTCTGATTTTATGCCAATACCATATTGTTTTGATTCCTTTAACTTTATAATATAGTTTGAAATCAGGGATTGTGATGCTTCCAGCTTTGTTCTTTCTGAAGATTGATTTGTTAGGCTATTTGGGATCTTTTGTGGTTCCATACAAATTTTAGGATTGTTTGTTCTATTTCTGTGAAAAATGGAATTCTGTAGAATTTTGATAGGGATTGCATTGAATCTGTAAATTGCTTTGCGTAGTATGGACATTTTAACAATATCGGTTCTTCCAATCCATGAGCACAGAATATCTTTCCATTTATTTGTGTCTTGTTCAATTTTTTCTATCAATGTCATAGTTTTCAGTGTACAGGTCTTTCACCAACTTGATTAAATTTATTCCTAGGTATTTTATTCTTTTTGGTGCAGTTGTAAATGGGATTGTTTTCTTAATTTCTCTTTCTAATAGTTTATTATTAGTGTATAGAAATGTTACTTTTGTACATTAATTTTGTAAGCTATGACTTTACTCATTTCTAACAGTTTTTTGGTGGTGTCTTCAGGGTGGTCTATATATAATACCATGTCATCTGCAAATAGTGGCACTTTGGGGGCACATGGGTGACCCAGTCGGTTAAGCATCTGACTCTTGGTTTCGGCTCAGGTCATGATCTTGTTCCTGAGATCAAGCCTTGTATTGAGTCTGCTTCTCCCTTTCCCTCTGCTTCTCCCCCCATTCACTCAGCCTCTCTCTCTCTCTCATAAATAAATCTTTTTAAAAAATAGTGACACTTTTACTTTTTCCTTTCTGATTTGGACACATTTTCTTTGTCTTCCCTAATTATCTCGCTAAGACTTCCAATACTGTGTTGAATGAAAGTGATGAGAGTGGACATCCTTGTCTTGTTCCTGATCTTAGAGGAAAAGCTCTCAGCTTTTAACCATTGAGTGCGATGTTTTAGCTGTGGGCTTGTCCTATATGGACTTTATTATGTTGAGGTACATTCCCTCTGTACCCCTTTTGTTGAGAAATTTTTTTTAATCATAAATGAATGTTGAATTTTGTCAAATGCTTTTTCTGCATCTTTTGAGATGATCAAAATATTTTTATCCTTTATTTTGTTAATGTGATGTATCACATTGCTTGATTTGTGGATGTTGAACCATCCTTGCATCCCTGGAATAAATCCCCCTTGATCGTGGTATACGATCCTTTTAATGTATTGTTGAATTCAACTTGCCAATTTTGTTGAGGATTTTTGCATCTATGTTCATCAGGGATATTGGCCTGTAATTTTCTTGTGGCATCCCTGTCTGGTTTTGATATCAGAGTAACACTGTCCTTTTACAATGAATTTGGAAGTGTTCTGCCCTTTTATATTTTTTTGAAGAGTGTGAGAAGGATTGGTATTAATTCTTTTTTAAATGTTTGGTAGAATTTACCAGTGAAGCCATATGGTCCTGGACTTTTGTTTATTCGAAGGTTTTTGATTACAGATTCAATCTCCTTACTAGTAATCAGTCTGTTCAGATTTTCTATTTCTTCGTGATCCAGTCTTGGTAGGTTGTATGTTTCTAGGAGTTTACCCATTTCTTCTAGGTTGTCCAATTTGTTGGCATATAATTTTCCATAGTAGACTCTTATGATCCTTTGTATTTCTGTATCAGTTATAACATCTTCTTTCATTTCTGATTTGAGTCCTCTCTTTTTGTTTGTCTTTTCAAAAAACCAGCTGTTAGTTTCATTGATCTTTTCTACTGTCTTTTTAGTCTTATTTCATTTATTTCCTCTCTGATCTTTATTATTTCCTTCCTTCTACTTACTTTGGGCTTTGTTTGTTCTTCTTTTTTCTAGTCCTTTGAGATGTGGAGTTAGGTTATTTATTTGAGCTTTTTCCTTGTTTCTTGAGGTAGGCATTTATCATTGGAACTTCCTCTCTTAGAACTACATTTGCTGCATTCTGTAAGTTCTGGTATATTGTATTTCCATTTTCACTCATCTCAAGGTATTTTTTGACTTCTCTTTTGGTGTCTTCTTTGACCCATTTGTTGTTTTGTAGCATGTTGTTTAATCTCCACATATTTGTGACTTTTCCCGTTTTCTTGTAATTTCTAGTGTCATGCCCTTATGAGCAGAAGATTCTTGATATGATATCAATTTTCTTAAATTTATTAAGACTTGTTTTGTGGCCCAATATGTGATCTATCCTGGAAAATTCTCCATGTGTGTTTGAGAAGAATGTGTGTTCTTTAGTTTTTGCATAGAATGTTCTGTATATATCTGTCAAGTCCATCTGGTCTAACATGTCAGCCAACATTTCCTGGCTAATGTTTCCTTATTGACTTACTGTCTGAATGATCTATCCATTGATGTAAGTGTATTAAAGTACAGTTGTCTATTTGTCCCATTAGGTCTGTTAGTATTTATTTTATATATTTATGTGCTCTTCCTATGTTGGGTACATAAATATTTACAAATGTTATATCCTCTTTTTGGATTGACCCCTTTATCATTATGTAGTGCCCTTCTTTGCCTTTTATTATAATCTTTGTTTTAAAGTCTATTTTGTTTGATATGGGTATAACTACCCCAGCTTTCTTTTGATTTCCATTTACATGGAATATCTTTTCCCATCCCTTCACTTTCAGTCTCTGTGTGTCCTTATATCTGAAGTGAGTCTCCTGTAGGCAGTGTATAAGTGGGTCTTGGGTTTTTTGTTGTTGCTGTTTTTTATCCATTCAGCTACTCTGTGTCCTTTTTAAAAATATTTATTTATTTGAGAGAGAGAGAGTGAGTGAGCAAAAGAGCAAAATCTGGCAGGGGGTGGGGGAGAGGAGGCAGAGGGAGAAGCAGGCTCCCTGCTGAGCAAGGAGCCTGATGTGGGGCTCAATCCCAGACTCCAGGATCATGACCTGAGCAGAAGGCAGACACTTAACTGACTGAGCCACTCAGGCACCCCTACTCTGTGTCTCTTTATTGGAGAATTTAGTCCATTTATATTTAAAGTAAGTATTTATAGGTATGTATTTATTGCCATTTTGTTGTTTTCTGGCTGTCTTATAGTTCCTCTGTTCCTATCTTCACTTGCTCCCTTCCTTTGTGATTTGATGATTTCCTGTCGTAGTATGCTTAGATTCCTTTTTTCTTTGGTGTATCTACTATAGATTTTTGTTCTGTAGTTACCATGAGGCATACATAAAACAACTTATGCTTATAATGGTTTATTTTAAGTTGGTAATAATGGAAATTTGAATGCATTCTAAAGCTCTACATTTTTACTCTCCCCCACATGTTTTATATCTTTGATATCACAATTTACATCTTTTTATTTTGTTTTGCTTAATAAATTATTATAGCTATCCTTTACTACTTTTGTCTTTTAACCTTCATTCCAGCTTTATAAGGGATTAACCCACCAGCTTTACAACATTAGATTAATTCTGAATTTTGAGATTTATACTTTTGTATGTTTTCCTGTCAGTAATTAGCACCCTCTTGTTTCAGCTTTAAAAGTCCCTTTAACATTTCTTGTAAAGCTGGTCTAGTGGTGATGAATTCTTTTAGCTTTTGCTTGCCTGGAAAACTCCTTTTCTCTCCTTCTATTCTGAATGACAAATTTGCTGAGTAGAATATTCTTGGTTAGAAGCTTTTCTTCTTTCAGTACTTTGAATATATGATGCTACTCCCTTCTGGCCTACAGAGTTCCTGCTGAAAAATCTGGTGAATGTTTTACAAGGGTTCCCTTGTACATAGAAGTTGTTTTTCTCTTGCTGCTTTTAAGATTGTCTCCTTGTTTTTAACTTTTGATACTTTAGTTATAATGCATCTTGGTGTGGATCTCTTTGGGTTCATCTTATTTTGAACTTTTTCAGCTTCCTCAGTCTGGATGTCTGTTTCCTTACCCAGCTTAGGGAAGTTTTCAGCCATTATTTCTTCAAATATGTTTTCTGCCCCTTTCTCTCTCTCTTCTCCTTTTGAGAGCTCCCTATTGGGAATGTTGGTCCACTTGTTGGTCAATAATTCCCTTATGCTATCTTAACTCCTCTTCACCCTTTTTGCTGTTCTGATCGGGTGAGTTCCACTGCTCTGTCTTCGAGTTTTCTGATCCTTTCTTCTGCTTCATCTCGTCTGCCATTGGATCCCTTTACTGTATTTTTCATTTCAGTTCTTATTCTCCATGGTTCTGTGTCTTCTCTTTGGTGCTTTCTTATATTTTCTACCCCTTTGTTGAAGTTTTCACTTTGTTCATCCTAATCTTGGTGCACATCTTTATGACCATTATTTTGAACTCCTTAGCAGTTAAATCACTTATTTCCACTTCATTACGGTCTTTTCCTGAAGTTTTATCTTGTACTTTCATTTGGAACATGTTCCTCCATATCTTCGTTTTCCTTGACTCTCTGTGTTGGTGTCTATGCATTCGATAAAACAGCCCCTTCTCCCTGTCTTGAAAGAGTGGCCTCATGGGGAGATGAACCTTTTCACCCAACCCTGCCCAAGATCTTGACTGTGTCTCAAACTTTCATGATTGTACAAATAGCCTACTTCATTTTTAGTGACTTGAAAAAATATTTTGAATAGCTAAAATTTCCCCAATTTGGTGAAAGGTCTACACCTACAGATTCAAGAGGCTAAGTAAACTCCAAATAGGAAAAAAAAATTCTATGCTGAGACATATTATCATCAAACTTCTGAAAACTAGACACAAAACATCTTGAAAGCAGCTAGAGAGAAATGACACATCACCTGCAAAGGAATAACACTTGGAACAGCAGATTTCTTATCTAAAACCATGAAGGCCAGAAGGTAGCATTTTTTGAATGCAGGGAGAAAATATTAATTCTGAAAATCTGAACTCAATGTCCAGCAAAAATATCTTTCAGTAATTAAGAGGAAATAAAGAGATTCTCAGATGAATGAACACTAAGAGAATTTATCACCAGCAGACTTACCTTTAAGTAACTGCTAGAGGAATTTCTCCAAATAGAAAGAAATTTATAACAGAAGAGGCTTGAACCTTCAGGAAGTTAGAAAGAATAATAGAGTGATATACTGCTCAATATACGTAGAGGAAATACTTAAGACAATTATATTTTAAAAGAGGAGGGAGGATAAGGACCTAGATGGAAGTAAGTTTTCTACACTTCACTGGAAGTGATAAAATTTTGATACCAGTAGATTGTGAGAAGTTACATAGACATTTTGTAATATACCACTAAAAAACCTATATAATAAGATATACTAAAAAACACTATAGATCGGGAAAAAATCAAATTATAAAGGTTAAAGTAACCCACAGGTAGGCAAGAGACAGGAAAGAAACAGAAGACAAATAATAAAATGTCAGCCCTAAGCCCTAACACATCAATAATTACTTTAAACATAAATGGTCTAAATACATTAATTAAAAGACTGAGATTGAAAGAGTGGATTAAAACACACACACACACACACACACACACACACACACACACACACACACA